>NC_072855.1:59360681-59673000 GCF_028858705.1 Grus americana
GAGATCTTCAGCATTTAAAACTTGGGAGTCTGGATCAGTATTAAAACAGTTCTGGAGCCAAAACAGTTTTTGGAGGTGGGAGGGTGAGGAGTAAAAATCTCCTGAACAACAGCGTACTATGCTAGGAACGATGGTGTATTAAGTTATTTCAGTGTTGCAGAGAAGGGAGCAAGTGGGGGTTTCCCACTCCTGGAAGGTTCTGTGAGCTCATTTACCGCATCCGTGCCCATCCGTCCTGCCCAAGCAGCACTCGTTAGCACTCTCCTGGCAAGAGCCCTGCTGAAGTGCAGGCTTTCAACCTGCGGTTCCCAGGGCTCTTGAAGCATTTAGAGAATCCGGCTCTAACACTCAGCCATCTGCCGCCTCTCCCGCGTGCCTGGGTGCGTGTGCGCACGCCCACGGCGCTTGTGCCCTAGGGCTGTGCAAAACAGGTAGGGGAGGGCGGCGCTGCTGCCTTGCCCAAAACTGATGCAATTGAGCGCTGTTGTGTTCTGGTCAGCTGCTGTGCAGGTTGCTTTGTAGGATCCCTTGAGCAGGACGTGGACCTTGGGACTCTCTTTCCTCAGCCCGACTGTTCCGACAGGGTCGTGCTCTCTTGTGCTCGTGGTCTGACACCAGGAATCGCTGCTTTTCTTCACTGCAGTGTTTGGGAGATGCTTTCATCAAGAACAGCCCGTCACAGTTTTTTGTTAATTGGATCAAATCAATGCATTGGACAGAAACCGATAACCGCATATATCATGTTCTGTATTTTGATAAGCAGGAAGATTGTTAATACATCTTTTTCTTTTACCTGCCTTAACCTGGAAGAACCAGAACATGTGCCCTTCCTACACCAATTAGACTTTGTCATAACTTCATAGGAGGCCAGTTCCAGTAAAATCTGTATGGTGACCCAATATTAACTTTTAGGAAACAAGAGGCTGCTTTGCCTTGTATGTTTGTATTGGTCCTTTGGTGTGGGTGTGGTGTTTTTTCAGTTCCTCCAGTGGTTGTGGATGTACTGTTTCAAGTTTATCACATCACTGGAAGGTCTAAAAAAGTTTCAGGAGTTGTAAGAAGTGATAAACAGGTAAGGTGCACAATTCACAGAGGGCACAACAGAAGCTGAGGCCAAATTTCTCTTGCATGTAAAAAGAATTTAACTTATTTTTTATCTTTGTGGATAAAAACCAAAATGCTGGTCTTAAAAGTTATCCCAACCGGCTGGTTTTCTCCACTGCACAGCAGGAGGAGGCAGGTTATCCAGTGTTCGGGACCGAGCGAAGGTGCCAGTGGTTATACTGTAGCCTGGTTGCAGGCACAGCATGTGAGTTACTTGCTTGGCACGTGCCACCAGCCACTGAGTCGCTGCTCCGGGATTATTAAACCAGTTTTAAGCCAGTGTGCTCATTTGTGCTTTGAGATGTGGAGTATGTAAAGACAAACCCTTGTACCCGGGACTTGAGAACAGCCTCAGAAGCCCCACGTTGTCCAGAGGTGGTAGAAGAGATTATTAAAGTCACATTTATTACACGTCTTGGGCAGCCCAGGGCTGGTTTCACCATGAGTCTCTTGTGTATTTTCAGAATCTTGAGTTGAAAGGATCCTCCTCTCCTGTAGGAAGCAACTTGGTCACACTGCTATGTGGTCTGCTGTCTTGTATGATTCAGCTGTTACTAAAATAAGACTCTCATTCCTCTGCAGATAAGCAGGTTTAACTTGTCTGTTAAGAATCATGTCATTTTTATTTTAATTTTTTTTCCTTTTCTGTTTTGAACCGGGTATTATCCATACACATGCATAACTGAAAGAAGCAGTGCCAAATGTTTTGCAGCCTAAGGAATTAAGACTGTAAGGTGGAGTTCATTCTGTTGTACAAAGAAAGACAAAGGACGAGGTGTGGAAAGCTCTCCCTGCTGCCTCTCTTGACGCTAAGGAAAGCTTTCCTGTGCCACAACAACCTGGCTTCGCTTCTGGTGCTGCCCCAGCCTGATGAAGCTCTGCCGCACACCAGTCCTACTGCCATCATATCTACTTTCTACTGCTCTTTCTGAGATGCCAGTCTGTGCAAGAGGTGGAAAGAAACCTATTTCCAGCTCAGACTGATTGTATTTAATCTTTTTTCTTTTTTTCCTCATGAAGGAAATAAACATAATATAACTAATATGTAGGATTTACAGATGGGAGTTCAGCCAGCCCTGAGGACTCATGGGCTTAAAGTCCTGTGCTTGATTATTTTACATTTATGGCATAAAACCAGGCTGCTTTTGGTTACTCTGCTAAATGCTGCAGAAAAAAAGGTGTTTGGACCAGCACTGAGCCAAGGGAACTTGAGGAAGAGGTAGCCCAGTGTTTACTGCTCAGAGTTTCTCTGCTGCTGGTTACATTTCTCTCTCACACTCACACACGCACAGATTGGGTGTGAACACTTCTGAACTGGCAAAAAATATTAACGTGGTGGCTTTTGGCCATCGGTGTCTCTTCCCTTCTCTGCTTGAAGGTAAACCGGGAATGCGAGCAATTTGACCAGAGCAAACAAGTCAGAAGACTGCACTTGGCTTTCAAAACTTTTTCTTTTCAGATTTGTTAGGTAGCTCACATCATCTCACTCTCAATGAATGAATGCACGATGTGTTGTTTTGGCATGGGTTTTTTAATTTCTTTGCTTTTTTTTTTTTTGGCAGTTCAGTCTCCAAAGAAGCTTCTAATGGCATGCCCTTGTACCCTAGGTCAGCATAGAGGCTGGTAAAATGAATGCAGGAGCAAACAGACACAAAACCCAGTGAAAATACACCAAAAATATGTTTTGAATCATTTTTTCCCATGTTTGAGAGTGTCTATTGCTCTTTTCCCTTTTCCCGTGTACCAAGGCTCCTGGGTGCCAAGGCTGTGCAGCAGACTGAAGGCACATCCTTGGACCTGGATGCAGCGCCATGCCTCTGCTGAACACCAGCCAAGCTGTCCGCTCGGTGCCGAGCGTGGTGCTGCCATCTGCCTTCCCCCATCTCAAGGCTGCCGTGACGGATGCCGTTTCCCAAGGAGCAAACGTTGCCACTCTGCCCTGGGCTCCAGAAGGCAGGCGTTGGGGGAGGGAGGAAACCAAGCCAAGCTTACAGAGCTGTTGGAGGGATGCACAGAGATTTATACTCAGCCGAAGGAAGCCAGCATCCGCCAGCAATCTGCGTCCCTTCTCTGCTGAGGAGGTATCTGTTCATTGTTGGTGTGCACAGTTCTCCCGGGGACAGCATTTGCTCTTTAGCTGGCTCTGGTTTTGAGAGCTCTGCTCTGCCCAGCACATGACTTGCTCTTTTATGTTATCCAGTATCTCTGAGCCTACTGCCCTCCATTGACTTACCTTTTCAGAGGTTTGCTCCTGTGATCCTGCTTAGTGCTTTCTTTTGATTATGGTTTGTATTTTTAATTAATTGAGGAGAGTTGTTATCTTGTGTATATCCATGGAAACTGGAGCCATGGGTTTTGAATCACTAAATTTATACCTGGGCAGAACTGCTATCACAATCACTGTCTGCTCCATACAGGCATATGTTTTCACTTCAAGAGCCTGTGTTTACAGAAGACAGCAACTGAACTCCTTATTTTAGAGTTGACTTTATAGCCAGACTGCTGCAGTCTGAGTGCTACAAGGGTTAACGTTCAGTGGAGCACATACAATGGCTCGGAGCTTCTAGCCCAAGTATTGACAAACTTAGTGCCTCTGCAGGTGAAATTTTATTTCTTTTATGGCAGGCACCATAAGAGGCGCACCTGAATGGGAACATATGTAGAAAAAAACCCTAGTATGTAGCTCAATGTCTTCCTTGAATGACAGCAATACCAAGACTGCGTATGTAGCTAAAGCAGAATAGTCATCCTTTTCAGTCGCATGCCTTGCATTCCTTTGATAGGCATGTGTTCAAACTCTGTATAGGGAGTGGTATATTTTCCCCTGTGCTCTGTAAATGAAGTTTGGTGATCGCAAGACATAGCTTCTGTTTTCCACTAGAGGCCAATAAAGTGTAGGAGAAGGCTGCTGCAAAGCTTTCAGCAGAAAGCCCCATCTTTTATTTCCCTTCCAGACCTGTTGCTCAACTGTTGTATTTCCATCTTGATGACTATTTCTTCTTTTAGAAATGGTTCTCCCTCTAATGAAGTGGAATTCAATTGCTAAGTATTCCTTCCAGTGTTTTGTTCCCAAAACCTTCAAGAAGTTAAAGAACTGTCCTCTCGATTTGCTCATACATATTCCTTCCATATTTTCAATTCCTAGCTGCTAACTCTGTAGCAGCCTCCGTGGAATAAAGGGGACATCAAAAAGGTGATGGAAACAGAGCGGATAATACCAGTGCTTTGGTCTTTTAAGAGTTTCAGGCAATGGTAAGCCTTTAGCTACTACAATTTACTGGAGATCTTCCTAAATTTCATGCTTACCAGCGACCAAGCCAATGACATCCGATTCCAGCTGAGGGGCAGGGTCCTGTCCACACTCTCTCATCAGTCTGCCCGAGTGCCTTTGCCTCTGGGCTCCTCGGGTCATATCTCAGTCCTGGGTAATAGCACTGCTCTATTGCACAGATATTAAGAGGGTCGGGACAGCAAAAGTCCTCAAATATGAGGATGATGGTGCCAGCTCTGTGTCACAGGCAGGAGAAGCCACCTGGGACAACGCTTGTTGGCCAGGAACTACCCTGTATTTCATGGCTCAAATCAGCAAGGAATACTTCTGCCTAAAATGTTAGGTTAAAGCCAGAAATGTTTACAGCAAGACAAAGGCACTGCTCGGTGCCTTATCTCAGAAGATTGTTTAGGATTTTGTTGCTGCCTAGCAGGGCTCCCATGAACGGTGCAGATGTGTGAGCTCCCCTCATCGCTGCGCTGCTGGGCCTGGTTATAGCACCGTGCTTTGGCTGCTTCTCCTAAACCTGCGAGATTTCTCCGGGGATTACGGGAACTTGGCTTTAGAGGGAGTTGGGGTTCTCCTTTTAGAGGATATGCTGTTACAGTAGGAAGCAAAACTGAGGTGAGACTGCAGCCCAGCAGGACGTTGCCGGAGCCAGCTCTAGTCGTGTGGCAACATGGCTTAATGCCACCCACGCTGCGAGCCAGAAGGGCCTGCCACAGCATTTTTTTTGGTTAGGTAGGTGACATCAAGCCCAGGCACGTGCTGCATGAGACAGGCTGTAACCCATGAGGGCGAGTGTCCCTTCCAGCTTCAGTCATCTGCCACCTGCAAAGCACCTCCTAATCCAGCAGGATGGGGTACTTGAAGTTTATACCATGGAATTGCTCTTCCAGAAGATACAGCGTTTGCAGTATCATAACATCTACTAGGCAGGGGCCTCTGGAAACCGACCCTGAGCTGCCAGTGGCTTCAGTGAATATTGAACGCCTTACTGTCAACTGAAGAAAGCTGATTCATTATTATTATTTACTCCTCATTAACACTGGTGCAACATAGCAGGGAATCGAGAGCAGCAGCAGCTTCCTGGCCGTTATCTGATGCCGCTGGTGGCCACATGTGTGCAGTGCTGTGGTGTTATGCTCATGCAGGACCTACGATCGGGGGAGGTACCAGCTGGTAAAAACAGGGGGAAAAGGAAGCAGAGGGAATCTGGCTTGGCTTTATCTATCCCCTGGTGTGAGTAGTGTCACAAACAGTCATACGGTAAATAACATAAAATGAAAAAGAAGTAGGAAGTGAGACTGACACATCAGCTTTTGGTCTAAAAGAGTCTACAGCTGTTTTTGCGAAATGAGCAATTTTGTGTATTACCGGTCACACATGCTGTTTAATTTCCCTTGCTTTCCCGCTGTGCATCTTCTCTTTCTCTCATACGCGGATATCAAATAAAGTGTCGGTGGGAATCAGTGTTAACATTAAATGCTTGATACCTGTTTTGATCCTCTTTGTGTGCGTTCAGATGTGCCTGAAAGATTAGCACCTTATGGTACAAGGTGCTGTGCAAACAAAAGAAAGAATCTCTGCTCTACAGTGTTTATGTTCTAATTGACAAGGAGGAAAAAAAACCCCAAAGTGTATTTTTTCTGGTGTTTCTATGCTGCTTGAAACAGTGGGGCCAGGGCCTCTAGGCACTCTTATAAACCAAGTCAATATTAATAATTCTTCATTTTCTGGAAGAACGGTGTTACAGAGTGACTTTCGTGCCGTAACTCGAGCAGAGCGAAACAGGCGTGTAGTCTGAAATGTGAGCCCCACGATCCTTGGCGGAATTTCAAGACCAGCACATCTCTCTCTGCTGAGCTTTGCCACATCAGAAATGCTCAAATGAGGAAAGGGACTCGGGGTCTTTTCCTAGCTTTAATCCCAAGGCAGTATTTCACTTGGCAGGTGGCAGTCCCTCTCTGCCGGCTGTTTCGCCCTTATGTAAAACGGGCAAGTTGGAAACTCACACTTTAGCACCAGCGGCAGAAGAGCCGAGCCCCAGCTGTGGGCAGGCGCCACAAGCCCAAGAGATGCTGAGAAGAGGCAGTGACTCTCCTGTCATTTCTGCATGCACCAATGGGGGATATTTTTAATGCTTTGTAATATATTAAATTAGAGGAACGTTCAGCCCTGTTTTCTCAGGGCAGGTATTAATTCTGGAGGCTGATTATGCCTGGGGAATAAGTTCCTGCTCCTCGTAGCACGGGCTGGTTTTGGGTGGATCTGGCAGCCCGCCGGCCGTGCTCAGGTCATGGCACACGGAGATAGCAGCCCTGTGTTGGGTCAAGGCAGAGGCTGACGCTGGCACTGAACCTCAGCGCCCGTCCCCCTCATGCCAACAACTGTGTCGGGGCTCATTTCGAGCTGCTCTGATGGGGGAAGATACTATTAGATCAGCGCATGTAGTATTTTATACTAAGCCTTTTATGCCATCCCTAATATCGCAAGTCAGCGGGACGCTTGCAAACGAGTAAAAATGTTTGATCTGGTCCTGTAATTTTGTTAACTGTTTCTCCTTATATTAATTTACATTTGGGTGATTCTGTAAGAAACTGTAGCAGAATTTAATAACACTAATATTAAAAAACCAATATCAGGTCTGCATATTTCCATCTGATTAATAGTTTTTCTCTTGATTAAATTATGCATTTTTAATACAAGCCCTTCATTTGTCTGCAATAACATGGCACTGTAGCCCTCTGTGTAAAGCAAGCACATTTCAGTGCCCCCTTTGCTGCTGCTGCTGCTGGATGCAAATTTCCTTGTTTCTCAGTAATTTTTTCCTGTATCCATCACACCGCTTGCCTTTGCTTGCCTAGAATAAAAGGTCATTGTAAATCCTGATTATTCCTGAAAGTTGTTCACACACTTATTTCCTAGACTTGATATGTTTCATCCTCAAGCACATCAGAAATAGATTTAATCAAAAATGAAAATTTCTCCGGGAGAAACTGTTGGTGATTCTTTCTGTCTGTGGGGTTTTTCCCCCCCCATCTAAAGTGTTTTTGACAAATATGCTACAAAAAAACCTGAATTTAAACTGGTTTTCATTTTGGTTTGGAGAGATGAAGTGGAATAAAGTTATTCTTCCTTTATGACTTTCCATATTTATTTTTTCTACAGGGGAGACAGATGAGAATTCACTTTTCACCTAACTGCAATCTTTAAGTGATTCTCCAAAGCCAGCCCCAGCAAAGTATGGTGAAAATGATAACGAGAAAGCTCAGGATCTCATTGAAGTCAATAGCAAAAGATGTGTTGAGTTCAGTGAAGCCAGGACATCATGCTGCTGGGGTTACTGAGTAGGTACATCTCATTCCTGATGCCCTCAAGGTTTATTTGGTGTATAGTGTTTTGTGTGAGGTTGATTACAAGTTCCGTCTTTTCATGTAAAGAGCCAAGATGGGCACCTTCACCCAGTTCACCTCTCATTAAAACATTATGTTGGGCCAGAGAGCTGTGAAAAATGGTGACACCTCAGCTGGGGTTCGCTCTCTGCTCTTCCACCTGGCCCTTGTCATGGCTGACACTCGCTTGGCACCAGCCCCAGTTCTATTTGCCACAGGAGGATCATGCAGAGGTGTGAACTCTTGCCCAGCATCCCTGCCAGCAGGTACACACAGCTGTGCTTTATTTTAGGGTTCAAGGTGCGGTTGGGTCCAGTTCAGTGGGGCCTGTCCATGTTTCAGGGGAGACTGGTGAAGGAGACGCTCTGAAATCCAGCTCTTCCTTCCCATCCATCAAGGACTGTTGTAGTAGCTGCAACCCAAATAGCTCCTGCATTCTGTGTGAGAAGAAAATTAAAGCAGATGGATTTGTTAAACTCCAGTTTGGGCAGTTATAGTCTGAATAGATTCAGGAGAGAGGAAAAAAAAAAAGGTCAGAATGTTTTGAGGGGAAAAAGGGCAAAATCAAAGTTTTGAAGCCCTAAATCCTCCATGGGCCAATATTGTGTTTGTGTGATTTCAGAGAAAAAGATAATGTAGAGAAGTTTATTGTGAACATTTTTCATGAGGGAATAAGATGCAAGAAATAATTTTCTGGCCCTGATTCTGAGCACATGCAAATATTTATATTGCTTTTTCTTTAAGTGGGACTGATTTTTCTGGTATACTTCAGGTAACTCCTCTAAGGAGGTTGTTTACAACACCGATACTACCCTAAGGCAAATTGAAACGATGGTGAAGCTGGGCTGACTTTGCTGCCTCAGTGTCTCTCCCCTTTTGAGGAGAAGCAATATGTGCATACTGGGCTTTGCTTTCCCATGGGCTCTCCTTGCCTGTGGTTTAGAAGATCCATGCATGCAGGTTGATTAATTAGCCAATGCTAATTGCTTTTTCGTCAGAGTTGTGCTTCATCCCCAACTAAGAGTGATCTCTGCTTTTTGACTGTGATAGAGCAGCTACCAGGGGGCTGCAGTTTGGTTTCAAGGCAGGAAACGGAGCAGGACTTAACTTTTGGAAGACAACTCTTGCTGGGTGCTGTATGAATCTGCCCCTTAAGTAATGCCATGTATTGAGCATGTCATCCTCTGCGTGTCCCTTTCAGTGCTGTGCCCGTGACAACACATATTGTACGATTGCTTGCTGAAATTTTGCAAAAACATGGACAGGACGTGGTGTTCCAAACCTGGAAAAGAGTCCTAGTGTAGAGAAGTTTCCAAAGAGACAGCTCTGGTTTGGGATATTTGTCCCAAAAGGAGCCATTTGGGCTCAGCAGTGCGTGCTGATCCTTCCCCATGATCAGAGTCAGAGCTGTGACAACATGCCAGTTGAATGTGGACATAGGTAATGTGCTCTTAGCATGAATTTGGGGGCTCAGAGGGGCGTGGTAGGACGGACAGAGCTCCAAACTGCTGCTGGAAACAGCAAGTTGCTTCTCGCTGCATCCACCTCCATCCTCAAGTAGGCCTTGCATGCGAAATACTGGTATTTTTCTCCAAAGCATCAACCTTTTTCATCTCACAACCTTGTACCTCTTAAGTGTGGCACTTGGTATGTTTCTTTGGTTCTTAAATCTGGCAAAATTCATCATAATCTGCAAGGACTGTAGAAAAAGGATAGAGAACCGCTTTGTCCTGAAGAGTATAGTGAATAGTTTGGCTCAAAATAATGTGTCGCTCCTCTCAGCACATGCTGTGTGTAGGTAGTAAAAGCTAAAAAAAAAAAAAAAGTCCTGGTAAGAGTAAAAAGCAGGTAAGAAAGCAATGCATTGGGGATGAAAAAAAACCACAGCTGTGAAACAAACCTTAGGTGCTTTAGAAGGAGGGCTTGATCTTAGGTGATACATGTGGTCCTGCCTGAAGAGATGGTGCCAGAGGATTTATCTGGGGCTTGTACAAAAATCCCTAGTCACCAGTATCCTCAGTGCCAGCAAGCATGAGTTGGAGCCATGCTTTAATCGAGAGCTTAGATAAAGAGCATGTTTCTCCACTGGGGAATTTGGGTGGCATAAATCTGTACTCTTAACGGGCTCGAGTCTCAGGGGCAGGCATGCTCCCGTTGTAAGCGCTTTTCCTAGGGGTAGATAAAAGCCTCCCATAAATAAAGCTTTGAAATCTTCCAGGAGAGGTTAGCAATACAAATATGGGCACATGAAGCTCTGCGTAAGCAATAATTCCACAGATTTTTATTACAAAGTAGATAGATGGGAGCAGCAATGCATGATAAATCAACGTATCTGCCTCCTTACTGGCTTTTATGATAGGCATTAGCAGTAGCGACTGTCACAGAGATCATAACTGCTTTATTTCAACTGTCTCTATAAGGCGTATTCAAATACAAGCAGTTGTTATCATTTTTTAAGTATAAACTCTTTTTCCCTGCATTGAATTGATGACAAAATTGTTCCTGGTAAACATCAAATTTTGGGAGGAGGGAGGGAGGGAGGGAGGGAGGGAGAGAGGGAAGGAGGGAAGAAGGAAGGAAGGAAGGAAGGAAGGAAGGAAGGAAGGAAGGAAGGAAGGAAGGAAGGAAACAGTGCTCTCATTTGTTTGTTTTGGTAGGGTTTTCTTGGAGTCTTGGAGACAGCTGGCATGCATTGCCCAGCACACCAGTGCACGGCTAACGCAGTGTCTCCCTGCCGACGGGGTGGTTTGGGGCTGCTGATGGGAGCAGGAGGACCCACTGACCTCTCCTTTAGGGTTCTGGAGTGAGTTTTGCTGTTGCAATGCTGATGCCACCAGCAAAACACAGTGTTTAATCTTTGTCAGTTGTCTCCTTGAGTAAATCAGCTTATATGTAATCTGATTATGTATATAATATAGACGTATAAATTAAGTAGATAATTGGTAAATAATGGCATTGCCAACAAAATGATATTAATACTGGGTTAGAGAGGCTGTTCTGTCTTAACAAATGTTTTTCTCTTTCTAGGATAGGCTTTCAAAGACAATTAAAGGAGTTTTGTACCTAAACCTAGACCTCTAAAGGTTCATAACTGCTATTGACATAAGTATCTGTGGGAAACCGGGCACTCAGCTCTGACTGGGAACTCCCTGGAGCCCTTTATGAGCTTTGGGAAGAGGAGGCTGTTATGTTGGTATCAAAGAGTAATGTGTCCTTGCACCCTTCTTAACCGCTTGTTCAGCACGTACCATGCAGTGGACAACTTGGTGAGTTGAATGCCAAGTAGATGTTGTATTTTGGAGCTGCCCTTTTTGGATTCATGTTGTAGGCAAAACTGGACGCAGTGTCGCATAAGACGGTAGCAGTACAGAAGATGGGAGGTAGTTTTATCCGCTGTTTCATCTTCCACTGGTTGTCGTCCTCCTCTTAGCCCCATCCGTGGCAATCCCACCCCTTTCAGACTCTCTTGCCTTCCATAAAGCAACCCGTGGCTGCCCTGGAGAATAATCAGACACATAATTGCAATCTTCCTCCTCTGTGGTTAGTCCTGCAAAATAGTGCTTGGTCCATATGGTGCTGCTGACACTATAGAAATGATGCTATGGATTAATTACAGCTGGGGACACTAGGAGGGGGGAGCTTTGCGTGCGTTGCTCTCCCACGAGGTGCGCAGTTGCGAAGCAACCTGACACATCTGCCAGGGCTGTCTAAGAAACTATTAGCCAGTTGCTACCTCCTGTGCTCAAGAGCTGCAGGCAATTTCACAGTAATAGTTTCTCGGTTTCTTTCACGCAGGCAACTGTGGTGCCGAGATACTGACTTAAATATGTATCACGGAATGGCATCCTTAATAGAGGCTTTACAGGAACAAAATGTATATGGGTAATCCACAAAGGCTGGTTGCAACTGACAGTTTCGTTATTGCTCTGGAGATGCATGGCAGGCACCGCAGGCCGGGAGTAGGGAGCAGCTGCAGGAATGGACAGCTTTGGTTCGGGTCCTGGGAATGATTCCTCAGCTCACCTGCATGGGCTCAGGGGTAAAATCCGAAACAACTGTGCAGAGAGTCCCAAAAAGTGCAATATTATTGCGCTGTAGAGGAGTGGAGGTGTGTGACTGGGAGGCTGGAGCACTCTGGCTTGCAGAAGGGACCACAAGCTGGTTTCCTCTGCAAGCACAAAGAGAAGGGAGACTTTTATGCAGCTGAGCTGGGCTGAGTATGGAAGTTGCCTAGTGTGGTCTGATACCGAAATGAATAATTTGCCTTTCTGTTTTTTTTAGTAAGAGAGAAGCTGAACTTGAAAGCAAAGGCAGTTTGGGTATGTGTGTGTGTGGTCGTAGGTTTAAGGCTCGTTGCAGGTGACTGAGTTAGGAGATCATTCTGGTACATCTTGGGAACTTGATTTAAAGCATCTGAAAGCTTAAATGACATTTAGCACCTTCGGAAAACTACCTGAATCCTCAGAGCAAAGGCAAGCTCTAAATTTTTTTGTTTCATGTGGGCACCAGTGATACAGCCAGGAGCAGTCTGAGGAGTATCAAGAAGGATTACAGAGCCCTGGGAGCAGTGGTAAGGGACTCTGGAGGGCAGGTAGCTTTTTCATCAATCCTCCTGGTCAAAGGGAAGGGGTTTGAAAGGGCCAGTCAAATCGGGTGAGCCAACAAATGGTTACAGGACTGGTGCCACAGCCAGGGGTTCAGCTTCTTAGACCATGGGACTCACTTTGAGAAACCTGGTCTACTGGGGGCTGATGGTGTCCATCTGTCAGAGAAGGGGAAGAACATCTTTGGTCATAGGCTTGCCAAGCTGGTGAAGAAGGCTGGGGGAAGGGAACCTCAATCCATCCCACTCCTACCAGTTGGATGCCAGTGCCAGCAATAGATGCCCAGAGGTGGGAGAAGGATCACAGGTCAGCAGGAGAGCACCTGAAGCGCAGCACAAAGGAATTGCAGCCACACCAGCCCGTAAGTCAGCTTCATCAGGGACCCAGCTTAAATGCCTCTCTGCCAACGCACGTAGCATGGGGAATAAACAAGGGGAGTTGGAGACGTGCACACATCTGCAGGGCTGTGATCTTACTGGCATCATGGAGACATGGTGGGGTGGCCCCTATGACTGCAGTGTTGGAATGGAAGGATACAGGCTCTTTAGGAAGGACAGGCAGGAGAGATGAGGAGGGGGTGTCATCCTCTATGTCAATGACCAGGAGCAGTGCTTGGAGCTTTGCCTGGGGATGACCAAGAGTTTATGGGTCAGGATTAAAGGGAGGGCAGGGACAGGGGACATTAGAATGGCGGTCTGCTACAGGCCACTTGACCAGGAAGACCAAGCAGATGAGGCCCTCTATAGATAAATAGGAGCAGCCTCATGTTCACAAGCCCTGGTCCTCATGGGGGACTTCAACCACCCTGATATCTGTGGAGGGACAGCACAGCAGGGCATAAGCAATCCAGGAGGTTCCTAGAATGCGTTGATGATAACTTCCTTCTCCAAGTGGTAAAGGAGCCAGTGAGGAGAGGTGCCATGCTGGACCTTGTTCTCACTAACAAGGAGAGGCTGGTGGGGAATGTGAATCTCAAGGGCAGCCTTGGCTGCAGTGACTACGATGAAATGGTGGAGTTCAAGATCCTTAAGGCAGCGAGGAGGGTGCACAACAAGCTCACCACCCTGGACTTCAGGAGAGCAGACTTTGGCCTCTTCAGGGATCTGCTTGGTAGAGTGCCATGGGACAAAGCCCTGGAAGCAAGAGGGACCCAAGAAAGCTGGTTAATGTTCAAGGATCACCTCCTCCAACCAAGCTCAGGAGCGATGCATCCCAGCAAAGAGGGAGTCAGGCAAAAACACCAGGAGGCCTGCATGGAAGAACAAGGAGCTCTTGGAGAGACTCAAACACAAAAAGGAAGCCTACAGAGGGTGGAAGCAAGGGCAGGTAGCCTGGGAGGAATACAGAGAAACTGTCCGAGCAGCCAGGGATCAGGTTAGGAAAGCTAAAGCCCTGATGGAATTAAATCTGGCCAGGGTCGTCAAGGGCAACAAGAAAAGCTTCAATAGATAAGTCAGTGATAAAAGGAAGACCAGGGAAAATGTGGGCCTTCTCCGGAATGATACGGGAGACCTGGTTACCCGGGATATGGAGAAGGCTGAGGTGCTCAATGACTTTTTTGCCTCAGTCTTCACCGGCAAGTGCTCTAGCCACACTGCCCAACTCATAGAAGGCAAAGGCAGGGACTGGGAGAATGAAGAACTGCCCACTGTAGGAGAAGGTCAGGTTTGAGACCATCTAAGGAACCTGAAGGTTCACAAGTCCATGGGACCCGATGAGATGCATCCGCGGGTCTTGAGGGAGCTGGTGGATGAAGTTGCCAGGCCACTGTCCGTCTTATTTGAGAAGTCCTGGCAGTCCAGTGAAGTTCCCACTGACCAGAAAAGGGGAACCATAACCCCCATTTTTAAAAAGAGAAAAAGGAAGACCTGGGGAACTACAGGCCGGTCAGTCTCACCTCCGTGCCTGGCAAGATCATGGAGCAGACCCTCCTGGAGACTATGCTCAGGCACATGGAAAATAAGGAGGTGATTGGTGACAGCCAACACGGCTTCACTAAGGGCAAATCATGCCTGAACAAATTTGGTGGCCTTCTACGATGGGGTTACATCATTGGTGGACAAGGGAAGGGCAACTGTTGTCATCTGCCTGGACTTGTGCAAGGCATTTGGCACTGTTCCACACGACATCCTTGTGTCTAAATTGGAGAGACACGGATTCGATGGATGGACCACTCGGTGGATAAGGAATTGGCTGGATGGTCACACTCCAAGAGTTTTGGTCAACGGCTCAATGTCCAAGTGGAGAACAGTGATGAGTGGCATGCCTCAGGGGTCGGTACTGGGACCGGCACTGTTCAACATCTTTGTTGGCGACATGGACAGTGGGATCGAGTGCACCCTCAGCAAGCTTGCTGACGACACCAAGCTGTGTGGTGTGGTCGACATGCTGGAGGGAAGGGATGCCATCCAGAAGGACCTTGACAGGCTGGAGAGGTGGGCCCGTGTGAACCTCATGAAGTTCAACAAGGCCAAGCGCAATGTCCTGCACGTGGGTCAGGGCAGTCCCAAGCACAGCTACAGGCTGGGTGGAGAATGGATTGAGAGCAGCCCTGAGGAGAAGGACTTGGGGGTGTTGGTTGATGAGAAGCTCAACATGAGCCAGCAATGTGTGCCTGCAGCCCAGAAAGTCAACTGTATGCAGCAGGTTGAGGGAGGTGATGCTCCCCATCTACTCTGCTCTCGTGAGACCCCACCTGGAGTACTGTGTCCAGCTCTGGGGTCCCCAGTACAAAAAAGACATGTTGGAACAAGTCCAGAGGAGGGCCACAAAGATGATCAGAGATCTGGAGCACCTCTCCCTTGAAGGCAGGCTGAGAGAGTTGGGGTTGTTCAGCCTGGAGAAGAGAAGGCTCCAAGGAGACCTTAGAGCAGCCTTCCAGTACCTGAAGGGGCCTACAGGAAAGCTGGAGAGGGACTGTTTATCAGGGAGTGTAGTGACAGGACAAGGGGTAATGGGTTCAAGCTGAAGGAGGGTCGATTTAGATTAGATGTAGGGAAGAAATTCTTTACTGTGAGGGTGGTGAGGCACTGGAACAGGTTGCCCAGAGAAGTTGTGGATGCCCCATCCCTGGAAGTGTTCAAGACCAGGTTGGATGAGGCTTTGGGCAACGTGGTCTAGTGGAGGGTGTCCCTGCCTGCAGCAGGGGGGTTGGAACTAGATGATCTTTAAGGTCCCTTCCAACCCAAACCATTCTATGATTCTAAAACTGCACCACTTCACCTTAGCAGTATTCCCTGCCCAAATGGATTAAAAAAAAAAAAATAATCCACTAAAGGACTTGGCCCTGGAGGGATGCATTAGCTGGCATTATTTTCTCAGTCGTCAAGTTTCAGTGATTCAGAACAAGTAGTGATGCCTCTCTGTATGGCTTTAATGACGTTTGCTGTCAGAGATGTGAGCCATAGGATAAGACAGGGCTGTAACTTTATTTTAAGCTGGATAGGCTGTAGCTAAATCTCTTGAATTCGTTTCAGCTTTGGAAATGGCTTTCTCCTATCTCTGCCTTCTACCTGGCACCTTCACATTGTTTGCACAGAAAGGGGAATGATACTTTTAATCTCGAAAATTACTTCAGAGCTTTGGAGTGGATCATTTTAAAGTCAACAGTGTTTAAAGCACATTAATGAGGGTATTCACCATAAACCAGTTTTATTTCTGTGCGTAACTGATAAACATGAATGTGAGAGAACATAAGGGAAAAGAGGTGGGAAAACAGTCGTGCTTGGAAAAGTAAACAAATTGTGGATCCACGGTGAAAAGGGTGTCGTATTATTATAACACTAAAGCCAGTTGTGAATTTTCCAGTGAAACTATTTCCCCCCCGCCCCGGGAAAATGCTCGTTTGTCTCAACTGGAAGCAAATATACTCAAAGGTTTTAATGACATTTTGCTGGAAAACAAGTAAGCTTGTGGCCAGAGCACCCACCTGTATCCTCAGCGATCCTCCAGGGTGAAGGGCTGGGTGACAGCACTGTCCTCTCCCTGGGGTGCGGGCTGCCCTGATTCCTTCTGCCACCCCCAGACCCCTGTTTCTCATTTCTAAGCAATGCCAGAGGAAGAGATGCACAGAGAGAAGTTTGTAATAAAACGACGCTAGGGTTCTTTTCTGGGCATACTTTGAATTTTTTAATTAAATGGGGAAAACAAGTTTCTACCTGGAGCTTTATGGTGACCATTCTGTGGCACGTGGCATCTGGAGAATGGATTGAGAGCAGCCCTGAGGAGAAGGACTTGGGGGTGTTGACTGATTGATGAGAAGCTCAACATGAGCCGGCAGTGTGTGCCTGCAGCCCAGAAAGCCAACCGTGTCCTGGGCTGCATCAAAAGAAGCATGACCAGCAGGTTGAGGGAGGTGATGCTCCCCATCTACTCTGCTCTCGTGAGACCCCACCTGGAGTACTGTGTCCAGCTCTGGGGTCCCCAGTACAAAAAAGACATGTTGGAACAAGTCCAGAGGAGGGCCACAAAGATGATCAGAGATCTGGAGCACCTCTCCCTTGAAGGCAGGCTGAGAGAGTTGGGGTTGTTCAGCCTGGAGAAGAGAAGGCTCCAAGGAGACCTTAGAGCAGCCTTCCAGTACCTGAAGGGGGCCTACAGGAAAGCTGGAGAGGGACTGGTTACAAGGGCAAGTAGTGACAGGACAAGGGGTAATGGGCTCAAGCTGAAGGAGGGTCGATTTAGATTAGATGTAGGGAAGAAATTCTTTACTGTGAGGGTGGTGAGGCACTGGAACAGGTTGCCCAGAGAAGTTGTGGATGCCCCATCCCTGGAAGTGTTCAAGGCCAGGTTGGATGGGGCTTTGGGCAACGTGGTCTAGTGGAGGGTGTCCCTGCCCGCAGCAGGGGGGTTGGAACTAGATGATCTTTAAGGTCCCTTCCAACCCAAACCATTTTATGATTCAATGATACTTTTTTTTTAAAACTGTATTTTCCTGCCTAAGAATTTTGGGTGTCAGTTCATGCCCCAACACTTTGTCTGGTGTTTGGAAAATGATGACTAGTTGGACTACACTGGGAGAATAGCATTAGCTTATTGGATAAGCTTTCAAAACAAAAATGGTAGCTGATGCTCATCATCCTGGCTTATTCTTGTGCAAACACAGGGTAATGCAAAATGGAGGAGGGCAGAAGCAAACAGGACTGTGGCATTCTAGCAGGCAGAAAAATTGAAGGAAAAAAAGATTAAAACAGATTTAAAATTTAGAAAAAAGCAGGTCAGGTGTGTTCTCAGGCACCATCCCCTTTTGCCTTGACATTTGCCTCTATCAGGGTAGAAGACCTGAAAGCCCAAATGTAAATCGCATGTCTGTTGATGGTGATAAGTAAGTGCTATCACCCTTTGCTAAAATGAACCAGAGGGAAAAAAAAAATCAAGCCAATCATTTAAATCAGGCACTTGTTCGGCTCTTAAGGATGCACAATATGATTATAAAACAAATCAATAAGCTTTCAGACTTTCTGAATGTCATCGCAAATGATTAGGTTACATGGATGGGTCTGAGCTCACCTCTCTCTGGCCCCACGGAAGTCCAAAGTGCCACATTTGGACTGAACAGGGTGCACCTGGGTGAAAAATGTAAAATTTTGTCCCTCAAAGGACACTTATTAAGAGAAAAAGCAGCTACAGCTGTAACACAGTATGAAACCATAGTGATACTCTTAACATTGGTAGAAATCAGCTTATAAGAGCCATTAGGATGAGCATGAAAATGTGTTAGCTCTGCCGGATATTCCTGTGGATTTGGGACTTGTGTAAACGGCATCCCGTAACAGGAGCACTGCAAAACGGAGCCATGCTCACCCTTGCCACTGATTTTTCAGAGGTGCTCATCATCCCTGTGTAGATACTTAAGCCTTAAAGGTAGCATAGAGAGATTCATCCTGAGTGTCAGGACCTGATGAAAGTTGATGTCTTCTTGCAGATCTGGCCTTGCTCATCTGAGTCTTCACCACCTGCAGCCTCTGTTGCAATTCCAGCCTGTGTAAGGCCAAATTGGACAGGCTTTAGGGAGGAGAAATCCCACTGCCCCCCCATCCAACTGCACTGTGGTGCTGAGGGGCTTAAACACATTGAAATGCAAAGCAAAAAAGAAATTAAAGAAAAAAATCATGTAATAATGCATTTACTTTACCATCGTGCTCTGGGCTCCACAACAATTTTAACTTAGTCCCCGTGAGGCTATAGAGTAGTTTTGACTGTGGACGTGTTTACTTTAATATTGTAATAGCTGTGTGTAAAGTAATTGATTTGTAGTCACTATGGCAACTATAACCTTGTATTTTCCAATGCTGGGGTTCAAAATGTTAACCTGAATGGTTTTTTCTGCCGTAGAGTTTGCATTCCATTTCTTTCATTTCTGGGGTGTGGGTTTTTTTTTTTCCTCCTTTAGCAAGAAACATTGTTCCAACTGATGGATTTGAGAATGCATTTTCAAGACAAAAGATTTTAATACAACCAGCTTTTCTCGCTACGATGCTGCGCTCCCCAGCACTGGTGGCAGGTTAAATACATCTCTAATCATGGTAAACTGTAGAAATGTTAACTTCTAAATGGAGTAATTTTCATTATTGTCTGATTCTTTACTCTGAACTGGTTCGGCTACAACATTGGGAAATACTGAAATGGAAATAAGTACCCTTGATCAAGTTGAGTAGCAGGCTTGAAAACTCCACCCATTTAGCATCATCTGTGTTTTGTTAGGACTCATTTCAGAGAGGACTGGAGGCAGCCTCTAAATCCAGTAGCTTTACATTCAAAAGGAGGGCCCCACTACTGGTGTTAATGGGAGGGGCTGGGAGCTGAATTTCTTTGAAAAACTGGCTTTTTCTGTCAATTAACTCACTCTGTGGGCAGTCCTGCCAGGTAAGCCCCTGAGACTTGTGTAATTGTACCCTTTGGCTGCAAAAACAAATCCTCGTTCTCTGTCCTTTTCGTTACACTAATCCTCTCCTCCTGCTCTTGATGGACAAGAAGATTAATATTCGTTCTTTGCCTCTCTTCTAAGGGCTTTCTGAAATGGCCTGGCTATTTCTTTCCCCTGCATCCTCTTTAGCCTTTCCCTTTTTTTGCGGACCTGTTACTGAAGTGAGAGGTAGCCCACTTCACAGCTTCAGGAAACCATAGGAAAAAAAAATGTTTGGTAGGGAACTTTAAAAAAAAAATCAAAACAAAACAGGAACTTCCCCATTACCCATCCTGCTTTAGAATGAAGATTTCAAAGCAATTTTGCTCTCAGCATTGAAGCCTTGCGCTTCTTTGTCCCCACTAAATACTTCTTCATTTCCAAGTTTATTCCAACTTTCTTTCTACAGATACAGAGATGATCTTTACTAATAAGAAGTTAACAGAATAATCAATTAAAAGAGAAGGCTTGACTCTCCAGGCAAATCAAGTCTGAGCCAGTTAAATATTTATATGGGAGAAAGCAAAGCCCACCCTCCTCACTTCTGTGTCACTTCTGTAGCAGAATTGCTGGGGTGAGGGTAACGTTTACTATAAAAGTGGGGTTTGGGCTAATGTTCTGTTAGCAAGTATGTGCTGAGCTTTGGAAGCAGCTTTGGTGAAAGAAAGAAGGATGGACATTTTCAATAAGTGTATGGAAACAAGGAGAAAATTGGGAAATGAAGAAGAAATGCCCCAGTTTTTAATTTTGGGAGCAAATTCTTTCAGCAAGGTGAAAAGCCTGTCCTCAAATATGGAATGAAATTTTCATTTTGAGTCAAACAAATTGTTTTGGTTAACCTGAAGTGTGTCGTATGGTCCTGCTCACATCCTATTTTACACATCATAGGTCCTTAATAACAAGGAATAATTTGGAGGATTATTCTACAAGTAGAATATGTTTTGGAAAATACTTGCTGCCATATGTGGCTTCCATTGTATGGAAGGCATACAAATAAGGAAATATGTCCTGAGGAGCTTTATACAGTTTTCAGCCATCATTGTTTTCCTTGAACAAAATGATCTTTCACTATATAACCATAGGAATAAAAATATTAAAGCAAGTGAGTAGTTCTGATAAAGTTGGAATGTTTAGCTCGTTGTCTCTCATCCCTATCCTCAACCAGAAGTGTCCACTGAGGCATTTGTTGAAGCCTGTGTAAGTATAGTAAGCCAAGGCCATGAGTTTGTGATTTGTACCATTTCTTCTCTCTGCCACGGAGCGTCTGGCCTACAGCAGGATTCAGAGCGTGAATACTTTCATATTGATACTTGATAAGCTGATGCCCCGTGGATCTGATCATAAGACCATTCTGCTTTTATATTTTGAGCTATCACTGACTTTGCTGGTATGTTGGCTCAGGTAGCCTAAAGTGCTTTTTGCTGATTTTCTGCATTGCCTTCCCTGTGCAGCCAACAGCTAAGCTGCTGTAGCCATGTCAGCGTTAAACCCAGCAGATTTACAGTGCAAATACAGCGCATGATGATGTTTTTGTAGCCATCCCTTGAGGCTGCGGGTGCCTTGGAGATGCCTGGAAGAAAAGACCCAGGTAAAGGGGAGTTGGAGGAAACACATCATTAAGAAACATCACTAGAAGTACTCCATGGGAAGCAGTGTGTGTGTCCTGAGCTGCTGGTGAGAGATTGATGGGGAAAGGTCATTTTATTTGCCAATTCTTGTCCTTTGCAAGGTAGAGCTGCAGCTGAATTGCAGCTGGGTAGTGCTTCCCATGCTGGAGATGAAGAAGGCTGCTTCCGTGGGTCTAATGGGGCCGCAGAAAAACATTTTGATGCCAAAGCTGACATGGTGTTTAATTTAAAGGAAAAAGTCTTTCTGGTAAGAACGGATGCATCCCTCCCCTTGGGCCAGGGTTCGGTGATGGTATCAGATGCTGCTTAAGAGGCGTGGATGGAAAGGCCATCTGTAGTCACAGATATATGACCCAGTGGTTAAGTAATGTAGTAACATGCCAACACAGCCGGCTGCTCCCTAAATGTGTAGCCAGAAAGTGTTTGATTCCATTTTTGAATTGCTTTGTGGGTGCTAAGTGGAGCTATTGCATTACCAGCAATTAAGGCACTTCTCCCAAGGCTGCTTGGGCGCTACTCGGCCCCCAACACGTAAAGTGATGCGGGCTCACGTAGCGGGTGGGCTGACCTGTCACAGAGAATGAGGTTAATGGAAAGGTTTTCTTATCCCGCTGAAACACAAGCCTTTTCAGAACACATTGCAAAAGGGTCTCTGCACCCTCTGCAGGAAGCTTTATACAGAGGGTGGGAAGAATCATAGAATCATAGAATGGTTTGAGTTGGAAGGTATCTTTAAAGGTCATTTAGTCTAACCCCCTGCAATGAGCAGGGACATCTTCAACTAGGTCAGGTTGCTCAGAAACCCATCCAACCTGACCTTGAACGTTTCCAGGGATGGGGCATCTACCACCTCTTCGGGTAACCTGTTCCAGTGTTTCACCACCCTCATTGTAAAAAATTTCTTCATTACGTATCTGGTCTGAATCTACCCTCTTTTAGTGTAAACCCACTACCCTTTGTCCTATTGCAACAGGCCCTACTAAAGGCTTGCCACCCCAGGCTCGTTCCTCCCTTGGCTTCAGTTAGAGATGGACTTTCTTTGGCCAGTTCATAGCACCTGTAACACTAATTGTAACCATTGTTATTATGCTCTTTTTAAGGCACTCCCTTTTCTCTAGCACAAGATAGGAGAAATAACTTGGGTCCCCCAGACTTACATGTCACGAATGTGGTATTTCATACATGCCTTGGAGGGGTGAAAAGAACGGGCTGGGTTGAGAAACCTGTGTGTAAGCAGCTTTTAATAAGGCATATTCGTGTACCAAAGTGAATCATTCTGCTCCATTGGGTAAATATGTATTAAAGTAATTTTCAAAATACTTTTCTGCAGCCAATGAGCTGGAAAGGGTCAGTCCAACCATGCATTATTTTTCAATGCATACACTTATTTATGGAGTAGAAGGAGGAACACAAGATCTTTCCGGTTACCTGCCTGGCCAAAGGCATCTTTAATTTCTTCCAGCATGGCTGTACCATTTGGAAGGAGGGTCAGCACTTCTCTTCCCAACTTGCATTGGGATTCCTCAGTGAAGGGGTCCAGACCCACCACAACAGGACAAGGACTGTGTTTTGCCCTCTGAGTAACAGCTCCGACTGCATTTGGCATGAAATCCCAGGAGACCAGAGGCCTCGGAGCAAGCCCAAGGGAAATGGGTGAGGCACCCCCTTGTTTTGAGGCTGTTATTCGGATTGCATGTGAGCAGAAACCCAGTGGCTTGGCCTTGATTTTTCCAGCATGCAGAGCAGGACTGGAGCACCTGGAAACTTTCTAGCAATCTAGCATGGTGCCTGGTGAATTTAAGAGAGCTCTGTGTAGGCAGCAGCTGTGCAATGGTTTTTCAGGATCACGGTTAGACTTTGATGGCTTAAATTCCAACTAGGTAACTCCTTTAGGCACTTATATTTGGTTTTGGATGAGGACAAAACATGGGCAGACCCCCTATGTTTGAAGGTGTGCGGGGGGGAAGTTGGAGTCAGTAGCAGAAGTGTGATTAACCTTGGATTCATTCACATTTTTAGATCGATTTTCATTTTGCAACAGTAAATCGTAAAACATCTGGGACAGTTTGACATACACGTGCAGGCAGCAATTAGTCCAGATATTATCTAGCCTGGGGGCAAGGACGGAGAGGCATTTTGTGCCAAAGTCTCGACCATACGTGGATTGCTTTATCTTTATTGTACATGTGTGGGCTTTGCACCTAGGAATGGAGGCAGAACAGCAGAAATGCCTGTTTTCCACTTCAAGCACCTAAACAACAGAAACAATTAGTCATTTGCCTCCTCTGTAGAAAAAGAGCATTTTAAAAATATATCCCAAGCAGGAATTTGCATGTGTGCCATGTTCCATCATTAACGTATCTCCAGCCAGAGTACTTTGTAAGTATGCACAGATGGTTCTTGTTCCTGGTTAAGATTTACAATTCGGTGGTTCGTATTTTTAAATAAAACCTCAAGTGCTAAATAAAGAAAATGTCACAACTCTTTAGCAATGGAAAAAAGGTCTAGTTCAAAGGCACAGCTGCAGGACATTGTGGGAGTAGCATAAAACAGGAGGCCTTTCCCTGGAGGAGCTGGATATCATGTATTTAAACCATTATTTTTGCCCTTATAAAGAGAAGTCTCTGGGCCTGATGTTGCCTTGTGGAGCCCTTCTGCCCCTTGGATGACTGGAGGGGATGGGAGCCACGGGTTGCTTTGCATCTGTTGTCTCCCCTGAGTGCTGGTGGGTACGTTACAAGGGCAGCCAGCAGCTCAAAGAGGGTTGGGACTGTAGTGCTGCAGTTTGCAGAGCAAAGAGGGATGCTCTGTCCTGAAGAATCTGCTGTTTGGGGGTGGTTATATCCAGGTTTGTGTGTATGTGTGTATGTAGATATATATATATAAAAAATATAAATAATATACCCACCAGCACACATGGGTGATGACAGATGGTGTTAATGGTGATAATAATTATGCATCATTTGCTTTTATCTGCATTTTTACCCACTTATTGCAGTGAAATGGACATCAAACAGTTCCAGTCTGTGCCTTCCTTCATACCCACAGCTAGAAGGGAACCCTTCATTTTAGTTATTTTTGAAGCAAAATATTAGTGAGTTAGTGGGTTAAGATTAATGGGGGAAAAAAACCCCAAACACTAAATGAAGCAGTGCTTTAACGTAAATGGAGTTCTTTGTGTTGTGTATTTGAATATTTTTAGTTGTTTGGTCTCTTCTTCCTTGTGCTGCTATCTATTTGCCTACCAATGCAGGAGGCAGGGAGCAATGTGGATGTGCTGAGCATACCCAGCCCAAGCCCTTGCTTGCTCTATCACTGAAAGGCACTTTAGCAGCCTTCACCAACTCTTGCTTTTCTCAGCACCTGTAAAAACAGTGCTAACCAACCCTTGGCTATGAAAACCTGCAGCAAGGCAAACACTTGGGGACAAACTTTTTACTTGTTTTTTAGTGGTTGATATGCTGGCTTTGGTTCCCCACATTGACATGCTGTTCTTTTTTTTTTCCATGTCTCATAATTTTTCTTCTTTTCATGCACCAGGACAGATGCAGCAGTAAGCGGGTAATGTTTTTTGGTCTGTGATAATCCCCTTCTGGTCAGTGTGCGAGCTGCCCTGAATTTGCAGGATGCAAGATGCAGAGCTGGGGAATAGCTGGTGTCTTGTGCCAACCTGGGGGAATGCCTAGCTTCTTGCTTTTAGTATGATTATTTGTCGTGAAAAAGATACTGCTGTAGAAATATGATGGTCTTTTAAAAGAGGTAGGGCCAAGAGGATAAGGTCTGTATTGAGCCCCTGCGAAGCTGCTTCTGGAATAAAGCCTTGCATTTTCCGTGATTGCCCTTCAAAATGAAAGATGTGGGAGCTGCCCAGAAGCTCTGCCCATTCAGCTTGACAAAGAGCAAACCAAAAAGTGATTTCATCAAAGACTGAATGTAGCCATGTTTTCTTTAGCTAAAGAGCTCTTCAGCTGAGCTCACAAAGGTGCAATGAGATTTGAAGGCTGAAAACTGAAGGCTACAAAACAACAGGCAGATTTTAACAATGAGGGAATTAACTGTTGAAACAGCTCACTGAGAGACATGGCGCTTGTCCTTTTGCCTTAAGTCTTCATAGCAAAACTATATCCCTCTCTCTGAAACGTGTGTTATGATGCAGACTAAAAGTTTCCAGCCCACCCTCAGGCGTAGCTGGGTAAAAAGTTTCCTGCTTGCTGTTTGTAGCTTTCTGACCCTTAAATTTCTTCCTAGCTGAGCTTTAGTTTGGGATGCATATGAGGAGAAAATGCAAAATTTCCTTTCAATCTAATACTGTAAAATACTTTCAAAAGTCCTTTGCAATCTATTGCTAATTATTTTTGTGGACTTCCTGATGGTTTTTCTTCATGATTTGAGCTGTGCTGAGCTGACTGAGGTCCAGGAAAGCCAAGCTATGCTGAACTTAGAAACTCCTGTTCTCTCTCTAGATTTGCTCCCCTTTACACATCTTAATTGCCAGTTGAGAGCAGATACCCTATTAAACAGCTGCTGGACAGTCAGAAAATTGTTATTTTATTCACTTTCATAAATTAACCCTCCGTTTTTTTTTAACCATGCTCATCAGGCATATTTGACATCCAAAGTGAAATTCATTTTTGGTAGTGATGATGCTGAACAACTCATTTTCATGGCACTTAGGCTTGCTTAGTCATCAGGAATAATCTTTTGATTGTCTGCCATCTCTCAAAAATGATTAATTTAATGATGATTAATTTAAATAAGTCACACCTTCAGGAAATACCCCTTGGCACGGGCATGGGGCCTCTCCTCCGGAGGTTGCAGGGGGATCTCTGCTTCGGTGCCTGGAGCACCTCCTCCCCTTCCTCCTTTTTCTCTCACCTCAGGGCTTGCAGCGCTGTTTTCCACACTTTTTCCCCTCACTCCTCACTGGTTGCAGCTTTTTGCCCTTTCTTGAATGTGTTTTTCTGTGAGGCACTGCCAAGGGGCTGTGCAGCGCCCGGCTGCGGGGCTGCCGCAGAACCATCAGGAACCATCCGGAACTTGGCGGGCAGCGCCTCTCCTCATGCAGGTGCTTGTCACCGACACCCCACCACACACACAGCGGTGCGAGGGCACGCAGTGCTTTTCTGGGTAGTTTTGGCCAAAGATGTCCTCTGGGAGCTGAGCTTCTCCTTCAAGCCGCCTTGTTTCAGGTCGCTTGTCTCTGGGACTGGCCTGTGGCCATCACGTGGAGGCTGGGGAGCTGGTTTGCCTGAGGCGGCAGCCTGCCTTTACGAGGAGGGAAGCGTTCGCCGATCTTTCTCACCAAAGTCGGACTTCAGACCATGAGTTATCATTGATTTTTACATTTTTATTTTTTTAAAAAAACCAACTTCATTATTTGTCGGTTTGTTTTTAAGTAAACTCTTCTTCATGTGGTCAAACTGGTAGTTTAGGAAAAAAAAAAGGAAAAAGGTGTGCAGCAGCCAGTGCCCAAGGACAGCCTGGGATTTATTCAAGGCCTGCAGTGCCGGGGAGGGCTGTCCCTTTAGCTCCTTTTACTAGTTTTTTAACTGCAATTCAGGCATCTCCTACAAATGGTATCACTAAAAGCTATGTGCAGTCAGGTTTTATTTCATTTTTATTTCTCTGATATCTAGTTTGTCCCTCTTAGTGGCTTGGCGTTTCTGTATCTTAATATTCTCAGGTTGCTAGCAAGGAAGGAAAGAAATGGTAAAAGACATATTATGGCAGCAGAGTATTTCCCTGTGATAGAAAGAGCAGCACCACATCCCATCCTTGATGGTGCAGGGCTCTTGTTCATCTCTGGACACTCTCTTTCAGGAGCAACTTCAATTTTTCCTTTCTCTGCACCTGTGTTTTACTTGTGTTTCGGGAAGGACTGGGAGAAGATTTTTTAGCCAAAGTGGAATGATTCCATGCCACAAAATTATTTGCTTGGTTAAAGGCTTTCAGTAGTGCACAGAATGACTAAACCAGGTGTACTGCTGTGAATGGCAGAGGGAAGGGAAGCTGCCTTGAGGGCACAGTCAATCAGCTATGGGAGCTGGGGCATGCTTGGACACCTTGGAATAGTCATCTGGAAAAAAAAACCCAGTAATTGTCTTGCCTTGACTCCCTTTATCCAGTGAGCAAGCAGCAGCCACTGGAACAAATATTCAATAGAAACGCAGTGGGTGACTTTCTAATTTTTCCGATCCATGTTGTGAGGGGCCCCGGAGTTGACAGTTTTGCCGTAAACAGACGATTTCGCCTGAACAGAAGCAAGTTGCAGAGACAATTGGGCAGTTGAAATTGCATTGCCTTTTGCCAGGTGGTGTTCACCCCATATGTTGCCACCTGATGGCGTGACCTGGGTATGGGAAGGAGCCATACATCCACCCAGCTCCCATATGCCTGTTGTTTATCATGGTCCATGCATACTTGCTGAAAACCTTCCCCATGTGTGTCTGTTTTTTATAGCTACAATATGACTTGATTTCCCACAGGAATCCCTCATCTCTGATTTGTCTATGCATCTCCATTTCATAGTAAGCATTTGCACTGTGGCTTTACAGTAAGCTAAGTCTCTGCTCTGTGTCTGTGTAATATGCAGTACAGTAAGGCTACGCGAAAGTCATCCATTTAAAATCATAGTACCTAGTTTTGTGGTCTTTGATGGAGATTTTCAGCACTGAGAATCTGTAGAAGTTACCTTTATTTTGAGGCAAAATTCTTATTGAGATTGGTGAAGAAAACCAGGGCGGTTATTTAGGTGCCTGAGTACAAAGTCAGCTTTAAGCACTGAGCTCTGCCAGTGTTGTCTCTCATAGACAGTGCACTGAGCTGCACCCACTGCTAATTGCATAATAAATCAGTGCAAATTGCACAGTACTGTGGTGCTTCGGAATGGCGTTTGCAAACCTGCATCCTCTCTGCTCACCAAGCAGCCGCTGCCCCGTATGAACCCACAGTCCTGCTGCTCCTGGATGCATCAGCTAAAATCAGTTGTACGCAGATAGAAAAAAGTGTGTGCTGTTGGATTGATGAACCAAGGATCCCTGGGGTTTAAGAGCATTAATCCTCTTGATTTCAATAGCAGCAAAGCTTTTTAATTGCTTAGATGATCCTCCAAACATCCCCTGAGGAAAAAGCTGGTCTTCCCCTGTTGTGAGGTTGGCTGTCTCCCTTGGAATAGATGGAGCTCATGGGAACTAGAAGTAAGGGCTGGACTGGAGCTTGAGTAAAATAGTCCAGTATGTTGCACCGACATCTCTACCCCTTACTGTGGTGGAAAAATCTCTAGCAAAGAGTGAAACTCGTTCGTATGAGCAGCAGCTGTGGCTCTCCTAGCCCTAACGCCTTCAGGGCAATGCGTGCTGACCTCGTCCCGTATCAGCAGTCATTGCTGGGGTGGGGATGATGATGTGTTGCAGCACACTTGCAGTTAGGTTTCATTTTCAAATAATTTAGCAAGGCTGTTCTTGTTTTCCTTATTTATTTTTGAAGGGCAGATCTTCCCTGCTGGGTTGTCAATTGGCAGGCATCTAGGTGTGCTTCTGTGCTTTGATGGTGATCAGAGGAAAAAAGGAGAAGAGGGACTGCAGCGATGGTTATGTGTCAGTCCTTGGGGATACAGTCCTTGGTGTGTAACGTATAAAGACCTTTTTATATGATAAATCACTGCAGGGACAGGCACGTCTGTCACAGACAGATTCCTACTCCACAAGATGCTGAACAAACAGGGAGCAAAAACCTGGCTGTTGTCCTAGCCAGGTCACCAGGAGGGTATGTATGTAAGCTGAAGTTTGTGTGCACTGCTCCTTGCGCTGGTGCCAAACACAGAACAGTTTTCCTGCCCTCAGATTTTCTGAGTTTCAGAAGAGTTCCCAATCAGAGCCAAATTCTGTGCCGAAACTGCAAAAGTCAAAAGGAAACTTTTATATTTCTTTTAAATCAAATTAAATAAATTTGAATACTTTGATAAATTTAAAATTTTGCATTGTGCTTTGGACATTTCATTTTTTAACAATAATTTTTTATTATAAATTCACGTTTCAAAACAGATGAAATTTAAAAATATGATATTTCAAGAGGCTTACAATATCTTGCTCCCTTCTTCCTGATTTCTTTTTTGCAATCAGAAATTCATTACAAATGACCCTTTGATACAAATGGCTTTAATTTTGACAAAGTGTTTGCTTTTTGATGAAAAAGCGTTTTGGTAGAGAATCTCCAGACAGTGTCAGAAGCCAGGACTTTTAGCTTCTGTAGCTTAAATATTGTTAGTGTGTCAAAGACTTGAAGTTAACTCAAGTGCTCAGATTTTTTTTTTTTGTTCAAAATGAAGAAAATCCAAAGCTGTAAAAGCTGTTTTAACTTTATCTGCACATGGGTCTGCCCTGTTTGTTCATTCTGAGAATGAGTATATTATTTTTGTGCATGTCTTTTGTTTAGGTTTTTATATAAGGACAGGAAAAAACATTTTAGAGGGTGACTTGTGAACACTCACGCTGGAGAAATACTGTTTCTCCAGGAGTTTCAGTCTGAAGCGTAACCTGATTTATTAGAGTTTTTCCTTATTTGTAACAAATGTTTTTCTATTGCCCCTATTAGTTGGTGACACCGTTTCTGTGGTAAATGAACTGACATGTGAAGGTAATGATGACAAGGGGCTGATAAAGGATGGCGAGGGGAAAGAGGGGCTTGGTGCAACAACATGCCTTACTGAGGTTGATCCAAGGACACCTATCAATCAAAATGGTGACAGCAGTCAGGGAAATTTAATTGGAGATTCATTGAACCCTTAATGATGTGACAAAGAAAAATAAGGAGGCTAAAATAGGCTTCTGGGCTTTTCTTCCCCCTCATTCTACCAGTTCTCAGAAGGAGAAGGGGACCGTGGGATTGCCAAAGGCGCCTCTTGTCATTGTGTCTGTAAGAGGTAATCATCATGCTTTGAAAGGGAGCAAAGTGTTTGGAGCCATTTATATATATATTTCATGGCTCCAGTACAGAAAGGGGGTTGTCAAAGACCTTTTCTTTAACTCATGTGACGGGTCTACCTGCCTCTTGATCGTAATTGGAAGTATTAAAAGAAATGCTAACAAGGTACGTGTGCCTTGCATGAAAATGGGCTAAAGCCGTATAGTGGCTTGGGCAGTGTTCCCCACAGAAAGCTTTATTCAAACCCCCCTTTCTCCTAATCTTGTTTTATCACCAACAAACACGATGAGTTACATTTGGGAGCATGCAATCTGTTGGAACTCAAGAGCTGAGTTACGTGGCTTGTAAATGACAGGATAGATAAAATGCTACCGTTTTTTCTCAGCTGCCTTTCAAAATTAGCATGGGTGCTTAGCACATTTGGATAGCTTCTCTTGTTTAGCTTTTGCATACATTTCCATAAATAATACGTTAATATTGTTTTAGTGGCAATGCCCACCATGTGGAGGAGACTCTCTGCAGATGCAGGAAATCTGTTCATTTTTTTCCACCCAGCAATTCTCTCTCTTTTTGAATATGCCATGTAAGAGCTTGCTCTTCAGGTTGGGAGGACTCTGCTGGGAAAATATTTACTGCATTTGAAATGTTATTAATCTTTTTCATTGATTGGAAAATTCATCCCTTCCTCTGTTTTGCTTCAGCTTGCTTAGTTCAGTGCTGAGACTGGGTAAAATGACAGTGAATGGTGAGTTTTATCAGAGAATGGTGAATTTTATCTACATCTTTAAGTTCTTTTTAGCCTGATCTGGTCCTACCAAATGAGACTAAGCCATGTACTTGTAACATGACCTGTCTCAGGGAAAGTCCTGAAGTACAACAACAGCTCCTGCAGACCCATCTAAATATTTGGGTTTCTAAAGAGCTAAATACCATAATATTTGTATATCTAATAAGTTAAATATCTAAATATTGTGGCCACAAGCCAGCTCCTGGGCAGATGTAGCCATTAATCTGATGGTCAGAATTTGTTTTGGCCAAATTTGTAAAGATGTGGGTGAAATTAAAATGTAAAGGGGAGACTACCTTACTTCCCCCTCCCCTCCCGTCTCCTCCCCTCCTGCAGTGAGCTGAGAAAGGCTGATAGGAACCGATCTGGATGTAGAGTGTATGATAACACACAGCATAAGATGAGATTCAATAATCCTCCCTTTATCTTTCTTATTTCTCAAGCTGGTGATGTGCGTCGATAATTAAAGTGAATGGCAAGCTGCAGTGCCACCCTGACCTCTGGGGTACCAGTTGCCATTAATAATAATGCAGTCAGACAATGCAAGGGTTTAGCACCACATTAATACAGACAGGACGAGAAAAGGGGGATAAAGCCAAAGGGATAAGCCAAACCCCTTGGTGTCATCTGGGTATCCTTTTATGCTGATCTCTCCCTTCATGCTCTTTGATTCCAATTATTCCCTTCTCTTTACAGGCAGGAATATTTGTTTAATTATGCTGTGGGATGGGAGGGGGAAGGAAGAACAGATTTAGATCTAGCTACCTTTTTTTGGTTCTTCTGTAGTTGTATTTGCTCAGCAGAAATCAATACTTGCCTTGGCAGAGCCTGCATTTGGAGACCTTGGGTGCCCGACTGGACCTGCAGATTGGCTCCATATAGCTTTAGTCGCAAGCTGAAGGGCCCATGCTGGAAAATTCAGGCACAACTTCTCTCCTGCCAGCTGAGAGCGCAGCTCACAGCACCTCTGAGCTCATGCCAAAGCTTTCAGGAAAGAGCAGCCCTCTGGTATGCTGCTATCTGCATACCTGGGTAGCTGAAAAATTAGCCTGGCTTTATCACTGTGCAGAGCTTTCCTGACGTAAAGTGACAGTATCTGCATTTCCCAGTCTCTCCGGGCCAGCCCTAAAGCCCACACCCCTGAGAGGTGTAATACAAGAAAAGTCTAAATTAGAGCCTGTGTATTATTCCTAGGCACAAAAATAATTGGTGGAGGGATTTCTAAAAGCTTTCAGCATTGCCCAGGCTCTGCTGTTTCTCAAGTTAGGTGAAGTTTTGCTACCAATTTTGGTGACTGCTGGGCTTAGAGCCCAAAGTCAGCCTTGTACCAGGATCCTCTGCTGTCCCTCTGTGTTCCCCGGTTCGACAAAATGCCTTGAACCTCTCATAATGCAGGGGTAGAAATGGAAATTTTCTGTCAGATAATAATGTATATGTATCAAAAATTATTGCTGTCAGAACTGGTGCTGGAGACTTCTTTGTCCTGCCCTGGAAAGGGTTTCACAGGAGTGTCCTCCATGAGCACAGCCCTCATGGAGGGGCCTCCTTTAGTGTTTCACTTTGACTTTGCTAGGACACCCTGTGCACAACCAGTGGGACCACACAAGCTGTCATCTGTTAGCTGTCCAAATAGATTTACAATCCGTGCATAATCCAACCAGCCTCTGGAAAATGTATTCGCAGTCATTCGTGTGTTGCAAAGGATTGGTCCTTCTACCTTTCTCCATATTTTCATGAATGCATAGCAATCTCTCTTCCGTTTGACTTACAGCCTTTCTGTGCCCCTCTTGAAATTGTTTCCCTCCTTGCATTCCCAGTTTGGCAGTGCTTCCTACTGCCAGCACACGTTCTCCTATGTTTAACAGCTGCCCTTGAAATGGGATTAGGCTTCTATATGCATCTGGCCTCGGATAGATTTGTGAGAGGAGATTTAGGGTATTACAGGGTGTTTAGGGCCACACAGCGTTGTGCCATGTACGGGAGCCTGTTAGCAAGCAACTGATGTTAATCTGTGCTACAAGTTGATGTGCTTCATCTGCTTTTACCACTCTGATTAGCTCTCAGAAACCCAGATTGGCACTAATCTTAAACCTGGTTTTTTTGAAAGGGCATTTGCCTTGGCTCCTTCAGTGTCCCTGTAGCTTTGCACTTTGGGGCAGCACAATTAATGCATTTTTGCTTACGGTAGATCTTATGGCCATAACTTAGATGTGACCACTGGTGCTACAGCTGGCCTTGCGTGTCATTTCCCCTCCTATATTTGTACTGCAGGAAAAATGCACACAAAGGAGGAGTGATTTGGGGAAATCATCTGGCAGGGAAAAGTAGCCCCAAACACATTGATTTCAGAAATGGCTTTGCTCCAGAGCTCCATGTCCCAACAGTCCTGCAAACTTGGGAGGAATGGGGATCCTCTTCCCTTCTTTGCCATTTCACCCAACCTCTAGTTAATTCGATCTCTATCCGAGAGCACCAGGGAGAGAACATCTATTAAACAATAAAATAGACCAATTGTGATGTATTTTCAACCGCTTTGGGGGAATTCTACAAAATTAAGTATCAGAATTGTTTTTCTTATTGGCAACTATTGATCTCTGGCTGTGCTGGTTTCTCTCATTAACACTTTTATTACCTTGTCAATCACAGCACAACCTGCACTAACCAGAGGCTAAAAGGATTTACTGTTATTAACAAAACTGTCTGGTGCCTCAGAGCAATAAAAACAGCTGAAACCACTGGGGGGAGGGAGAAGTCTGCAGAGGTTTTGGTAGCATTTTAGTCTGGAGACTGTGATTCAGAGGAAAAAAAAAAAATCCATAAAATAGGAGCCAGTTTCTCAGCTGATGCAAATGATCGAAACATTTAAGAAGCATCAGAGCCAGGGGGCTGTCTGCAAGTAAAGGCCCAGCCAGAAATTCAGGGTAATTTCTAAAAATACAGTAATACTAAAAATGCTCTTTGTGGGCCAGAAACTTGGTACGCGAGGCAGTCTGCAAATACTGAATGAATCAATGCCTGCCCAAGCAAACACAAGGTTTAAGGGTGATGACTGGTTTCCACAACCCGGGAGTCCAGTTTGGGGACTCAGTAACTTTGTAAACCAGTCCCTGTAGGTACCTGTCTCCTTACAGACTGAAAAAGGATGTTTCAGGCTTTTGTGAGTTACAAAAATGCCTCACTGTGAGTAACCGTGGGAATGACTGTTGGCGGGGGTTGGGGGTGCACTGTAATGAAGTTGGGGGCATCTGATGTGCACATGATAACATGGTGACAGAAAATGAGGTAGTGAGCTTGCTGCTGTCACCTTTCAGTAACAAGAATAAAATAAGATGCTTTCTTCCCAAAAGCATCCCAATGTTGGCAGTTTGAAGGGCTTAGTCCTTGGTGTGATGGGAACCATAATTCTGTTGCTTCAGGGCAGGGTGTCCCAGCACTCTGAAAGCTGACCTAAAAATGCAATGGGACATGGTTATCAAGCCTCTTATGATTCAAGCCTCTCATGATAACCTCTAGGGTAGCGTACTCAATACAGCTTCTGGCAAGAAAGGAGATGTTGCTTTCAGTACCTAGGTCTTCTCTCAGGCTTGACCACCTTTAAAGGCACTGTGGTTAAAAATCTCTATTTGTAGTCAGTGGTGCTACAACATTTATAAATAGAAGGCTGCATCCTTATTCTCAGCTTCCAGGTGACAAAATAGAAGCCTTGAGCTCTGGTGTGGCTCGCAGAGCTGGCCCTCAAGTTCGATGCGAGAAGATGCTCTTTTGCACTCGCTGTGGGAGAGATGCATGTTATGGTAATGCAAAGGTGGTGGGAATGGAGGGTCCCATCCTGAGTATTTAGCATCTCTCAATACCTGAGCACTCGGCTTGCTTGCTTTCTTCGGGTAACATTTCTAACAGCATTTGTTTTTAAGAGAGCAAACTACTGGTATGCTTGCAATGAACTCAAGGCACACACTGCCCTGCTGTGAATACAGGTGGAGGAGCAGAGCCCCTGTCTGTGTGTCACGCCATAGGACAGGTTCTGCTGCCTGTGCTGGACCATAGGATGTATATGCACCCCTCTCCTCTCCCTCTGCTCCTCCAGACCAGGTTGTGTGATGAGGGCACATCTCGATTCTGGCATCACTCCTGAACTCTGCAGTGTGGCAATGAGCATCTCATTTCTTAGGGCATCCCTTTCCCTTGCTATTGCTCCTGAATGGGCAAGGGTCCAAGGTCTTTTTAAAAAAAAAAAAAGAAGAGGGCTTTCTTTTGATAGTGTCTTTGGAACATAGTGGGTTTTTTTTCATTACTACTATGGTAACATAGTGCAGAATTTTTGTCATTTCTCCTAACCTCCAAGGTCACCTAGATACTTCAGGGATGTGAGGCTGCTCACCGGAGTAAGGAAGCAATTGACAAAAGGCACAAGATGGGTGAAGACAGCCATTAAAATCCTGCTCTGACTCTAAATATAGCAACCTTTCCATGCCAGTCTCCTGTAATTTGCATGTTGAATTAGCATCTCATTAATATCTTATTAGGGACACTGGAAACCTAATGACAAAAACAAACGCAGCATGTGCAAAGAAGAATAATAGGAGGAATGAACTGAATAAAAGAGCTTTTTTTCCCCTTGTGAGTATTCAAATGAAGACTCAGCTGCACTCTGTCAGCTGGGCTGTGGTTTCTGGCCACCTTGGTGTCAGCAGCACCAGGGGGCTGGAGGTGCTCCCACTGCACAGATGAGGCCAAGGGATAAAGCCCCAAAGGATGTCAGCAGACCCTCAGTGGCTAGTGCACCTTGGCAGTGCCTTGCACTGGTTTACAGACAAGTTCCATTTTAGCCGAGGCTCCCCAAACCATGCCAGCTCCCCAGGATTTTGAGAAGTTAAGTGTTGAGATCAGAGGTCCTGAGCTGCAGGTTTTGGAACAAAATCATCCCAAAAGATGAGGAATAAGAGAGGAAATGAATTGGGCTTTTCAAGGATCCAAAGAGAGTTACCTTAGTTCAGGAATTTCTCTTTCTTAGCTCACCTCTATCTAATTTTCTCAGAGTTCACGGCAATGAGCCCAGCCACCACAGGTCATATCAACTCTCCCCAAACAACAAAGTGCTTCAGTGCGCACGTTCCTGTAACTGATTTTGCTATTAAAGTGCTCCAGTAATAAGGTACCAATTAGATTATCTCCCTCTGCAAGCATATTGCAGCTGCAAAATGGATATCATATCATTAGCACCTTTCCCTTCCATCATCCCAGGGGATGGAAACACCAGGCTGCTTACTGCCAGCAGCCCCCCACGGTTTTGGTGGAGAAGAGACTCTTTCTGGACTACAAAAGAGAAGTGAGTTTAAAGGATGCCGCCCATGCTTTCTGCGAACTGCAGTAGGGAAATGCTGCTGGTACCTGTAAAGGCAGCTCTCGTGAGCCTTGAAGTCAGAGACCATCTGACAGAGAAAAGGGAGTCTGGAAAATGAGAAACTCAAAAGCTGAATCTGGGAAGTTTAATGGAGAGATATAGTAGGAACACTGTGTGCATCAAAGTGTAAAGCATAGGGTTCTATCAACCACAAGTGGGCTTTGCCATAAGGGCAGGATCAGGCCGCAGAGCAGGTGAAGAAAGTGATATGAGTCTCCCCGGGTCTGTAACTAGCGGTGCGTGGCATAGGGGCTGAAACTTGGATATGGGTAGGTTGCAATTAGAAATCCAGCACATGAAAGTGAAATCAAACAGTCGTAAATCGCGGAACACATGAAAACAATCCTCTGGGGACTCTAGTGAGCTGTTTCCTCATCAGATTTAGCCGTAATGTATTGGATTACATTAAAAAAATAAATCACCGGTAATACAAACCATGCAGAGCATGGAAATGCTCTTCAGTTCCTCTTTATAAGTGTGTTACAAGAAATAATTTGGGTCTGTATTTATGTGGACTGTTGAGTTAGTGTAAACCTGTTTTGTAGCCTTACACTGAAAGAAGCAGAAGAAATCGTGTGCTGTGCATAGCCCCCTGACCCGGTGTATGGAGGCTCAAATGGTGACTGAGCTCTCCTTGTGTCCCCCCAAGCCATAGCGTAGGTCCAGTGCCAACCCTCGCTGCTATCCCAGAAAACCCTCTAGCTGTTGTTCCACAGAGAAAAGATGGCAAAAAAGAGAGGGTGCTTGGTAGAGGGTGCAAGGGTTTACAACCCCTATGTTGTGCTGCTTGGGGGCCTCCTTCAGTGCTTATAGCGCTCGGCATCATCACTTGATCTCACCTAGTGCCTCCAAAGCGTGGGATCGAGACAAATGATAATTTGGTAATGGGTAATGCCCATGTACTGTGGAGGGGTTTTCACCTTTTCTGCACACTGCCATTGCACAGCACCCTAGAGTGCCTTCCTGTCAGAGGATACTTGGGTTTCTTTCTTGCTCTGAACCACCTTGTAAGTTCCACTCTCTGAAGAGGCTGTAAAGCCTGGAGAGACAAGGTTCCTCTAGAACACCAAAGGCTCACCCCTATGTACATGCCCAAGCATGGGAAACCTGCTTGCTTAAAACTCTGACCCCCATGTAGTAAAGCAACTGTACACTGGAGGATGCTAGTGGGCCTTTACCATTTTCCAGGTAGATGGGTAGATTATTTCAGTCAATCAGTAATCCAGCCATAAATCTTGATCTTTCCTGTCTGGACTTTTAAGACAGCATGACCCAAACTCCAAAGAGGCTCTGCTGTCACTCACAGTCCTTACCTTCCCTGACACCGACAAACTCCAAAATGCATCAGCACAGTGGCTGTTGGCATCTCTCTCTTCCACAACTCTTCCTTACAAAGGCAGTGATTGATCCTTTAAGCAGGGGTTCACTAATCATATTAATTTATTCCGGCACTGCCCTGCTGCATGCACTGATAGAGCAGAGGTGCCTTTCCAAATGTATTTTTCAAAGCTCTTTAACAACTTAAGAGCAACGGTCTGCAGCGATATTGATATGCCGCATCGACACATAACTGGCTAAATGTCCTCAACAACAAGTGGGGTTATGGTTTCCCAATGTGCAAGGCACTTGTTGAGGAGATAAAAAGTCCAAACCAATGCACAACACCTCTGCTCCACTGAAATCTCCCATGACTTCAGTGTTCCTTATAGCAAGATGGACAAACTTTTGATATACTCTGAACATTTTCTACCTGTCCTGGTTTTGGCTGAGATAGAGTTAATTTTCTTTCTAGTAGCCGGTAGAGTGCTGTGTTTTGGATTTAGTATGAGAATAATGTTGATAACACACTGATGGTTTTAGTTGTTGCTAGGTAGTTGTAGTGTCTACACTAAGTCAAGGACTTTTCAGCTTCTCACTCCCTGCCAGGTGCAGCAGAAGCTGGGAGAGCACAGCCAGGACAGCTGACCCAGGCTGGCCAAAGGGATATTCCCTACCGTAGAACGTCATGAGCCGTATATAACTGGGAAAGCTAGCTGGGAGGCAGATTCGCTGCTCGGAAGCAGACTGGGCATTAGGTTGTTGGTTTTGGGTTTTTTTTTCTCCCTCTGTTGTGATGAGCAATTGCATTTGTGCATCACTTGTCGTTGTTGTTATTATTTTCCTTTTTTCCCCATTCTTGTTCCCATCCCTTTGAGGGGAGAAGGGTGAGTGAGCAGCTGTGTGTTGCTCAGCTGCTGGCTGTGGCAAAAACTTGACACTACCAAAAAATGAAGACAGCTTGTCTGTCATTTGTGGTCCATAGCGTTCCTCTTGTTTTGAAGTACTGTGACTCTACCACCATCCCTACATTGAACCTCACTGCTGCAAGAGCTGGTTGAAGCATTCCTCTATCTGCCATAGTAGCTTTTCCTGACTGCAATGTAGAGGTGCCATTAAGAAAACGGAGACTTGGTCCCGAAGCATTAGTTACTCATCTCTGCCTTGCTGAAAACCCTTTGGACTGGTTCTCGGTATCACCTGACCTTGGATGTCGACTAACATTTAGTCTTTGAGGTTGTCACTTCCTGCATGATAAGATAATCATAATAGAGCCAGAGCTGACAAGTGGTGTTTTGATGTAAGCAATGAGCAAACAGACAGATCAATAAGTGCTGAGCAAGGCACGCTTCACCTCATATTGTATCGACTTACTGCAAAAATAATGGGGCAGCAAAATGAAAATGTGTTGTGTTCTATCTGAGTTATGGTCAGTGGTTATATATAATATAACACAATATATTAACTCAGATGGGACTTGCTGTTGAAAAAAATACAAATGGGCAGGCACAAAATGTACTGTCTCTAAACATACATGGCAACACATCGAGATTAATTGCACAGAATATAGGAGGAAACGAAAGCAACAATAAATTTCTATTATAATAACCATAGAAAGAACGTGAGAAAGATTTATGGCACTAAGAGCAAAATTTCTGTGTCCTGTTAGTCTGACTGTCTAATGTGTGAGAGATTTATGAAGCCAGTGAGTAATGATCAAAAGTATGTATAAAAGTTTACCATTTGTTAGCTTTTATTTTTGCTCTCATTGAGGCTGTTTATGAGCAGTAGAAGGATGACACTGGGCTGACTGGCTGTTGGTGGGAGTTGTGCTGTAGGTTGGTTATAAATGTTTTGATTTCAGAAGCTCTGATCTCCAAAAGCCAGATGACAGCCAAGGTAGAGAGAGGCACAAGACTGCACTGGTGGAGATCTGGTATGTTGAGAGACTTTTGGCTCATGGAGGTGTGCTGAGGCAGGGAGGCACACCCTCCTGTGCTAGGGTTGCTTTTTATACACCGGAGACTCTCCTGCTCTGCCCTCTCTTGCCTCTGCTGATTAATGTGCACCCCTGCGAGGGATACATTCATATGTCGGTGCATGATTTCTCCAAGTGCAGACAGGCACTTCCATATCTCCTACTGCATGCCCACACTTGGAGAAATGATGGACAAGTGTATAAAAGGGGCTGCTGCCAGGAGGAAGGCAGAGTCCCTGTGATGATCAGGTTGCAGAGAGAGAAGGGTTATGGGAAAGAGCAGAATAGCACACTGTTGGGCTTTTATTGCCTTTGTAATGGATTGTGTGTATCTACAAAATAGGACATTTCTCACAGCTATGTGGGCATCTATCTTATCTCCCAACAGCAGATAGCAAACTGCCTACTCAGGGACTTAGCAAGACAGAAGATGATTATGGGTGCTTGGTTAATTGTGATATGACATGACAGAGAATATAATTTACCTTGATGATAATTATCACTGACCCAGGTAGTTTTGCAAAGCTGGACAGAGTGTAGAGGGTCGCTTTGATGGATCAGCTCCTTTCAGGAAGGCTCTTCTGCAGCTTTGTAGTTTCACAGGCACTCTGTGGGTATGCTGGAGTATTTTTCATGTGTTTAATGTAAGAATCTACACATAAAAAGAAAACAAACCCAAGGTAATAGTCTCAAAAATACCCTGCAAAATAAGTGTGTAAATCTGGAATACATTTGCAGTGGGTTTTGAGGGCAGTAAATGGCACAGATATTCGCAGAATCAAATAGCCATTGGGGTCATAATGTTCAATCCAAATGTTCTGTCCTTCAGGACTTGCTGGGGTTGCCGTCCTCTCATGTCTTTTTTCTTGTAAAGTGCAGAAAATCCAATGTTTTGTCTTTGCTGTGATCGTAGGTCAGGGATGTAGGATATAAGACATCTAAGCACAGACTGGAAAGAGGAAGTATTTTAAAGCAGAGTGTTTATATACATATAATAATATTAATAATAGTTAAGTAGGTTGTTTCCCAGTTGTTGCCCAAATTTGTCAGGAAATTGTAAGATTTTGAATTAGCTCTTTTTTTTTTTTCTGATAGCATCATTCGAACGAATATCAAAATACTTTTGTCACCAAACAGGATTATCAAAATAGCTTTGAGCAGCCAAAGCCCAAGACACTACAATCATGGTTTGCAAGAAAATCCCAGGCCATTAAAAAAAAAAAAAAAAGGTCTGTATTTTGGATATTTACTTGCTAAAGAAAAAACCTGTTTCAGAGAAAAAAGATGCTAAAAAGTACTTGAATAGCTGTTATTCAAAAAAGATCAGCCAGACAACCCTAAACTTTTGCAGATAAAAGAGGTGACTCCATCATTTCAAGTAACCCGTGGCAGAAATGAGAGCAGGATTTGGCACAGTGAATAGATTCTTAGTATAAGAATGAGTATATTCAGGCAATTCATCACGATGCCTGATTTTACAAAAATATGTAGAGCTTCCAGCAGCAACTAGTGCTGTTGAAAAGAAGGCATGTTATTTAGATGTGAAACTTCATTTGAGGCTCCTATTACTGACAGATTTTGTCTTTAAAAATGCTAAGTATTATGTGCTTCGGGGACCTTTGGTTGCATTTTTGGACTTTTTCATTGCTGTTTTGGGAATTTTGGAAGGAATTTTGTTTCAGAGGCACTAGAGATGGTGTGAGTGGTTGCAAAGGCCTTTAGCTCATGGGAATTGTGTGACACTCATGGACTTCAGCAGGATCTGATAATTTGCAGTTTTTAGGATCTGGCTTTGTGGCTGCAATGGTGCTGTGGTGCTTTGTCCCCCCTGCAGATTCGCCCCCCACCATTTCCTTGATGTGATGCTGCGGTGTGTAGCTGTGAGTTGGAGCAGAGTGGCATTAGCTGGCAGAGCTCTGTTGTGTGCATCCCCTCCCTGCATTTTTAAAAACTGCTTGCAGCAAAGTGGCTTCTTACCAGGAGCAAGTTGTGTTTCCTGTTCATGCCTGCACCGATGGCTGTGGTCTGACTTTTTTGCTGCGTCCCACCTTTGCTTGGAGATTGAGCTCTCTCCCCTGCTCTTTCATCTCCACACCTTTCATCTTGTGCCTCATTTTTGGATGGTGAGGGAAGTATGTGGCAGGAGGAGGCTGAGAGGATCAAAGACACCTCGGGGACTTTGAAGTCTGGGAACGCTGACTAATGCAAGGGCCCAAAGGGCTGAAAGAGGGTACAGTAGGAGGTCATGGCCCAAAGGGGGAAAGGGGCAGGGGTTTGTCATTGAGTGGGGGAGCAGTGTTAGAGAGAAGCACTTTCCTTTTCCTGGGGTTCAAGGATGTGGGGCCATTGACTGATGGCTTTGCTGCATGCCAAATGTTTGCCCTGCTCTAAACAAGCTGGAAATGAGAGAAAAAAAGAAAGGTGAATGGGAGTAATTTGAAACATGGAACATCTGCATGTTTGTTATTAAAAGAAAAATAAACCAAATCTTTAAAAAGTCAAAGTGGTCCCTGGAGAGGTATTACTCAGCAGGTGACGAGCTAGGCAGGCATCTACACGCAGAGATTTATTTTTCCTGCTTTTTCATCAGTCCTTCCAGGCTGGAGTCTCAGCCCACAGCTGTCTGAGCCCTGGCTGAGTCCTCACCAATACTTGCTCTCTAGCTGGTCATGGCTGGGGAAGAAAAGGAGCTCCAAAAGGAGTCCAAGAGGGAGCTTTAGTGGTGATTAAAAGGAGGAAAAAAAGTATTCGAATAAATATCTTTTAGCACCTGCTAAGAGTAGAATACATCTGACATTTTCTTCCTGGTACTCTGATAAAAATTTAATCCATTTGGGGAATAGGGCTGGGGGGTGGTCATGATTTGTCTCCGTGATTTCATACATTCCTATTGTACAATCCTGTTTATATGGCTATCAAGCTTCACCTTAAAACTCATAGGCAGCTCACTCCTGGCCTTGTGCAAACCTTACAGCCACTCAACTTTGCCAGCACCATTTGCAAACATCCTGGCACATGCTGTAGCATGAGTGAGCTCTCTCACAAGTTAGGCTAAAAACACCAGAAGAAAATGTTTTTGTCCTCGTTGTATCAAATCCAGGCCTGATTAGCGCAAGAGTTTTCTAGAGGCCCTATTGATTTTTGCCTCACAGACTGTACCCAGCAATTTGCAAGTCACACAGCCATCATTTATATCTGGAGTTCGGCAGCAAGATAACAGTCCCTGTAAAAAGACTGATATGTTAACCATTGGCTTGGTGACGGATCACATTAATAAAAGCCTCAGATTCACCACAGCCAAATCATGAGTCTGTCCCAGCTGTAGTATTTTAGCTGGAGGATGGCAAAGGATATATGCAAATTGCTAGGACAGCACCTTCTTAATTTCTGATGAAAGCCACCTGAGATGAGGAATCTTGATTTCTTCTCCAGGATTAAAAATAAGGCATGCTTTTTTTCTTCTGAAGAAGCACCTTTCCCAGGTTTCTTTGCCAGTCTGATGGAAAGTCCATGAAGTCAATGGTCTTCTGTAGATGTGTGTGTGTCCTTCTACATGATAGTCTACATCGGCCATTGGAGTCAAGATCAGCTTCCCTTGGGGGGAAAGGGTGTGTGTGATGGGCTCGCAAAGTCCCATCTAGTCCCTTTTCTCATGGTCTTGTGATCTCAGCAAGACTTTATAAAAATCTAGGCACACTGCTTGAGACATCTAATTGTGTGTTGTAGTTGCTTAAAATCGTAGCTCCTATTTTGGATGTGGGAAACAGCTGTTCAGAAAAAGATATTTTTTAACTTTGCTTTTGTTTAGAAATGTTGACTTTTCAAAGAAGACAACTGCCAAATGCAAACCAGTAACCCCCACAAAAAAAGAATGGAAAAGATACAGATGGGAAAAAAAGAACTGATACTATGGTTAACCAACATAGGAAAAAGAAGGATGGAGGCACTCATGCACTCTCTGTGAATATTTGCAAGCAGGAGCTGTGCTCCTGACCTGCAGCTGAGTAAGTTTCACGTCCCCTGTGAGAGTTTTGAAGCTTTGTCCTAGAGTTACCCTGCAAGGCTGAGGGTTAAAGTGCTGTGCATAGGAGAATGTGAGGCCCTTCAAAGTTATAAAATTCACAAAAAAAAAAAAAGAAATGTCGGGTTCTGTCCTTCTCTGAGACTTGTGGAGGTGGCTACTCCTGAATTACTTATCTGAGGGGCTTGGAGGCTGGCTGGCTCTGTTAATAGTAGCGTTAAACATATCAAATCTTTTCTGTATCAAAACAGCATTCTTCCAAAAATATACAGCACATGCAAGCCAAAAAAGCTTAGTGTTGGGAGGCTTTGAAAGGTGCCTGGCATAATTTGGGAGAAAGCTGCTTATGGCAGGCACTGCTGAGGTACATCCCCCAGTGCCTGCAGGCCTCCCGTACACCATGACGAGTGCAAATGACTGAATCTTGTCTGCCTAGCAATGCAGAGAGGTCCAGAAAAACTGTTTTTCGCTCAGTGCACAGGGCAGGAGAGAGGCATCTGGCGCTGGCCCAAAGCCCCAATTTGGGCTGCAAGACAGCTCAGTGCAAGGCTTTTCTCGAAGTCTTCCAGCTCTCCGTCCACTATGACATGCTCCCAGCCTCCTACAGAGAACCACTGCAGCCCTCTTTGCATGCAAATTGTTAATGCATTGTGCATGAGGGTCCTAATTAATACTCTGCAGATAACGATTTTACATTATAGCTATTAACCTTGGCATATTTCAAACTAAATGCCAGCGCGTTGGGGAGGATTTTGTGTACGTTACGTTGTGAAATAATGAATTATGTTTTTGCATGTTTTATATACTGATTTTCTTTAGCAATCGTGAAACTAATGTTGGGGAAAAGAGGCCTGCAGTAGTATATTGGCTTCTCCAATGGTTAGGGCATTAGCCAGGCATTTTGGAGCCTCAGGTTCAGTTTTTTGCTCTGCATTGGCTTTCTGCAGGTCTTTTAACCTTGCATGTGCTTCCACCCTCATAGGGATGGATTGGTAGTCCTGAGATAAGGTAGTCCTCTTTTTCTGTGCCCAAATGCCCCTTTTCCCCAGATTTTGTAAGAAAAGCTTAATTCCCAGCTCACCTGGGTGTCTGTCTGCAGTGGTCTGATTCCTGGATCAAGATTATGAACCGTATATCATCAAAGTTTGGAAGATAATGAGTTTTTAAGTGAGGTTTTTTTAAGATTTCTTTTTAGGAATTAATTAATTTGTCCCTAATAAAAGACCAGAATGGATTACATGGAGTAAAAATGTTGAAAGCCTGGTCTGGTGGGGTTTGTCTGAGGGGCACAGTTCTGAGGAAGACGTGTAGTTCAGACTGAGGACAAGGAGACTTGCAGGCTAAATGCCACTACTGGCTGACGGGGACCAGTGCTAATGGTGGTTTAAGCTGTTTGCGTCTGCAGTTCTCTGCTCTGTTGTCTTCCTGGGGGTGTTAGGAGAGAGCATCTCCCATTGCCTCTTCAAGGGTTTTTCAGTCCTTTCTAGCTCACCCATCTTCCTATGCTCAGTCCTTGAGCGATGTTTAAATGCAGAATATCCCAAAGTGCCGAACTGCAAGGAAACCTGGTCATCATTTACCCTGCAGTTGCCATAATGTGTAATGGAAAAAGGATACTTATAAGGCCACTTTCTTTTGGAAGAATTTTGTTTCTGATCCAACTGGCAATAACTCTAACTCTGTGTAAACTATTTTATGGATCTGTATAGTCAACAGATCAATTTTATTATACTTGGCCACTGCAGAAAAACTGTAAACTCCTGCTGTTAGCTGATGTCTGGGAAATATGTTTACAACTTTATTCCTTTCCTGTGGTGGCATCAATGTATTTATTTTTTTATTTAATAAAAATTGTGCTGTGCTCTCTCACATGCTATTTTATCATGCAGAACTTTTCCAGCACAACATACTATGCTAATAAGAAAGGTTTCACATTCTAAATAACAGGTCTCTTGATTTTCCTGGGCTGGTAAAAGTTAAATTCTCCTTTGTCTTTTGACTATTAGTTTTACTGATTTTGAGAGTATTTTATGTAGTGTGCTTGCAAATATCAGTTTCCGGTGAACCCCCCAAAGTGACTGAGATAGCAAGATTTGTTGCAAAATGAGTTAACCTCTTTTAAAATGATGTAGAAAGTATTAAAATGTGTAGGAGTGGGTTGCTGGTATTTACAGCCATGGTAGCTGGCTTGACGGAGTGACTTCCTTAGGCAGCCATGCTCCACCCCATGATGGAGTTAGGGCTGGTAGCTGCCCTGAGCACAGCTCTCTTGCTATTTAATTGGTTTAGTGACAATTTTGGTTTATGCAGGGAACTGGGCTGCAGCAATGAGCTACCCAGGGACCCAAATGCTGCTTGGCTAGGAGTGAGGGCTTCTCTATGGGACATCAAACTGTTACCTTTTTGCAAGTTGGCACTGCCTCTCTGGAAGGATGTATATTTGAAGGGAATGTTGGATTGGTAACTTTAAAAGCTCCTTTAAAAATAATCAAATTTGGGAACATGTTTTCATGTGATCTAAGCTTCATCTAACCCAGTATCCCATCTGTGACAAGCATCACTGCCAGATGTTTCTAAATAAGATATGAAACTCCCTCAGCAATAGATGTGGAATGATTTGCCCTAAACAAAGGTCTCACCCTGACCTTGCACAGTTACAGATCAATCCTGGAGCAGGTGTTTTACTGTGAATACCTGGTGGACAGGGAAAGCTCATGATACACTCCTTATTTACTGAATTATACTAAATAAAAATATACAGCTTCCCCACCAATCTCAGCTGTGCCATCTTCTGAGGTATACTAAACTGGCATTTTCCTTTTCAAAAGAACTGACTGCAGAGTCACAGGACAGACAAAGGGGGAAAGGACCTCTCAAGTGAGCTTCAGACATGGGCTGCATTTGGGAGCCTTCAAATTAGCAACAGGGAGAACAAATTACAGATCTTTTTTACTTGACATGAGAATCAGTGAAAAGCACTCTGGTGAGCCTTGCATTTGCAAAGTCACTTTTTGGAGTGGATTCACAACTCAGCTATTGCTATGATATCTTGGTAACTCTATTATTTCATATTTTCTCTTGGTTCCTATGCAATTTGCACATTCAGGGTCAAGCCTTCGCTAATGACAGCTCCTTGCATTTCAAGGTGGCCGAATCAGCAGGATGTATGGCACGTATCCACAGAGCTTTAAAAATATCTCTCTACATGACATATGCTGTTTGTCCCTGAACACTGGATAGGTTAATTGTTAAAGAAACATTAATAACGTTAACTGATGGTATGGCTTCCCACTGCCTCTGCCCTGGCAATCTCACACTGGCAAATGGATTAATAATCCTATCGGAAATGAATGTCGTTGCTATGCAAGTAACTCAAAACTAGATAATTTAAGAATAGTTTGGATGATTACTAATTAGATCCACCGACACAGGGGAATTTGAATTATTCATGACTGGCTGAAAACAGCGGGTAATTCATTTGTGCACTTCTCTGCAACTAATGTGAAAGTTGTTTATTTTTCCCCACACACCCCCCCCCCAGATGATCTGCTAAAAATGATCCCTTGTTTCACTGCTGATCATTTCACTGCGGAGGAACATCAGGGCTGCAAGGTTAGGATAAAAAGCCTTGAAAAGTTAGTTGGAGAAACATGTGGGCAAGCCACACTTTGAGACATGAGCTTTATTCTTTATTTATTGAGTTTCAAAAGGCCAAGCCAATATCTGAACTTCTGAATAAATATCAGAATTAAGATGCTCATGCACTCCCAGTGTCGGTGAGGAGATGCCACATGCTGGTACCTCCATCTCCATATACATGCTTTTTTGGGTGCTAGGGTGCATGGCGCTAGCTGGGAAGATGAGGGTGCCCTTTGCTCCCTCTGCTCTCCCCAGACTCCTCCAGCATCACCCTGTCTCCCTGTAGCAGAGGCAGCAAGCACTCCCCAGAACCACCCTCTCACCTAGGGGAACACCCTGAGGAGCTCCTGCCTCTGAGGACCCTGTGTGTGTACAGATGCACATGCCGTTCAAATCTGACACCCCAAATCAGAAGAACGCCATTTTTCATGAGAAAAGACATCCTTAGCAGCTCTGCAAACACGTACTGCTGGACATAGAATTTGCTAAGGTGAGCTGGATAATTCAAGTTGAGGATAGGTAGGAGGTAGTGAAAGGTGTTCTCCAGCTGTGCTCTGTTTATCCTTAATGGCATGCAAATGATTCAAAATACTGTGCAAAAGCTTTCTGGACTGTCTGATAGCTCCTTCTATCCTGGCACTGAGCTGAGACCCCCAGCCAGCAAAGATGCCTGAGCAAACCAGTTTTAGGACTCCACCTTTTTACCTTGTTCCTTCCCTGAAATGGTTCTGATTAGTTTAAATAGGAGAGGAAAAAAAGAAAAAGAAAAAAAAAGGTGACTCTGGAACTGGAGGATAAATAACCTCACACATGAAATTACACAGCATGTTCAATACCAGGCTCTGCAGATCCTATTGCCTTTATTAATTTATAAGCTTTATTATCTTGATTTTTTCATTAAAATACAATAAGTTGGTCTAAGTCATAAAATAGATAAAGTGAAGCACAATAGTTCATTTACCATTGATCCATATTTGTAACTCACAGAAGACGACAGCTATGGCTGTCATACCCACAACCATACCCAATTCAGAAGTGGTGTACACCTACGAATAGTTAAAGCAGAGAACAGCACCTCGTCTTTCCTCCCTGGCTCACCAGTGCACTTCTTGCTCTTAGTTTTACCAGTTTCCAGCACAGCAGCAGTAGCTCATGTCAGCATCTTAGATGTGTCTAACCCTTCACCAAGTTGGAGGCAGAGAAACGTAACTTGCCCGAGACCACAGACAGGGAGCAGTTACTGAACTTGGTCTTGTGGTTTAAGAAAAAAAGGAGGAAAAAAGGGTGTGAAAGCTGCTGTAGAGGGGATTAGTATGCAAAAGACACATAAAGCGCACTACGTGGCAGTGAACACATTTTAAGCGTGAGAGGCTTGTATCTTTTTTTTGGTGAAATACCACATTCAGGCCTTTCTTCCATCTTAAACCAGCCAACACTTGAGTGCAGGGGATCTGAGTTTCTCCATGTGTGTATGTGTGTGTGCACGCTATATATAACTATTACTGGACAGAAATAAGAAAAACACCAAGGGCTCAAGTGTGTTTGCACACTAATTCCCATATATATGAATTTCTTAGAATTTTCCTCTTACAAAGTCAAAGATGCATTAGAAAGCAGAGACATTTCAATTGCATGTAGCTCCTAGATGAGCGATGTTAGTTGTGTGGCAAAGTCATGTACTGAAATGCTGCTGGTTTTACAGCTGTTGTTGTGGATGTAGCCAGCTCCCTGCCCCTCAGCAGTCCCCAGCAGGCACCATAGCCCTGCGTCCCCCTCCCAGCTTCACCCATGTTGAGCCACAGCTTAACCCTAGCAGCCACCTCTGGGTCTTCCTCAATATGAGCAGTACTGACACTGTGGGACCATAGGCAGCATGAAAACACAAGAAAAATATCACTATGTGGCTTTTGCTTAATGTATGTTTCTATGTCTTCCTCCTGGCAAGCGGAGGAAGCTTAATTGGCTATTTCATACTGCCGTCCCTGTCTCCTTGACCCCAAACCTCAGTTGCTGGCATATCCAGCATCACTCCATAAATGACAGTAAAAACACCTGATGTGGCAAGTGGGTGCTTTATGAAGAGTGATATGGCATCAATCATAATTAACCCACGTGTCCCTGTCACAGGCTGGGGCAGGCCCTGTCACATCTGGTTTCCTGTTTGAAAATACTTTGGTTTATGTAGCTTTAGCTGGAAACAACCAAGAGACTGATCTCTAGGCAATGGGAGCTGGTAAAAGATGAATTATCTGTCACTCAGATGCCCTGGCTGTGGAAACCATCGAGCACGTTCATAGGGTTTCATTAGTCCTGCTTTCTCCCCCTCCCCATGCTTGGTGGTGTTTGCTTTTCGGATCGGTTAGCAGCCCAGCATCTGCTCTCTGAGCCTTTTGGAAAACACTTTGGAGGATGTGAAGCACCTGAGTCCTGCAACAGCATGATTTTACAGCCATTCATAAAAGCAGGGTCATTCCCTTTGCTTCTTGAATTAAATGCCACACCATGAACATTTCAGAGCTGGCATCTGTGTACACAAAAATAAATATTAGCCAAATCAGTGCAAAGCACATTGACACTCTGCATTAGCACAAGAGGTGCTGTGGGTTTTGTTCCACTGGGCTGTAAAGCACTGGAGACTTTGGTGCTGATTTTTGGTCCTTAAGGCAGCAAGTGGCTTGCAGAGCCTCTGGGTAACTGGAATCGAGACTGTCCTTCATGCTACCTAGCCAGTGCAGGGTGCTTTTGGTTTCCTTTGCTCCCACTTGCCCAGTGGTACAGCAGCTCCTCTTGGTAATAGAGAGCAGAGTCTGTGGTCATTGCTTTGTACAAGCCACACGATCAAACACAACTCTTCTCATTAACTCTTTTGGTGACTAGGTGGTGGCTGGTGGGAGCCAGGGAAATTTGGGCCTGCCAGTGTTGTATTTTCCTCCTTTTGCCCCCTTGAACATTAAATCGGCCCCTCCACCTCCTAATCTTTAGCTACAGCCTGCTGTTTAATTATTTTTTTAACCAGCTCTGTCCTTTACAGTATCCTAGGGTTACAATGGTGATGCAAGGACTTGCCACAGCACTCACTGATGCTGTAAGGGATACTAAAAGTGTATCATGGGATGCTGTACTTAAGAATATGCAAGGCAGCAAGGTATTACAGGAAACTCTTTTTTTTTTTCTTCTTCCCTTGCTCTTCAGATGGGTGAGGAGGCAAGCTGTGGTGGTGAGCAGAGTATGCTTTTGGGTGTTAGATATTACTCCACAAATGATTACAGTGAAATTCATAGAAATGGTGGAGTAAGGTACTGCTCAGCAGGAGTTATGGGTATTGAACTCTGAACGTGAAGCATTTAAAACATAACTGATCCTAGCACAGCTAAGGAAATATAGTGCACTCAAGGACTTAAATTCTATTAAACCCAGAGCCCAAGCAACCTTTGAAAACACCACATACAACTCCAAATCACGTAGGGCCCCAAACAGTTTTGCTTGCTTTTAGGTGAGAAGTGGGAGCTGTAGCATTGTTCTCTCTGTATATTAACCTTCCTATGCTTAACTATATGCAGGTTTCTAAACTGGAATGATATTTTCTAATCTTGTATGTCCCTCTGAACTATCGAGACAATTGCATTCTCCTAATGTGCCTTACTGGCTCAACTTGGTTGGAGTTGTTAATGCATTTTAAAAAAATTCCTGCCCGCTTCAAATGTGCAGCCCTCCCCCTCCCTCCAAATAGTGCTTTGACTGTATTGAGAGTTAAACTGGTAGCTCTCTTGGACTTGACATGCTAATAAATCTAATAATGTCCTGCTAACAGAGCTAAATACCTCATTGGAGGAAAAATGAAGCACCATTTTTCCCTGAGCTGTAAAATATGTTGAGTGATTTCATTTCCTTCGTATGGAACATTAGGGCTTGGCATAATCCTCGCTCACTCTGAAAGAGCATAAAAGTTGTCTCCTGCATGATAGCTCCAGTTGCCTTGCTGCCAGGTACCTGCTGCACTCTCTGTGCTGCCTGGCCTGCTTCTAGCAATAGCATGTGTGGTTTCCTTCTTACTAAAAAGAAAAGAAAACAGGTCTGTTCTGGCACTCAGTTGCATGCTATAAAATTGAAATTAGCAGTCAAGACACAGCCGTCTCTACCTACAAAGGCCACCTGCACCACTGACACTTTGCTTTCAGGCATGTCCCTCAGTCTGCCATGGTGCAAATGCAAGACACATTATCTGGCCAAGTCCTAAAATGAAGGATGAATGAAATTTGAGTAGGGACAGTGAGGTGGCAAAATATCAATTTTTAAAACTCTAAATGGCTGGTAGTCTTTACTTTCGATGGAGACAGCTTTCAGTGGGGAACTTTGGGGAAGAGAGACCTTATTTGGGAAGATTCTCAGTTATTTCATGACTGTTGTGGGTGAAGTCCCATGAAATCATAGAATCATAGAATCATAGAATCATAGAATGGTTTGGGTTGGAAGGGACCTTAAAGATCATCTAGTTCCAACCCCCCTGCTGCAGGCAGGGACACCCTCCACTAGACCAGGTTGCCCAAAGCCCCATCCAACCTGGCCTTGAACACTTCCAGGGATGGGGCATCCACAACCTCTCTGGGCAACCTGTTCCAGTGCCTCACCACCCTCACAGTAAAGAATTTCTTTCTAACATCTAATCTAAATCGACCCTCCTTCAGCTTAAAACCATTACCCCTTGTCCTGTCGATGAAAGTTTTGTTTTCAGGAGCTGAAGGGGAAGGATACAAGAAGAATTTTGCATGCCTCAAATATTTTTGTCACCTCTGCTGTTTAATTTGTTGTCTTCTAAAAACAGAGCAGTTAGGAATCTTTTAGAATCCCAGTTTTTGGGATTCACTGCATAGAATACCTGTGGTGGGTTGACCCTGGCTGGAGGCCAGGTGCCCACCAGAGCCGCTCTCTTACTCCCCTCATTCACTAGACAGGGGAGAAAAAGCATAACGAAATGCTTGTAGGTCGAGATAAGGACAGGGAGAGATCACTCACTAATTACCGTCACGAGCAAAACAGACCAAACTTAGAGAGGGAATTCATCTAATTTATTACTAGGCAAAACAGAGTAGAGGAATGAGAAAATAAAATCAACTCTTCAAACACTTCCCCCCACCCCTCCCATCTTCCCGGGCTCAACTTCACTCCCGGCTTCAACCTTCCTCCCCTCAGCGGCACAGGGGGACGGGGAATGGGGGTTACGGTCAGTTCATCTCACGGTGTTTCTGCCGCTTCTTCATCCTCAGGGGGAGGACTCCTCTCATCGTTCCCCTGCACCAGCATGGAGTCCCTCCCACGGGGTGCAGACCTTCAGGAGCAAACTGCTCCAGCGTGGGTCCCCCACGGGGTCACAAGTCCTGCCAGCAAACCTGCCCTGGCGTGGACTCCCCTCTTCACGGGTCCACCGGTCCGGCCTGGAACTTGCTCCAGCATGGGCTTCCCACGGGCCACAGCCTCCTTCAGGTGCCTCCACCTGCTCCGGCGTGGGGTCCTCCACGGGCTGCAGGTGGAATCTCTACACCCCCTCATCCTTCCTCCATGGGCTGCAGGGGGACAGCCTGCTTCACCATGGCCTTCACCACGGGCTGCAGGGGGATCTCTGCTCCGGCGCCTGGAGCACCTCCTCCCCCTCCTTCTGCACTGACCTTGGTGTCTGCAGAGTTTCTTACATCTTCTCACTCCTCTCTCCGGCTACAAAAGCTCTCTCTCCCTAAGTGTTTTTCTTCCTCTTAAATATGTTATCACAGAGGTACTGATTGGCTTGGCCTTGGCCAGCGGCGGGCCCGTCTTGGAGCCGGCTGGCATTGGCTCTGTCAGACACAGGGGGAGCTTCTAGCAGCTTCTCACAGAAGGCACCCCTGTAGCCCCCCCGCTACCAAAACCTTGCCACGCAAACCCAACACAATACCTTAAATGAAGTTTGGCTCTCATTTCTGCTCCATGGAACTCCATTAGCTAGATTGAGCAAAGAACTGATGATGAATTTTCTATGATGTTGTTTATATAAATATACACACATAAAATATAGGATATTGTACATATTAGAATATAGAGAATATATATATTATTTCACCCTTCTGTTAATGATTTGCAGTCTTTTGAGTCTTATACCAAATCTTCTTTATCTGTTGGATGTTTTAGAGTCTTAAATGGATACCTATTTATGTTTTCTAGTCCTTAGATTGGTAGCTTTTCATCTATTTCCTGCAAAATAAGTTCCAGTTTCACTGACTAGACTGCGTTCTTTTATTTCCATTAAAGGCAACTGTTGCAAATAAATACAAATATAAATATATTCAGCCCCTCACATCTGTGTATACACATGCATCCATCATGGTTCTCCTAATGTGCCTTTTTAAGTTCATCCTTTGTACTCCAAATACAACTAAATCTTTGAGTCAAAAAACTTTTATTCTTCCTGGATGTAATTTACTTGGTCATTTCCTATATGTCATTTCTTTTTCATATCACCAAGATGAAATAAAATGTGTAGCTCTTTGTGTATCTCTAAGTCTTTTATATTGACTATATATGGATCACTTCAACTTGTAAGATGTGGAGACCTAAAATAACAATGTTTTAAGCACTGCTTGGCTTTAGCACAGAGTACCTGTTACATGTCCATGAGCAAGTCAGCATTAAGACGTTGTGCCGGAGGTGATAAAAGATTGAATTTATTGTTGCGTTACTGCCTGAGGTGCTGTGTGTTGCATGTTTCCCTACAAAGCTGTGGCTGAGTGGCAGGAAGGAAAGCTTCCGATTTGTGTTGATTATAGCAATTGATAATAATAAATTGATTCTAATTATCATGGATGCAATCATTTCCCACCTGTAATGACAGAAGATGCTTAGATACTTGGGAAAAAAATACTAGACACCAAGTGGAAGAGCTGTTTGATTTGATTGTTCACATCTTGCTGCCTGAAGCAAGGAGAACTGGAAGGTGCCAGCTAGTGGCCAGGTATGTTAGGAGTATTTTGCGCTTACTCTTTACTCAAATGTCTATGCAAAAAATACGTCCCTTTAAAATACACAGTGTTTGAAATTCATGGCTCACTTAGTTTAATAACATTTTGCTGTTTTTTTATTTGAATAATTTCCATAATTGGGAAAGAAATCTACTACATTTTTCCTTATCTCTTAGCATTATTTACAGCTCTGTGATACCATTTTTATCACCTTATTATGATCAAACCATTCTTTTAATTCTTAGTAATTCCCGCAGAACAGGCTGCAGCAAATATAAAAGCATAGGGACTTCTACAATTTTTTTTAAGTAAAAGCATGTGCAACTCAAACGACTTTGTAGGTATTTTTAATTCCTCCAAAACACAGGATAAATAAATATGCTGTTGATAGTTTTTTTAGAAAATAGTTTTCAGTAATAACCCTGATTTTTTTAACCTTTGCAACAGCAGTTACTACTTATAAGCAATGCGTACGTTGATGCAATTATTCTGACTACTCTGAATGCATAATTTTCAACAGGGACTAAAGTAAGAGAAATATATATTGAAATTTTAGAGTTTGTATGAGGCTTATCTCCAACTTTCTACTTCCCCTGATGATCCTCTTTAGAGAACAGGTCCTGTCCTGTCCCATCAGGGACACTACGTCTTTTCTTCCCCCGCTACCTGCTTGCCTTGCATACCTAGCACAGAGCTGAAAAAATAAGGACTAATTGCTGGGCCTGTTACAGCATCTCAGCACTGAGGTTGTCCCTTGTGCAGCCTGTGCAGATGGAGAAGGCAATACCAAACTCAAGGTGCCTGCTTAAGTTAAACTTTTGGGCTGGCCTGGGCTACCAGGGCTGTGTGGCAACAGATGCAGGAGGGACTGCTCTGCTCTGCAGTTCCCTGTTTCACTTGTATTTGAGCCTCTCACCCTGCCAAACTGACGGGAACCTGTTTTATAGAAGTAAACACTAATTCACAAAACATTTAGGGGGCCTCTTAATTCCTGCTTGAAGTCACTTGGGAGTTAGTTCAGATCAAGGTGAAAGTGATTTTCCCCCCAAATGCATGGCAAGCCAGGGAACCATAAACTCCCTTAATTCCATTAAATAGGGCTATGACCTTGCATGAATATCATTGCTTGCTCCTCAGTTGTGGGGCTGCAGATCTAAAGAGCTGGGATGTTACACAGTTTTGCAGAGAATGAGTTATGCTGAAGGAAATAGGCTCCAATTTACACTGGTTTCACATTGAGCAGAAAAATCCCGAGGTTTTTCCCTGAAAATGTGGAGATGAGAAATTACAGAAAAAACCCAAAACCCATAAGACCCAAATCTTTGGGGTTTTTAAAATATTTCTCCCTCTTTCTAAATTCTCAGGTGTCATTCATTTAACATTTTCAAATATTACTTTGCCATAATGAGAACTGGCAATTTAAAAGCAAACTGGCTCTCTGCTGAGAGTATTTTTATATAATTGCATAACTACAAGCAAAGAGTTTAGAGCTTGTCTCACGGCCTTGCACAATCCCTTTCCCCTTGTATCCCCTCCAAGGGCTGCAAAGCTCTGCTGGACTAACTGTGCCAAAACCTGCCGTGGTGCATTCATTAGAAACCGCAGTGCTGATATGCGTTAGCATTTATGCTGCTTTCTGGGCAGATCACTAAACTTCAAGCCCATTGATTTCAACTAGAAAGGTGCAGTGCACCACCTACGTTCCCATATTAAACTGTCTTGTCTACATCCCACTGCCGTAGGTTGCAGCGACATCTTTTCCTGTCTTAGGGCTTTTGCTTCTGTTGTCAGGCTGTAATTTAGGTTGGCATGCAATAATTCTGTTGCTGAGTCTTTTGGTGAAATAAAGTTATTTTTTAAAAGTAGTAAAAATCTTTACAAAATAATACAAAAAAGGAATTTAATACCATTTCATTGCTGTATTCTCAAAATCTTGCCTCTTCTCATCCATTCTTGTCAATTTCTTTGGACTTCGGCTTCTTGAGCAAGCGATGAACTTGGAAGGCACTGAGTTTCCTTTATAATGATGTTCTCACCCTGCAGATCTCAAGTGCTCAGAAATGGACTGAAAAATCATAGCTTTGGCATAGCAATCTTGGATTGTTTTTCAGAATAATCATTCTCTCTCTTTGGACCTTATTTTATTTTATTTATTTTATTTCTTTACTTATGTTTGAATTTTGATGATGATATCTTTTTATCTTTTTTCCCCCAGAATCCTAAGAATTTTTTTTTTTCTTTTTTAAACAAAACCTGAGATTCTTATATTTGGAGCTGGGCCATTGAAGAAACCTCTAACATTTACTTGTAGGAAAATCAAAGATTGACAGCTTGTCCTCTCCACTGATATTGCCATGGCTTACATTCCTCTTTTACCTATACTCTTCTTTAATGTAGTCCATGGATGATACATTGCTTTAAATTATTTATACTATAGACTTCATTCCCCAACACTTGTTAGTTCACTTTGAGGTAGAGCCCAGTGAAAGGTCTGGAGAGCCTTTCTGAGAAATCAATACCTCTGTGATCCAAACTGCAATAATTAAACAAGGGCAATTAAATGATCAAGCGGCCAACTTACTCCGTCTTGACAAAGTGCCCTTTTGTCTCGTAAGGGTGAGGTTGTTAATGCATGCAGTGATTAAAAGTCACAGCAAGGTGGCTCTTACTGGAAAGTCTCCTTTCCAGCTGCTGGCTGGCATGGTAGCTGCAGATATCTCCATGCAACATGTGGTCTTGCGTAACCTGGATTTGGGCCATTTGGCTCGTGTGTGCTCTCACTTGCTGAGCTGCTGCAAATTTGTCTGATTTAAATGAAAATTATTTTTGATGTATCCACAGTTGCGTATAACCACTTAGCGTAAGCCGACTCTGGAGTGCGTTGGTCTGTGACCCTTCTCCGTAGTCTCCCTCTGCTCCATACGACACCGAGGGCACATCCTTCTGACCTGCTGCCGTGGCATGGGACACATTGCTGGCAAAGCGGCACACATGGGCAGGCAAGTTTGGGGGGGAAGCATTACCAGGAGGGCAGTAATGGTACGGGAAAGTGTGTTTGCAGGCTCTGGTGCAGGATCTGACCCTTGCTGAGGAGCTTGTCACCGGCTTCGACTGCTCTATCTCTAATTGGGATCACACTGATCAGTTGCTAAAATGATGCTCCCGATAGGCCAGAGTGAGTTTTCCTAAGAAAAGCCCGAATCATGTCTCTCAGCATGGTAGTCTGGCTGATGTGAAATAAAAGGTATGTTTGTCAGTTTTGTGTCACGCTTCCTCCCTCACCTCCTGCTGGGGAGCAGGGCTGATATGATTAGAAGCAGCTCAGACATGCCTTTTGGATTGCCTGCAGCAGTACTAGCAGGGACTTTGTTTTTTGGTTTCCATTTTTAAAGCTGGGCTTGGTTCCTTCCAGTTCTCCATTTCTGTCGCTCTTCTGAAGATTGCTCAGCTTGCTGAATACATACAGCTATTAGAGAAATGCTTAAAATAACCCCAGATTTCTGGCTTAGGTCACAAACCAGGGTGTGAAAATATTTAGTCAGAAGTACCTCAGGTGTTTAAGCAGCAGACAGCAGTGTTTGCAAATAATTCTAAAAAAAATAAACAGCGACCTCTCTGGAAAGTCAGAAATGAGGGTTTCTGTGCCAACTGGGAGCTTGCAGAAGTCGATTAATGGTTGTGATTGCACTGACAGCCAGAAAGGGTGTAAGTCGGAAGGGTAAAATCCACAATGATATTTGCAAGTGTGATGCAGTGCTTTGTGTGAGTACACACCATTTATACTGTGCACACCTTCACTTTCAAATGTGCGTGGGGGGAAAAATGATTCAACACTTTCCATATAGATGATGTTGTTGTGGCCTATGTGAAACACAGAAACATAAAATACTAAGGCAGGCAAAAGCCTAAATATCTCAGTCTCGAAGCACCACCTCAGGGAAGTGGTACTCGAGGGCTCTGCTCTTCTGGTTTCCTGTTGGGAGTGTGTTTTCCATGAAGCAGTATGCGCTTCTCTGTTTGCTGAGTTTCTAAGATGAGAAATCAGAGTTTTCCACTGAAAACAGACCTTTGTGCATGAGCCTGCGATTAGCCGAAAGTCCAATTTTTCTGTAGTAATAGCTCGTAAGGAAATTTTCAACCACCTCTCTGCAGCCTAATTTGGGAAACTCAAGCTCTCAGCTCTAAGATTTGTCTGATAATGAGCACTGGTGTTATTCATTTCTGAAAGCCTGGGCTGGGAAAACATTCCAGATCTGACTGACTCCAAGCATGTGTTATCAACAGTCCTGCTGTGTGTACTGGATTGTACCACAAGCACTTTGCTAGGTGGGAGTCAGAACCTTTGCAGTACCATCTCCTTTTGCCACTGGGGCTGCATCCCAGCTTACACTGCATTTCTTAAAAGTCATCTGGATTTTGGAGGGCTTTGTGCAGATCGCACTGGAAATCTCTGTAGCGTCTGGACTCCATTAGCTTTCTTTAGCAGGGTCCGTGGCACAGAGGAAAATTTTGATTTTCTGATTTCACAAGTGCTTTATTCTTGCCAACGAAGCCCCCATCTGGATAGTGTGCCAGTTCTCTTTGGCCTGCAATAAAGTGCCGCCAGCTCACGGTGCAGTGGGCATCTAGTTTAATGCTATTGGTATTATGATAAATGTTGTGTGATACTAAATTAGGTCTGCCAAGGATTGAAATGATTTTATCCCATTTTTTAAATACATATAAAAGTGTCTCTGCTGTAGAGCTGCCTCCTTTGGCAGATTTATGGGTGCATTTGGGAATAATGGTGCCGTATGATGATTATAAAACTATATAAAGCATTCTTTATTGTTCATTACCATTGCTCTATATTAACTCACGATTATCTCCTGATGCATTGCAGTTGCTAAATGTAGGCCCCACCATATGAGAGTCTGAACAATCTGATCTCATTTGGACACTAGACGGTTTGGGGGGGAATACACTCTCACTTGTTTTCATGCAGAGGCAATGGCCTGTGTTCTTCCAGCAGCTTGCGGAGACCCCCACAAACACTAGCAATGAGTGGTAGGAATTTTTTCCGTGGGCTGTGGGCAACCTATATGCAATCCATGTTGCAGATATGCTGATGTGCCCCCAGGCCAGTCAGCAGGGCAGCAGGATTCCTCAGCACGAGCAACCTGGTTGGCTCAAAACCCCCTCAGGGGCTTGAACAGATGACGTAGCTGAAGAAAATGCCCATCCTGCAAGGAAGCAGTAATGGTGGCACTTCTAAACCTAACAAGCTTCAACAGCAAATACAATTGCCAAATCATCAGTGGCTCTTCTTAGCATGTTGTGAGCCAATAAAAAGGCACTTGAAAAAAAACCTGTCAGAATCGTATTAAGTGTAGCTTAGCTATTTTGGATACCCGGCCTCACTGATGAGAATTAAACAGCCAAAAAATCCAGCCTTGAGCACCTCAAAACCTTTGGATTCTGACATGAAGCAAATCCCAGAGATGTGCCTGAAAATAACTTTCATTGCCTTCAGAAGGCTTGGGATAATGCCATTAGCACCCCAGCTGCTCTTCCTCCTGTTGGTGAACATGTATATGTGGGAATTGCCCGCTGATTTTTTGAACATCAAACTTGCATCAATTAAATATCACAGCGTATTGGGATCACTCTTTTGCTGCTCGTGACTTTTGTTTGTGTACAAGACATCTGGCTCTGTGAATGCAGCATTAGTTTGATTTTTTTTAGTTGCTTCTTTCTCTTTGAGCATAACAAAACCCATCCTGAAATGCCTTCTCCCGACGTTGGGAGCGCATGTCTATGTCTCGTAGCCATGCGTGCAATGGCGCTCTGATTGCATTTCATGTGGCTGGCCGATGATAACATTTTATTGAATTGGTGCATAGATTAAATCCCCTCAGCCATGACAATTAAATAGGAAAAAATGTGTATGCCATTTACAGGGATAACATTTAATCAGAAATAGACAAGAACATGAGTCACCAGCTCAGAAACAAACCCAGTCTTGATATAAATTCAATTGAACTTGTTCCAGCTGTTTGTAGCAAAAAAAAGTAGCATTTTTCATAGATGCGACAACTGCAAATGAGCCCAGTTGCATTTGTCCAAAAGCAGAACCTTCAGGGCATTTTAAGGACCTCACGTCACTGTTTATTGATGACAGCTGAAGAAAATGACTAGGCAGCAGCAAAGGCCGGGTCACTGGCAAGGAAGGTACTGAGCAATGTGAGGCTTGGGAATATAGCACACAGCAGTTGTGTCTCGCTATGACTTCAGTTTGCAGGTGTGCATGAAGGACAGTAATAGCTACTGTGCTCTGGTCCTGTGGTCCTGGCTGCAGCCCCGCTGCCCACCCCATGGGGCTGAGACTCCTGTGAGCGACTGATGCTTTAGGTGGAGGCAAGGCTGGAGCTCATTGAAATGAACTCGTTTTCATACAGCACATTCCCACTAGGGACAGCAGAGAGAGCACTGGGCACTCAGCTGCATTTTTGACAGTCAATTAGTATTAATCAAAACCAAGACATAGAGATAAATTATTAAGAATAGTCAGAATTGTATAGCGGAGGGAGGTCTGCTGGGAGAGCAGCAGACTGGAGACATTCCAGTTGTTTTCAAGTTTACCATAACCTCTTTGGCAAAGAAAACAAGCTGGATGTTTCACGCTGACAGGTTTAGTTGTACAATATGACACTCCAGCCTGGCTGGAGACAAAAGCAGGAGGAAGTTTCTCATTGAAACTTTGCTCCTGTCTTCAGGGTATCTAAGAATTGCAAGTGAGTATGCATTAGGACTCCACTAGCAGCATCCCCCGGTTTGCAAGATGTCCCCCAGAAATCAAGGCTTGTCAGTTAATTCCTTTTAAGTCCATTCAATCTGTTCTGCTGCTTCCAAACTTAGTGATATAAGTGCCTTGTGGTCCCAGGCACAAAAGTCTAAGTAGGATGCAATCTTTGTGGGAGCGACCTTAGGACTTTTCCAAAATTAGTGTTATGTTAACTTGACAGGGTCTTTTGCCCTCATAAACCCATGTTAAGTGAGGTTAATTATCCCATCCTTTCAGTCTTTACTAACCCATTTCCTCTCACCTGCCCAAACTGATTTTGGCTGACAGGCCTGTATGTGCTATTCTCTTTAACCATTTTAAGGCTTGGGTCCTGTATTTGTTTTATTCTGGCCCCGTAAGACCTGGCTGTGTTCCAGGCAGTGCTGAAAAATCAATGCTGATTTTGCTGAGTGCCCCTTGGCCACCTCTTTTTAAAATTCTTGGCTATGAAGTAAGTAGACTACTGCTCTTAATATGTCCGACTTGAGTAAATGAACTGGTTCATCCTAGCTGGGAAAGAGAAACATTAGTTTCACCTGCCTAGACATTTACCTCAATGAATGGCTCAAGGAAGTTCCAGTGCGGATCAGCTAATGACACCGAAATCAGCCACTCTGCTAAAAAGACAGGAAAATGAATTTACGTCCTCAAGGAGACCTTGTACATCCCTGTATGCCTCAGTAAAGAAGATATACACACATTTACTCAGAGGAAATGCTCAATCACCGTGTTAGACAAGCAAGAGCATGCATGACAATGTACAAACAAGTGACGCATGTGAACGTATTGAATACAGCAGCACCATTCCTGGCATGGCAGGAATATGCTATTATTTACCAATCCCTTTCAGTCTTCTACTTAGCAGAGATGCATTTTCAAAAAGTGCAAGAGGTAAAATCCAGGGCAATTTAATTTGATGTTGAATCAAAGACGGAGGAGCATGGGGAGAAAAAACCGTAAGCATTCTTCTAGGAGAGGAAACTAAAAATTCAATGTCCAGCAAGTGGAGAGGGACATCAACTGATTCTCTCTCTGAGGGCATATCTGCACCCCAGCGTGGGAATGCAGTTTGGGTAGATGTGCCCGAGGTTGTGCTGCATGCACAGTTCAGAAACTCATGGTCACTGAGCTGCAGGTGCAGAGGCCAGTACTAAGTAACCTGTGAAATAATAGTATTTAAGGCTATAGGATTTCTTAGCCTTGCTGCAAATGTTATATTTTGAAAGAATAAATTCTGAACTTTTGATTTATTTGTAATACCTAGTGTGTGCATCAAAATAGAAATGGTCCTTGTTTGGCTTCGGCTATTTGCATGCCAGCTAGACTTGTCTCCTGACCTTGAAACCCAAAGAAAATGGGTTTCTGTTGTCATCAATCATTCTTCTGCAAATGAACAGGCCCTCCTGAGTGCTAGGACAGCAGCAGGACGGGCAATATTCTCCAGGCTATAAGAGCGGCTTGCCTCACTTGGCAAGCTGGCACATTTAGTGTGTGAGGGAGAAATAAATGGTAGATCAGCAGCTGAATGATGCCTACAGTAAGCGATATGAAGTAGCGAAGTACTTTGGTAGTGTGGGCTCTGGTAAGGATGGAGCTACAAAGTCCCCTTGTAACCTGCTGCACAGCAGTGAGCTGCCAGTGCGGTTCTTGGGGGGACGTGAGGCTCATAAGTAGGGAGCTATGTCTCTCCCAGCCTCAGCCTCAGCCTCACTGGTTGCAGAAAAAGGTGGGGTTTTTTAACAATGAGATCTGCTCAGTGTCACCTTGCCTCCTCTGCATCCTCACCATTGGAGTCTCCTTGGACCACCGGGAGCTCACTGTGACAATAGGCTGGAAGGAGGTGATGCACAGGGGAAAGCAAATTGCGCTCATCTATTTTTGGCCAAGAAGGCCGTTAAGATGTGCCTTTTCCTAATGACTTTTCATGATGACTGGCACACTTTGTTGTTATCCCAAAAGTCAGTGGAGTCTCAGCTTAAAGCGAGGGGAAAACTATGGCAAATCAAATCCCTCTACAGAAGAAGATATGTTATAAGATCAGTCGTAGCCTAGCTACAGCTTTTCTGCAGGTACTCAAAATATTATAGGTGTAGCTTTTGTAAAAGAACATCTCTGACATCAGGCCTCAATTGAGGGTGAACAATACATTATTTTCTTCCATAATACTAGTAGCAGATTTCAGAAAGTGGAACTGCTTTTTCTGTAAGAAAGGAAAAAAGACACACAAAGCAAAGTAGCAGACAGAGCAATGTAGGTCCCTGACTGAGGGCAAATAGGTCGCATTTAAGATGTCACGGGGGACTTGGGAAATTTATGTTCAAGCCTCTCTGCAAGAAACTTTTTGCGTGTCCATGAAAGGGTCCTTTAACCTTCCTGTGTTGCAGTGACCTGTTTGTAAACCACAGATATTTTTTGCTTAATTTGGGCTTGCTGATGCCAGTGGATTTCTTTGGTGTCACCTCAGCAGGCATTGCTCATATCCTCAGGCTTTGGGGTCTTCAGAAAGGATTAGATATGTGTAAATGACTTACTTATATCCTATATGTGTTTGTACAGCACCTTGCACAGTGTGGTCCTGATGCTACCACGAGGGCTCTTTAAGTGCTGCCAAAACAAACATCATGGTCAGTAAAATACAATGCTATCACCTTTCCTTTTATCCTCTATCTCAGTTTTATTTTTGCAGAAAAACTGAAGTATGACTTCGTTAGTAGCATGTCTCTTTGCAAATGTGTTCATGCACACATAGTGTCATGGTGAGTAAGTAGGAAGCTGTTAGCTTCCTAGGAAGCTAAGAAGTAGGAAGCTGTTAGCAGGACAGCCATTACAAGACATGGAAATGTTTGTGTTGGGAAGTACCAGGCATTTCCTAATAGGTTGTGCTGACTTCCCAGGCAGGGGAATGAAAATGTGTACATGCTTGAAAAGTCCATGCATGCCTATGCAATGAACTGCTAGAATAGTTTTTTATCCCTATCTGGAAGATAAAAGCTTTGCTCTTGTTGTTGGAGAAGGCCTGGTTGAAAATGAGGTAGGAGCTTTTCTTTTTCCTCTTTTTCTGCCTCTGTGTGTGTGCGTGTGTGAGAGAGAGTTGCTATGGTGAACAAAGGGTAGGAAGAACTCTGATTTTCCCCCACAAAACTGTAATCTTATTCCTCCTGATACTGCCTATTTTTTGACATATATATACACATTTGTATATATATTTATATGAAATATATATATGTGTGCAGTCACTCACATGCACACACACAAAGCTACTTTGGAAAAATGGGTATATGACTCGTTACTGTGTAAAGCGACAGTCTTCTAAAAGCAACAGAACTAATTTTTTGTGAGTGGCTCAGCCGGTGACATTGCTTGGCTATGTTTCCAATTTAAGCAAGGCAATCTTGGAAGGACTGGATGAATCAGAAAAAGACTTCCAGATTGTTAGCATTTTAATAGCAAAATGAGGGCTATTGTCCCCCTCCCCCAGCAAGGTTCATGTGGAGATGCAGCAGAAATGTGTATGAAGAACTGGAAGCTATTATATTAAACACAGCATCTTCAGCCACTGCAAACATAAAAATGAATGGGGATGGCTTTTCTATTTAATAACCCACATTTTTTTCGCTTACTGTTAAAACAGATACAGTGCGAACAGTATGATCTCACTGCAGAAGACTTTAGTAAAGACAGAGAGTTTCAGCCTTGTGTTAACTTTGCCACAGCCAAATTTCTTTTAGGGCTTAAGCCTGTGGACTGCAGCACATTCTTGCCTTGCAGTGACGTTTGGGAAATGTTTCATCCCAGCTTCACATCAGAACTGGGGAAAAGCTCCTCAAACTAAACTCATAAATGGAGCTGCTGAGAAGTTTTTGCAACTGCATATTGTTTTCCACTGGGGACTGACAATAAGATGAAAGGAGAAGGAAAACATTTCAGTGGCATTTCAAAATTTCATTTTGAAATACAGGTGACTTCAGAATGTACTGGTTATAGTTTTTTAGGCTGGAGTGTTTCAATGACTTTTTGGTTCAATCTGTATCTCTCAAACAGTATCATTTGACTGTATAAATTCAGAACTGACATAACTTCATTTTCATAGAATAAATTGCCACCAGATAGACCAGATAAATATGGTTAAAGTAAGGAATCCCTGCACATGTGTCTTTCCAGTGCCTGAGTTATTCCCTTTCCTCCCAGGATACGCACCCAATTTCTTTTCTTGCCTGACATCTGGACTCCAGGAGACATATAGAAAAAGGTTGGCAAGCCTGACCCCTTTTGACCAAAGTATTCAAATATGGATACATCTGGTTCAGAATATGGCAGATGCTTGCTAGAAAACGAACGTTCTCCAGCACTTTTGGACACAGGTAACACAGCTCTGTGTGGAGAGCCTGGTTGGCAAATCTCTTGGTCCGTATTATCTTAGTATATCTTACTCGTGAAATACAACAGGGGGAAGTGCTCTCAGTGGTAGTTAAACGTTACTGCCAGGATCTTTGTTTTATGGTTTTGTGGCTTTATTATTTTACAAAGGTCAGCATTAATTCAGCAATTTTCTTGCCTTTATTCCGGTAAAAACCTTACCATATCCGTTTGTTCCTTGCAGTTTATTATTCCTAGTCTGGTGTCCGCTGTTCAAAGCTTAATGGAAATCCTGAGAAATATGATTTCCCACCTGTTTGTATGATTTTAGTACTACTAGCAGTTTTGAGTACTTTCTTCGCCTGCTCCATCCATAATTACAGCTGTACCTAAATGTAATGTGTAGTCAAGCTAAAGCCAAAAGAGCTCTGCAGATAGCCTGCTTCCTTTTACTTTTGAAGTTAAGAATAATAGGAGTATGAGTCTCTCTTACTTTCACAAGCATTTCAAGTTATATTTTCTCAGATTATATTTTGTTAGCTGGGACTAACTTTGGGGTCAGTCATAGCCTGAGCATCCTTGAGCAAATCAGTGATGCTGACGCCTCCACCTGGTGAGGACACAACCCTTTTTTAAGGGCTACAGCAGGATAAATGCCACTGATGAATGCAGCACACTGAAAACCATGGTGACAGAGTTCAATAGAAGTGCTCGGGTGGTGAGGTATCTCTCTCTTTCTCTCTTTGCCATGCCAGATTCACCCTGCTTTGCTGCCCTGAGTCTTATCAAGGCTTTCAAAATTAGCTTTGACCTTTTAGGTGGCTTGCTTCCATCTAATGAGCATGGCAGCTTCTTCAACGAACATCAGAGCCATGTGCCGACTCAGCTAATTTGATTACGTTTTATGCATTAATCAAAATCTTCATAGTAATCTGACCTTGACTAGGACATAATGATGTTGAACACTGGTCTGCACTTCCCTTTCAATGCTATGGTGGGATGTTGCAGTGAAGAAGGTCCTCTGGGCCACGATCCAACCTTCCCTCTGACCCTCCCTGTAATGTATGTTCCCTGGGAGTGTTTGCCCTCTGTATTATTCACAAAAGCACGGTGGCTCTTTCTTCTTCACCTACAGGGATCAGGCCCTGTTATTTTATTTCCCACCCCTTCTTTTAAGTCATCATCTTGTGAAACTTAAAAAAAAAACTGTGGAAAACAAACTTCTATTGGAAACTGTGAAAGTATATTTATTCAAAGGGAGGGTTGCTTCCTCATTTGTGAAATTAAAAATGGAGAAAATTGCCTACAGGCTTCTAGCAATGCAGCTAGATAACTTTCATAACGTATCAACTCCAGAAAGTACTTTGGAAGATGATGACAGACAGTAATTAATTTAACAATTAGTAAGGTATTGATTCACAATGTCTTAAAAATTTTTGTTGCCATTGAACCAACCAATAACTTATCTTGGCAGAAGTAATGTTTGGTTCAATGTTCCCATTAAGCGTACAGCCTCTCCCCAGTCTATCAATCAGCTGGACTTGGCCCCCAACCATCTCCCGCCCAACAAAAAGTGCACAAGTGCCATCCTTTGGCCCTCCCACATCCATCTCTCTGCTGTACAGAGCTTTGGTGGCTTTATCACAGTCGCACTCAACATGGACAGAGGATTGAAAGCACAGCACCTTTTTACAAGACCTCATCAAAGGCAGAGTCCACCAGGGGTGTAAGGATGCTCTGTGGACAGCTATGTGTTATCCACATAAAGAAATCCATCATAAAACATGTTATTGGAGTGAAGTCACATATCAAAGTCTGCATCCACACATCAGTCTAGAAAATACTTTTCTAACCTCTCTTGCTTTTTATCCCCGGAAGATCTTGCCTTAATCTACGTGTTTTAATAGTTCAGATGAATTGCATCCTAAAAGCAGCTGGGTTTGCTTCCTTGGCTATGCAAGGAGTATACCTTAGCTCATCTGTGGCCATTGGTGCTGTGGATGTCTGAAGTTAGTTGCAATTTTGGCCGTGTCTGTCCATCTGTCTCACGTGTTTCCACTCATAATGGTTAACAGTGGATTTTGGGCTCCCAACATTCCCGTAATCATCTATTTTGTAATTCCTACCCATAAGGGTAGGGACAAGGGTAAGTTTAGTGACCTGCCTAAAACTGCATAGTGGCTGAAACCCGAGCTGTACCCACCTTCCCATTCTGAATAAATACTTTAAGGCTGGGCTTGAAAAAGGCTGAGGACTCAGTGGACTTGGAGAAAGCTTTGACCTTGGGGAAAGCTTTGATCTTGGGCAGCTGGGTTTGGAGTCCCGAAAGCTCCCTGTCAAAGGCAGGGACCTCAGCTTTATTCCTGGGTTTGTCTCTGAGCTGATGAATCACCTTGTGTAAATAATTTCTATAACCTGTTTGTATTTCCCTCTCCTCAGTCTTTGTCTGTCTTGTCTGACTAGAGAGGAACAGCTCCCTTTAACACTATAGGGCCTTCGGTGTCTGTTGGAGCTGCAAGCTGCTACTGAAATGTAAATAGCAATTACGTAGAGAATACATTAAAAACTCTATTAAAGCTGCAGATGGGGCAGTCTGAAGGACAAACAGTTCAGCTTTGGAACATTTCTGGTATGAAGAAAAAACTTTTTAATGCCTTTGAGAAAAGAGATTGTGTCAAAATGTCCGTTTCCCTTTCAAACAAAACAGATGTTTTCTGTTTTAATTCCCTTTGCTTTTTGTTTCTATTTCTGGAGAATGCAGGTGATCCTGCCCCCAGAAAAAATCAGCAAAAGGAATCGCTGTTTGTTACACTTCCTTACATTGAAAATTTCTGATGCATTTGCAACTTTAACACACCCTCCTAATGCAATATATTGGGCAGGTTATTTTGTTCAAAGCAAAGTGAACCCTGCTGGTTTTGCCCAATCCCCTCTAACATGAAATTTGTAAAAGCAGTCCCAGCTCACAGATCTCTCTTTGAGACAGCCCTGTCATACATCATATGGCATATTCAAGCTATTGCAGCCATCCCACTGGCTCATCTGCTATTTCTGTCCATCCTGGCTTCTGTCAAACACTCCAGCCTCCCCGAAGGCCTCTCTCCCTGCTACCCCCATCTGTCCTTCCCTATGCCCTATATTTCCCAGACATTTGGGGCTTACAGCTGTCTAGTCCAGCACATAATATTGTAGGATCATGTTGACTGGCTCCTTGTATACAGGCAAGGTCCCTATAATTTGCTTCTGGCCTTTGCTCTTTACCCCCATTTTCTTCTCATCCTGCAGTCAGAAGCCTTTGCTGCTGTCTCCACCCCAAAGGGGTCCTAGCAGCTCCAAATCTACAGCTGCAAAGAAGAATAAGGGCAGTAGTAATTCCATAGCATGCAATGGCACAGCTGGCTTGATAGACTGAGGCTGGCTATTGATCTCCAAGCGCTCGCTGCCTAGCACCACTGAGATCGTCAGCACTTCTGCAATTAGCCACTGATCCAGGTGAGCAGATTGGCAGAAGGAAACCCATGACTACTTCTGTGCAGATAAGCCACAGGGTTGTGTTTTTTCCTTTTAGTGCCTCAATTTCCTTCCCAGCAGTATAATTCTCTGCTGCCTTTGAAGGTCTGCATGTTTTTCAGTCATTTTTTTCTTTCCGGTTCCTGGTTGGCACTTTGCAGTTGAGCAATATTCCCAGGGGACAAATTTTAAGAGGGTTTGTGAGAGGAGAAATAGAGATGTCTGAAAACTGACAGGATCCTGGCACACATGAAATTAAAATATTTCCCTTTTGTGGCAGTGCTCTTGTCAATGTAAGACTGACACCCAAGCACAACCTGGAAATTGAGACCTCATTAGCACTTCTCTGAATAGGTGTGTTGGGGTATGTCTCTTTCAAGCGTAGGCATGTGTTTATCTGTGTGGCTGTAGGTAGTTTCTGTGTGCCGCTGACTGGTTCATCTATGGGTCCATCTCTATACCTATACACAGGATTGCAAGTACTTTTGTACTGTCATTGCTGCTTCATCAAGGAGCATTTTCCCTGCTGTTTTACACTTTCCTGCTTGAATTCAATCTCAAAATTAATTCTTATTTTGACCCTGAATCTCTTCAAGAAAGAAGTGAGATTTCTGCACTATAATGAAAGCAAAAGACTCCAGCCTGTTTGTCATGGGATAATATTTTAAAAGCGCGCCCTTTCACAATTTGGATTTGTTTAATTTTCTGACAATTCTTTATTCTTCTCTGGCTTAAATAAAAAAATGGTTCACAGGCTTGAGATATCCTTAAAATATCTGGACCTAGGCTGGGACAGGGGAAAGGCAAGGTGCAGGAATGGAAAGAGAGAGCAGTCAGTGACACTTCTCAGGGTAATATGGAAAAATAAGCTGTATATCTTATGCACAGTCAAGGAGTAGAAAACGAACTGAGGTTCCTCATATGAAAATAAAAGTGTTGTCATGCTGAAGGAGTCGTGCATGCCATGTCAGAGGCAAGATGCTTATTGTAGCCCATACTTTGCAGGTGGTTTGTGCCTTCCTCCTCTGGGCTTGTTGGCTCACCCCTACCTTGAGCTTCTTCCACCATTGGCCATCTTGTTGCATTGCTGGGCACAAAGCGGTTCCATTGTGTGCCCTTCAGAAGAAGGTGGTTCCTGCTCTGAGGGATTTACCATCTTAAACTGCAAAAGCTTAGAGGAGAAAGAGGCACAGGGATGTGCTGTCATGTCATCCAGCAGGTCAGCGATGCATCTGGGCACACGGTTCAGGTCTCATCTCCCCTCCCGCGCTGTCTTCACAGGGCAACAGGGTCACCGATAAAACCAATTTGGAAAATTAAGCTGTTAAATATAAATGTGATTTGGCTTTAACGGCAGTGGAAAGCTGGGGAACAGGTCAGGTCCAAGAGGACTGTGTACAGCTATGTTTGGAAATAAATTGTTTCTCTGGAACGGAAATGATGGGAGATTGCAAATATTGGAAAAAAACATTAAACCTACCAAAAATATTACAGCAAAATCCTGCATAAGCACATATAAAGCCTGCTGGCTTGTCTTTTCATGCAGACAGTGCTTTATGCAAATAAAACAAACAAACAAAAAAGCAAATCACCTCAGAGAGAATGAGCAACTAATGCACATTGAATATAAAAACCCATGCGAGTTCTTTTCTTTTTTGGAAGTTAGGAAAGGTCACTGAATCCTTTTAAGATTAATTCCCTTTTTAAAAATCCCAATTCTCCCAGATGCCATCAAATTGTTTCTTCCAATGACCACAGATATAATCTCAGAGCCAAATGCTGTATTGTGCATCTGTCAGAGCTGCAAATCACTGGCCTAGCACCGTCTTTCCGAAGCACAGATGCATCCTTGCAGCATTTTCTTGCCTGTTCTCTGCACTCACTGCTTGTGTTTAATGGTGTTGGCGCCTTCCCTGTTATCTTGGCTAAGAATGGCTTTGAGTGAATAGCACAGTTACTGGTGGTGAGCCTCAACTCAATTTCTGAGCCGAATGTATCTTTTTCAAGTCTATGTGGAAACTAGAGGATACTTTTTGTTCCCCCTCCAAATAAACCAGTATAAATCCTACCTCTCTTCCCCTTGCACCCTTTTTGGATTAAAAGTGCTTCATTTGGCTGCAGGTTTCCTTGTATTGCAGAAGGAGTCCTTTTCTGTGTAAAGCAAAGCAGCAGTCTCTAGATGCCAGGTAGTGATGCAAACTGCCCTCTGCTCACCCATCTCCCTTCCCTGGCGAGGCAAACTGCCCTCCACTATTTTGTGTAACTTGGATCAATGGTGGTTGCAAGGAGAGAGTATATCTGAGGGTTAAAAGCATAAACCCCTTAAATCAGGTGGGTTTCTTTTTCTGCTGACATTTGTTCCCTTTGAGTGTGCTGATTTTCAAGCTTTTCTGCATAGCCCAGAGAGCTGATTGCATTTGAGATTCTTGCGTGATCACGTGAGTCCAGGAGCTGATGTTTTAAGACAGACAAATATTGTGTGAGTCATCAGAGTTGGGGCATGGCATTGGCTTAAATCTCCTGCCAGTGAAATCGATAGAAATTTCCATATGAACAGAGATAAGCCACTGCTAAGAGCTTTGTGGGGTGTACAAGATACTGGATTATGCATTTTGTTTCATGCAGCATTGTGGTTTACTGGGTAAGTAAATTCTGGTCCTGGTCTGGTCTTGATAATGCTAAATTTCTACAGTTAGTCTTTCCCTCACTCAATGACAAGAAAGGATTCCCGTGGAGCAAAATCAAAAGAATGGAAAGGTCTATACGTCAAAAACCCTCACCATCCACTCAAAAGAGGTTGAAGCTATTATCTCCACCCGCAGGTGTGCTCCGAGGGAGAGCCACCTCTCTGTTAAACGCTGCCTTTCTTATTTTATCCTGAATATGTCCAGCTTCAGCTATCTCAGCCTCAATTTGGAGCATGTTACAAAGGCTTGACCTGTTTATAAGTCCCTCAAGTTCAGCCCACAAAGATGAAAAGACCATGCCAGTCATTTTGAAATATTAGGCCAATTTATATAGTCAGGAACTTAACAGTAAAATAAGGGAGTGTTTGCTCACTTTGTTTCTCCTCTTGCTGAATTTTATTTCTACTTGGCTGTGACTTTTAAAAATAATTCCATCACCCCTGTAAATTTTATTCATTCTGTGTCCTTAGCCGTGTTCTCCAGCTTTTTCTCACTCTTAGATAGCAGGCTGATGACGTGACCTGCATATTTGACATAACATCAATGAAGAAATAATGAATTGAGACCTTCTTTGGTGATAAAGGCCATTTTTTAAGATGGACAATTGGAATGTGTCGGCTCTGATTGCTACATCAGGCAATAGCAGGTGCTTTGTCATCTCTAACTTTTATTTTCAGTAACATTCTCTTCTGCCTTGCGGGATCGTTTGTCTTCTGTTGGTAAATTCCCATCTGCACCCAAAATGAGTTTTCAGTGCTGTATCGATGGATGGATATAGTCAGTCTCTGTCCATTTAGTCTTCATCTATGTCGGCTCCCATGTTTTTTTGTGTCACAAATTAAAGAAGGGGTCTGTTTACAAAAACACCTCTGTCGTAATTTTTATGCGTGTCAATTTATCAATATTTTTTGCTTCTAGAATGATGTTACATGTGCAGAAAGAGAAAGCATTTTCATCAGAATAAGGAAGGTGTTCATAGGTAATCTCTGGATTTCCAGAGAGTTGTGGGACCAAATTGATCATGTTAGCCTATTCAGCCTATTTTAAGTATTTTAAGAAAGAAAATATTAGTCAGAATGTTTTGATGCAAAATCAGTTGGATTTCCCTCAAAGTCAGAAATCAATATTTTAAATTTTTTTATTAAAATGATGTATCATCATTGGGTCTGATTTTTCAGGTATAAAAGCAATCCTAATAAGCTTCTTGGATACCTTTGTTTCTTCAGTCCAAATCCATATAGTAGTTCTACCTACAGTAGAAAACAGCTTTTCATGATACTGAGCTCACTGTGAGGAGACCCATATCTTTTCATTCCTTTTCAGGAAGGAAGTGTCCATAGGAGTATTTAGCAGGGAACAGCCCTTGTGCACTCAAATGACTGTGCAAGGATGCAAGTGCCAGAATATTTCTGGCACAGCTCCCAGGGTTGCGCATGATTACATAGCTGTCCGTTGCAGAGACTGAGTGATCCCTGCCTGATGGTGGGGTTGTTCCAGTCCTGCTGAATTTTGTCCATGTAACCTCTTTCAAAATAGCTTTCACCTTAAAGGAACTGCATAGCCAGGCTGAAATGCAAAAGGGGAATATGACAAAAGAAAAATACATAATCTATATTTCTCCTGGTAAAGCACAGTAGTTTCACTTTTAGTTTAAAGCACATGCCATAAGCAAATGCCATTTCTGTGTATCACAGGCAGATTTCCGTTTTGCTCAGTTTTACCACTTTTGGAAAAGTTTGCTTTCCTTTAGCCCTTTAAATGTCGTGTTTTAACAGCATTACTGTAGACAGCACTAATAGTGCATGTGTGCATACCTTTTATCTCTACGCCCCAGGTCCAGACCCTAAATCCACATGCTAATTTCAACCACTGTCAGGACTAATTCCCAAAAAACGTTTTCAAGTGCTTTCATTTTACCTGTGGATAAGTAATCTCCATGAACTCTGCTCCCCTAACATGATTCATTTCCATGCAACTCCTTTTTGCGAGGGGCCAATCCAGGCTACCATTCCCATTTGCCTACCTTTCAAACATATGAAACTTCAGAGTTATTTTTTTTCTAATCATTTGATAGTAAACCATACAAAGAGTAATTTCTTCCTTCTGGTATCTGGTTACTAACTCTCTAGTAACTACTAAGTGCTATGATATTAAGTGACTGTTCTTTAGGATGTTTAATTATCTCCCGAAAGGCCCCAAAGTGCTACTAATGGATCCTCTGGCTCACGACGTACATTACTATTAGCCCCCTTTGCTTCTGGTTCTTATTCCAGTAACACCAGAAAATGGCACAGGTCCTGCAAACAAAGGAATTTTTTGCAACATGATCTCAGCCTACTTCTGTTCCCAATCCAGAAGATTTCTGTAGTTCACTGATCTCAAGTCATTCTAAATAGGTCTCATTTGGGGCTTGGTTTGCAGTGTGATGAAACCACGGGTGTCTTGCGTTCTCTTGTGTCATGGGAAATTGGGTTATTGTTTCAAAGCTGTTCCCCTTCTGGCTGTTCTAGGTAGCTTGACTATTTATCCCAGTCCTTACACACATTGCCAGCCTGCCTTCCTCTGCAAGGAGGGACCAAATCCCTGCAGTGACGTGCCGCTGATAAAGACTTCTCTCCTTGGAGTAGCCCAGTCTCTTGGACAGGTATGTCCTTTGGCCTCATAGAGAAATACAGTGAAAAGTCTGATTTAAATAGCGGCAGAACGGTCTCAGGGAAACCTGGTCATGAAGACCAAGTACCTTTTCTGAATGACCTTGGCAAAGATGGTCAGTTGACTCAAAGCTGTTTAATTTTTCTTTCATTTTTACATCTGTATGGATTTTAATTGCTGTAGCTTGAAATACATCTATTCTGATTCCCGGTTACACAGTGTGTCTGGTGAAAAATGGGGATGATAACTTCCCAGGGAACAGCCAGTGTTTCAGACCAACTGCTCTGTTAACGTCTTGGCTGCCAGATGTATTTCAGAGCTGCACTGCTGCTTTTTATAAGCCATGGAATACAGTTTGTAAGAGCAATCATCTTCCCAAATTGGTCATTACGAAAGTTAATGACCTGTTTATTAGAACATCAACCTTGGCTTTGCCTCATGCTGTTAATTAACAAATCTGTCATTAACTGCTGGTAGTCATGAATTTGTGCATGTGTGTGTTTGGGAGGAAGAGGATGGGGATGCTTCATTAGGTATAGCATATTTAAGGTAGTATCCCTGCATATTGGTAAGACCCCATTCTTACATCAGTTCACATGTTGTCCATGAATTTGTCTAATCCCTTTTGGGACCTGCTTTGTTTTCTGTTTTAATCAGATTCTGTACCAGTTTCCATAGGTGGCTGCCTAGTTCTCCTATACTGATATATTCTCAATGAATGTCAGCTTTGCGCTGACTTTATCCCTTCCATAGGGTGATTTGTGATTGTCATGCATTGGGAAGTGCACTCAGAGGGACAAAGGGCTAACCTCAGAGCAAAGAAATTGTTTATGATCGAAACTTCTCCCTGCAATAAAATTGTCTGTTTTGCAAAAGGTACCCATAACTAATTAGCTATTTGTTATTTTCAAGAAAAATGCAATCTATAATAGTGAGGTCTGGCATAACATCTGTCTCCTTAGAGAGGGTTTTGAAAACCATAATTCAGGTGAGAATTACAGGTTTTATCCGCCTTTGTTGAGATAAATGTATTTTGCCACTCCTCTCAGCCTCTAGTGCTAATTACACTGTCATAAAATGCCCTGGATTAATGAGGTTTCAAAACACATACACCCGTTTCGGGCCCTTCCTTGGTTCTGCCACGAGCTGTTCCTCCTCTCTGCAAATGAGTCCTGTTTGTATCACTGTGCAGGTGGAGATCCCAGCTGAGAGTGACTTAAAAATCAGGAGGCCCTTTGGGTAATGCCCAGCATGAATATGGTACAAGAACAAAACTGTTCAAAGGTGTTTACAGTTCAGGGGCGACCTTCTGTGAGGTGACTGAGTTGGTCTCATGACCACTTGCCCAACAGGGAGATCTCTGTACCCCAGCTCCTGTTCATGCACTCGTCTTGGCATCCATCGCATACGGCATTGATAGCTTGTACCAGCCTGTAGCAGAGCTCCCTATAACAACGAACTCTCAGACAAAATAATGAACTCAGAAAAAATAGCTCCTTGGCCAGATACCTGAATTTAAATCTGAGGGGAATCTGTTTAACAGGGCTACTTACGTATCTCACAGTTGGTTTTCTGTAAGCGCTAAAGCAGTTTGGTATCCAAATCACTCTTAATTCACATGAAAATTAAGTGCCCCTGAGTACAATTAAAAATCCCCAACTTAGAGCTGTGTTTGCTGAGGGTGCAGATAACCTTCTCAAGGTCACAGAGAAAGGCGGGAGTTAAACGTTCCCCAGTGCTGCTCTGAGCACGGATCCCGCCACTCTAGCACAGATGAAGGGAGGTGACACTGAGGTTACCACACAGGTTGCTAGAATTTGCAGACTCTGGTTGTCAGGATTGTCAGCACCCAGAGCATAATGTTTTCTACAGAGAATCGTAGAATCATAGAATTACAGAATGGTTTGGGTTGGAAGGCACCTTAAAGATCATCTAGTTCCAACCCCCCTGCTGTGGGCAGGGACACCCTCCACTAGACCACGTTGCCCAAAGCCTCATTCAGCCTGGCCTTGAACACTTCCAGGGATGGGGCCTCCACAACTTCTCTGGGCAACCTGTTCCAGTGCCTCACCACCCTCACAGTAAAGAATTTCTTTCTAACATCTAATCTAAATCGACCCTCCTTCAGCTTAAACCCATTACCCCTTGTCCTGTCACTACACTCCCTGATAAACAGTCCCTCTCCAGCTTTCCTGTAGATCCCCTTCAGGTACTGGTAAGCCGCAATTAGATCTCCCTGGAGCCTTCTTTTCTCCAGGCTGAACAATCCCAACTCTCTCAGCCTGGCTTCATAGGAGAGGTGCTCCAGCCCTCTGATCAGCTTCGTTGCCCTCCTCTGGACTCTCTCCAACAGCTCCATGTCTCTCCTGTACTGGGGCCCCCAGAGCTGGACGCAGTACTCCAGGTGGGGTCTCACCAGAGCGGAGTAGAGGGGCAGGATCACCTCCCTCGACCTGCTGGTCACACCTCTTTTGATGCTGCCCAGGACACGGTTGGCTTTCTGGGCTGCAAGAGCACACTGCTGGCTCATGTTGAGCTTCTCATCAATCAATACCCCCAAGTCCTTCTCCTCGGGGCTGCTTTCAGTCCATTCCTCGCCCAGCCTATAGTTGTGCTTGGGATTGCGCCGACCCACATGCAGGACCTTGCACTTGGCCTTGTTGAACTTCATGAGGTTCACACGGGCCCACCTCTCCAGCCTGTCAAGGTCCCTCTGGATGGCATCCCTTCCCTCCAGCGTGTCGACCAGACCACACAGCTCGGTGTCGTCGGCAAACTTGCTGAGGGAATCACTCAGCAGTCCTTTTCCTTCATTAGGTGTTTTCACCTTGCGCACTGGATTAGCCAGGAGTTAAACTGTTTGCAAATAGCAGCTCCTTCACACCAGTCCTCTCTCCAGGATCTGCAGACTCCCCTTTTCTTCTTTTTCCTGGGGGGGGTTGCTGTTTTCAAATAATTGGTCTATATTTCATTGGTGGGCAAAGAAGGGAGAAGAGGAATGGACTGTTGAGACCAGGGTGTTTCATCCTGCATGGACAGATATAAGGCAAAATAAAATGTAAAGTTTAAGAGTCACAAACTTTGATCCCAGAACTCACTCAACTGGCAAAAGACAAGCCCTTTGTTCTCCATCAACTCAGGGCCAGTCTTAGTTCACATCTAGAAAAGCAAAATAAATAGGATATTTCAGAACAGGTGCTTCAAAGCTATTTTTACCTTTGAAATGTACCACTGAAAAAAAATCTTCTAAATAAATAAATAAAAAAGAACAAAATAAAAAATACCCTATTCACCAAGTCATCAAGGAAGGAATGTAATGAAAGAGTCAAATCTTGGAAGGCAAGTCCAGTTTTAGGGTAAAAAATTTTAAATTACATTTTTTTGTGGCTTTGGCTGGCAGTTGTCTTAGCAAGTCTGAACTCAGAGGTACTTTGGAGGCTCCAGGCTACTCTACTGCCTAATCAGAGCCCCGGTCTCCTTGGAGCTCTAGTGCAATACCTCATATAAATAGTTAAATTAGAGAAGCCATCAAAACAACCTGCAGCTTTGACTGGCCACTGGAGCCTTCGTATAAATGGGAGGAATATAAATGAGAAATAAGCAAATGATTCTTCCATTTGTGGCAAAAATCCTAACTTTCACATTCAGTGTTTCATGTGTTGATTATAATCAAGCTGCTTACTGAATGCGCTCAGAGCAGGAAGGGAGGCAGAATGGAGCTGGAAGCATCGTGTTTTCAGTAAATCATTTCTTTAAAACAGCAGTCTCCTTACCAGCTAAAGACCTTCTCATCGTAAGTGCATCTGGCATTGTCAACAAATCCTGTGTCTTTTCACTTGATTGATCATGGACTTTAAAGAAGTGGTTATTTCCCTGATAAATGAGGTATCATATGCATTCATCTATTACAGAAATGCTGTAGATAATTAATCACTGCCATCAGCTCATTACAGCTCTTAAGGGCACGTGTGAATATTCTCTAAGTTAACAGAACAAAAACTCCATGAGGAAGGTTAATAGTACTTTTTAAATCAAAGTGACATTGCAGAATAGGTCAGTCACTGCCTTTTAGATTTGGTACTTGCACCACAGGATCTCTTGTGAGACCCCTTGCCCAGTAACAATGGGCCAAGGTCACACCCAGTGGGAAGTGGAGCAGTTGTGCCAAAATCTGGGGAACCATCCCCGCTGGAGATGCAAAGCTCTGTGGGTGCTGCCAGCTGAGAAACTTTGTCAATGCAAAGCATAACCCAAGGCTAAAAGCAGATCACAAAATGTGTCAAACACACATGGGATCCCATGGGCAAACTGCCGCTGGACCTCAACAGTCAACAGCATGAATAATCATTTTATGCCTCCTTTCACCCCTCCTAGGAATGGATGAGAGAGGATCTGTTCGACAGTGATGATAAATGTTCACTTTAGGAGAGGCGATTGTCACTCTACTAGTTTGCTAGCCCAAGCCCATGTGTCTGCATTGTTTTCTTTCAAATGGTTATCTTTAAAAGTGGTAGCATAAGATCAACTCTGACTTGCTGAGCTGTTGGGAAAGATTATAATGAAATTTTTTATTTCTGCCAGCAGTGGCCACATCAGGCTGATATCTCTCACCTGCATGTGTGCAGCTCCCTGGGAAGTCACGGACCTCACACCTCGCTAACTGATGCTGTTCATCTTGATATATTACCTCCTACTGAATCTCTCGCTCTTTCAAAGCCTTTGGGAAAAAGTGCAGATAAATGGTGAAAGATTTGTTTTCTTTACCCATGCAGTTCACTCATTGGTTTGTACAAATACCTGCGGGGTGTCTTGAGTCAGGTTAGGCTCTGTTCACTCAGAAAGCAGTCTTGGATGGACCAGTAGAAATGACCAAACATGTTTCCTAAGAGATTTTTTGCATAATCAAGTTAGAGGTTTCACTTGCAGGGTCTGTTCAAGATGTGGTACGAATAACTACAATAGAAAAAGAAGCTATAGCATAAAAAATTCAGGAAAGCATTCTAGGAGAATCATTTTCAAAAAGAAAGACTCTTGTTTTGCCTGCTTCTCTGGATTTCTGAGTAGGATTACCACAGTATGTGTGGATAGCAAGACTTTCTGGAGGGTAACAGTTTTGGAGGGGACATTTATTTTTAGCAATGTATTCCCGAGTTGTAACAAAGATGAAAACCATCTGATTTTCAAACTAGGGTGTTCAAGAATTTGGTTTGGGATTGTCAGAGCAGAGGGAATAGAAAGGTCCCAGGTTGGGGGAAAAAAGCAATGACCCTTCCCAATCTTTTCAAAAAAGACTGTTGAAATTTATGGTTTTAGTCATAGGCAAAGTAAGTGGTTGAAGAGGGCAGAAGGTTATGGAAACAACAACATGGTAACATTTGAGACAAATTCTCCTTTAAATTACCAGAGGATTTTTACTTCCGGTTTTCTCTGTCAACTATAGTAATCCTTCCACTAGTGAAATATGGCAGAGCTCTGGCAGGGACTTCAGGCTGTAGCTGCTTCTCAGGACAGCCCAGTACAGGCAATTCAGGCCTTGATCAAGAGAAGGATCTCAGCTCATCTTTGATTTGACATTAATGAATAATCACATCTTTAAACAAGAACAGTTTGCTTAAGTCTGCCCTGCAAGATGGTCTTAAAGCACCAAATGTCCTTTCTTTGACCTTGCTAAAAAATTCAGACGCATATTTTTTCATAGGGAGCCCATTCGTAGAGAAGAAGGGGCACCCAGAAATCATAAGAGAACAAATAAGATTTTGGTTTCACTGCAGATGAAGCCAGAGGAGCAATGCGCAGAGCTACAAGGAAGAGGAAACAACGCAGGCAGCTCTGCCGGCCAATGATGTACTAAAAACCCCAAAGACTTGCATTTGTTTGAAGGCTGCTAAGGAATATAAACCCATACACTTAAAAGGAGCTGCCTTTCAAACACAAAACAAAAACAAGCCAGCCCTGTGAAAGGAAGGCATAAAAGCAGCTTGATGTATTCTGACGGTGAAATTAGAAAGCAGACATGTATAAAAGCCAATGAGCAAACTGTGCAAGTCAAGAAATATGATGTGCCCCATATTCTTTTAATAGTTTATTACTTAGCAGATTACACAATATTTGACACTGATGCTTGAAAAGCCTCCTGCCGTTTAACAGTACTCTGCAATAAAATGCTATATTCTGGTAGTGCACCACACTGCCATTATAACCCAGAATTTGTAAGGGAATATTTCCCTTCCCTTTAGTCTGTCTGTCATTTTGCTTAAAGAAAGAGAAGAAACTGTGCCTTCTCTCCACCCTCTTTTCCCTGATTACATGTCCCCAGCCCTGATTGCTGCTCCCTGAGAGCTTTCCTCCTGCCTGGGTTTTCCTTGCAGTTAGCCTTTCCCGGTGTTGCTCAGAGACTGCAGAGGGGACGGCAAGAATACACAGAAAATTGCAGCAGAGGCAGTAAGGCAGCAGTAGGTGGAGGGAAAGTTACTATTTTCCACAGTCAGGGAAAGTGGCTGTGCCGCGGCAGAGGGTGGAGGGCCTTATACGCGGGGGGAAAGGCTCTTCTGCATGGGATTAGATGTCCAGCTGAAGGCTGCTGCGGGGAAGAGATGTTACTTCGAACAACAGGCTGGAAAGATGATCCCTTGGCAGCGTTTGTTGTTGGCAGAAGGGATACAGAATAGCTCCAGCAAAAGATGAATTCACTAGGCAGTCAGGGGCAGACACATCTTAGAAATCTTACCGAGTAAATTTCCAAGATCTGGATGTGGCTTAGGCTGGGGAGAAGACTACATTAAAAAATAAGAGTGAAATGAAGATAGAGTTTAGTGTCCCTTGCTAAATACCTGGATGCAGAACTGCAGGGAAACCTGGCGCACTTGTTTTTCCACCATAGCAGTGCTGTAAACGATCCCTGACAATGCATTTCTTTAATAATTTCTCTCCTTCAATAGTTATAGCAGTAGCTGTTGGAATTAATTATGATTAATTTAATTATAGGTATAAACCAGGTCTTTTTCAAAGTGAATTATAGTTTCCTTCAATAGTATGTGGTGTTTAAGCACTGGTAATTAAGGGTTTGAATGAGGGCTTGACAGTACATTTTCCCATAATTGAAATTCCACTGCAAAGCCCATAGTGTTTGCAATCCAGCACACAGCCATGAGCTTTCTCTGGTTTTTTTTGGTGGCAATGTATGTAAGGGTGGTTACCATGAAGGGCTGCCTTTTATCGACCTACTGCCAAATACCTAAGATGTCTAAAAATTCATTTAACGTGTTTATCTGTGTAGTTCAGTCTTAATAAGGCTTAAAATGACAGTGCTGTGGGTTTGAAACTCAAGTGTCAGTCCCATTTGCATGGGAAGGGGAGAGGATTTGCATTTAGCCTGAAGTCTCTGGCTCTGACCCTCCAAGGGGGAAGAGCCTCTTGAAGGCTGCAGGGAGGGCTTTTGTTAGAGAAACCCAGTTCTTTCACAGAAGATATGTTTGTGGATTGCGCACTTCTGAGAGCTCAGGTGCCAATAACGTGGTCTCAGGCATATCTTCAGAGCAGGAGCAGTGAGCCTGGGGTGCTGCCGCTTTGGGGTGAGGGCTCCTGCCCAGCCAGGCTACACTGTCGCTTTGACCTGGCTGCATGGTGGCTTTAATGAAGTGTTAGCTATTTAATCCCACTGGAAAAAACCCATGCTGTAGTCAATCTCTAGCATTTCCTGTGGTTTCCATTTGGAGAAATACTAACTTGTTGGAATGGCTTTAGAGTAAACAGAAATAATTTGTCCTGTGATAATTCAAAAGCACAAATCCACCTTAGCACATGGTGACAGGGGAGTGACAAGGCCTGGTGGTTGCAGGCAGTGCCTGCTTCTTGGGAATACCTGTCCTTCTGGGACTGGCTGTAGTATGCCCAGCCATCTGGATGAGTTTCTGTGGCTTTTAAATTCAATGGGAAAATGATCATGTTAACCAGCTGTTTAAGGAGAGGTTTATGGAGGCATTAGTTTACTCAGCGTGAAGTTACTTACAATTTCTAGGTGTCTCCTGTTGCAGGTTTAAGAGTAACCCTCCATGCTAGATTCAGGCTCTATTCACAGTAAAATCTGGCACAGGGTGCAACAAGGAGGAAGAGGCCATTTCAGGGGTTGTGACAGGAGCTGGGTGTTAGTGGGAGCTTCATGGCCAGCAGGGAATGGCTGGGGCTTTGGTCTCTCCTGCTTCCATGTAACAGCTGGATAAACACACCACCAGCTCCATAATCCACCAGACTAGGGCAGGTTTACACACCACACACTATTGGCTTCGTACCAGGCCACACAATCTGTTGTCTAAAAATATACGCCCATATCCATACAGTGGATAAAATGACACCACTGTTCAGCTCAACACAAAGGTGATGTCACCTAAGTATGAACACAAAGGAACTGCATGATCATGGGGCAGCCAGCAAATGGCAGTCCCTTCTCACGTCTTCTCCAGGCTTTTCCCTCAGCCACGGAGGGAGGAAAAGTTTTCACATTGAATTTGCAGTCTTTTGTCAGGTTGTCACAACCTTAACATTATTTAAATGTAATTTTTTAGTCTATGAATTTGGATTATCCATGGATTCAATTCATTACCAACACATGCCTAGTAGCCAGTTTCTAAATTATGTTGCTGCTGACTTGAATTATTATAAATAAGACTGTGCCAAATGTCAATTGATTATTCAGGAGTAATCAATAGAGAGAGAGAAAAGACAGCTTTGGTTGACTAACAGCAAATGATTTTTATTCCACAGTCCTGGAATTTAGAGTGAGGCACTAAGTCAGGCTGCACGCCAGTCCCCCAACAAACAGATGCAAAAGAAAAGTGACACTGGTCTCCTTACAAGTAAGAACCAGCAAGTGTACGGTTGGCTCTCCGCCCGTGGGGCCACAAGCACAGATGTCCCTGGAAAAGGCTTGCAACTGATAAACCTCCAGGTTTTGTCATTGACTTGTTCTTAGACTGGTATTTTGTCTCCATATGTGGGAGCTCCTTTTGAATCCTCTCCCTGCGGCGTTGCCGTTGTGATGCCGCTGTGGCAGGTGGGGGGTGGCTGGCTGCCAGGTGCCCCCCCAAGCCGCTCACTCACTCCCCTCCCCAACAGGACAAGGGGGAAAACGAGGTGAAAAAAACACCCTGTGGATTGAGATAAAGACAGAGAGATCGCTTACCAGTTACTGTCACTGGCAAAACAGTCTTGACTTGGCAAAAATTAAATTTATATGTTTTCCCAGAGGCGCCACCACCTTGGCACTGAAGGCTTCAGGAAAAAAAGGCAAGGAGAAGTATGTCAGCATGTTTCAAAGGGAAGCTTTGCTGCCAGACTTTGCTCTTCTTTGCAAAGGGCTTTCTCCCTGCCCATGGACAGGAAGGCATCCACTTGAAACCCATCCTTTCGTCACCCTTCTCAGCATGAAAATCTGAATCCAAAGGGGAAAGCAAATATAGATATATTTTGTGTGGGAGGAAGGCTGCATTAGTTGTCGTGCCTTTTTCTACTTGTGTGCAGTTGCCAAAGGGGACGTGTACCTGTGTCCCAGGTGCCCCAGGTCACAGTTCTGTGTCTAGGTGTACAGATGCATTTGCCAGTGCTTGAAACGAAGACAGAGGGTTTCATTCTGCTCCTGGAGGTACATGGGGTTGCCTCCAGCACAGGCTTCTGTGGGTGAAAGTATTTTAAACTGCAACATCAAAATTCACCAGAGATGTCCATCAGGACCCTCAGAAATGCTTGCGGTAATAACTGAAAACGGGGCAGATTAAGGAGCGCGGTCCTATGGCTTGCTTTCTAGTGGAAAGAGTTGTGCTGAGCTCAATAGACCTCCTCAGTTGTGCAGTACTGATGAAAAGAGCAGCAATCCCATCCAAGAGACATAGCCTGCCCCTGTATCTGCCTACAGTGGAATTTCCAGGCTTATTTCTAATGAACACCTTAAAACACAATGAGTAACATTCATCCTTTGTGTAACTTTATGAATTTTATTACAATCACAGAGGAAAAACTGTTATTGCTGTGACAGATCTGCAGTCATGCCAGCTTTCACTCTCCTGGTATTTGCTGCTTTTCTGAAAGCCTGCTGGAGTCCTGCAACTGTAGGGTTCTCTGTAATTGCACAGGAATCCAGCACTCAAAATAAACAAATAAATAAAACACATGTTTCTAGACACTGTAGCTGCAAAGGAAAGCTTTAAAAATATGAACCTAAAAGGAGAATTTAAGAGAATCCTTGATGAACTCTTAATTAAACAAGATATTCAGCCAGGGTAGTGCTTTTTTTAAAAAAAAAGCCTCCCTACTGGGAAAATACTAGAGGGTTTTTTAGCTATTTAGCATGAAAATAATGGTCTGAAGAAGCACTGCCTGGCCTGAGATTTTTAACACTTGCCTCAAATCATTTCATTGCCATACAGTCACAGTCAAAAAAATAAACTTTGTGGTTTTTATCTTGGAGGCTGGTTTAGAAGTTTTCTGCCTGGGTTTGCTTTGGGTTTCCAGGTGCGGTGATGTCAGTAGGGGCTGTAAAATCACAGCCGCAGGTGTCAGAGGTGCTGGAGCAGTCAATTCCAGTGGGCTCCAGCTGTGTAATGCAGGGCTCATTTGCACCTGGGGAAGGTGGGAGCTGTGGGGCTAGGGTAGTGCCTGTGAGGAGGTGGGAGGATGGGATATTGGATGAGTGTTTTGGCTATATAGGGATAACTTGGATGTTCTTGGAGTTTCTTGAAGTGAAGCAGGTATGTGTTTCTTGGGGGTGTATACCAGCTGCTGGCAGTGTTAGAAAGGAATTAGACTTTTTTATTACTGTATGTTAGCTGGAAAGATTGTGTTTTGTTGTGGTTTGATATGAGATGGGGCAGTAACTGCCATAGCAGCCTGCCTTGCTATTGCTTTGCCCTGCACTGGGGCATTTGAGGGTAGCCCCACAAAAAAGTCTGGAGCTGGGTCTTTGTGTTGTGAGACTTGCCCGTGTGTGGGGTATAGGGAAATGCTTACCTGGGATGGGGTGAGGAGGCTGCTGAGCTTTTGTGGAGTTGTTTTTCCTCCTGTACCCACCGTCCCTCTGCAGTGGGGATGTGGAGCTATTCCCCTCCCTTTGCCCTGAGTGCCACCTTTATTCAGAAGGGCTAGGTGGGTAGACCCTTCCTCTTTTCTGGCAGGATCTGTGTGCCACTGCAGCTTTAGGCTTTACTCCAAAGCATAAAAAAAAGCACTCCAGCATCTAGAGCAAACCCCTGCAGCATGTGATGGCTGGGCTGAAACCTCATCAGAAAAATTCTTTTTTCTTCATGCTGGGCTGCTTTGGGTCACTCCCTAACCTTGGTGATCTTTGCATTTTCATGAGCTTTTTGGGGGTTTTGGTGGGTTTCTTTGCATAATGATCACATAATGATGTTCCAATAACTTTGATTGCAGAGTGAGTCCTGTGCGAATGCTAATGAGTGCATTAATACTTAGCCTGACACTAAGCTATTACACATGCAACCATCCCACAGCAGTGAGATGTTTGTATCAGTGAAACTAGGCTGGATGGAGGGAGATTCAGTTTCTTTATGTGCTGCTGTTAATTAGGCATGTGGAGGATGGTAAACATCTTGGGAAAAGACTGACTGCTACAGTATGTCTTTGGGTGGCTGACATGGCATTTCCTGAGTGGTTGTGGATCCAGTTTTGGATGTGCCATAGGCACTTACGCCAGCACAGCTCTTGTCCTTGGCTCAGGGAGCCAATTAATACTGAAAATGACTCTTTTCACTTCATATCTTGTGGTAAGCATCAGGAAAAGATAATGGTTGATGCAACTTGTCTTGTGGCTGCTTTCTGAACTCTCATTACTGTAGTTTGAAACGCGGGGCTAAGGATAGTGCTGTCTCCATGTTGCATGCAGCTTAATGGCCAGCTCCTGACTACTTGTGAAGAATGTGCCTGGGAAAAAAGCTAAGGGAGTGCTTTCAGACAAGGTGAGGGTACTCATACTTTGTGCTCCTGTAGGTGCTGAAGTACAGATTTGAAGTGGTGGAAAAAGCTCCTCTTGGCATTTAAATAAATACATAGGCTGGGACGTTTAACAGGGAGAATGCTTGCAGATGGTGATGGTAGGAATGGCAGCCAAACCATTGCAGAGCTGCAGCTTCCCTCCAGGTTAACAGCACATGCAAGTATCAGTATTTCAGCTGCTAGAATATATTGCCTTTAATTCTTTTTTTCCTATGAAGTTTCAACAGAAAGGGAAAGAATAATGTTCTGGTATCTATGTGGTCAAACAATTAACCCCTTCTTATATGGGTTACCTCTGTGTGTAAAGCGCTTATGTGACAGGTGAATAGGATGTGCTCTCAGACTGACTGCCAACAAGTTTCTTACGCTAGACATCCAAATGCTACCGAAGTGACAAAATGTTCGAGACGTGTCGTACATAAGCATACATGTGTTACAAAGGCTGCTAATATCAGAGCAGTTCAATCTGTGAAATATGTTGGCATAAGGAATACTTAGCATCTAAGAGACACATTTCTACAGTACTGTGTGTCGCTCCAGAAACTTTCTATGCACTAGATGATAGTTTTTAAAAAACAAGAATTAATTGCTTGGCTTGAAATGTAGTGGAATAACTCAGGAGAACTAGGCTTTTAAATGTGACATAAATCAATGGGAGCCCTAACTCAGGATTTTCTGCAAGCAAGAAACAATCAATGCACTTGGAAGAGTTGTTTTCAAAAAGCACCTTACTTCAAACTCCTAGAACAGCATCCATGGCAAAACTAGTGTTTGGTTTTTTTAAAGTTTGTTTTTGTCTTGCTCTTTCTACCATCCTTTAACTGAAGGTCTGTGGTGTGGGTGTTTCTAGAATGACTACCTAGTGATTATTCTGTTTTGATGCTGTGGGTTGTGGAGGGTGGGTTTAAAGCAGCAAATACTTACTAAATTATCTCTGGCTTTCATGGGGAAAAACTGCAGCTCTTTGTTCTGTGCTTGCCAGTCCTGCAGTGTAAGGCATGGCTTAATTTCACATGGGTTAGCTGGCTGGGAATATGGTACTGGAGCCTTCTGCAAGCAGGGTGCAAGGGCTTCCCGGCCAGTCCTTGGATGCCCCACCACAGGCAATGCAAGTTTGCATCTCTGCAGCCCAGTCTAGCCAGAGCATGATGTTGCTTGGGGCAAAACTTCCCCAAATGGTTGTCTGAATATTAACTGGCCTTTGTGCTGCCAAGCGGTGCTGCTCTCCAAGCTGTGCAGCTGACAGTGGCTGTTGCTGCTTGGGTCAGGCTGCTGCTGGGGAGTAGGGCAGGTAGGGTGACCGGAACGTGTTTGCTCCAAAATGGTGCAGGTTGGGTGCCTGTCTTGCAGACGCTGTGTAATGAAGTATTGGGAAATATAGTGACTTCATTGAGTGGCTCATGAAGGGAATTATTTTGAGATGTATCTGGATACAATTTGACTGGCAGCATGGACCGCTTCTTGCATCTTGATGGTTGCTTGGAGAAGTCTGTAGTGATTGAGGCCTCCACAGACATCCAATTTTGTGCCAGATCTTACAGGGAGGCCACAAAATAGTTTTTCTCTGTCTACTCTGCTTTCTAGTCACAAGGTGATAGCTTTTATCCTGACTTGTGCTTTTACCCTTCAAGGCCTCTCGGTGTTGTAGGGTAGCATTTTGTGTAAGCAAGGTTGGTAGACCCCCAATTTCTGTGCTTATGTACAGATAGGCTAAATGCTTTCTCTAAGGAACTGAAGCTCTCCGATTCCAGGATGCTTTTCCCCCTTTCCCTTGGTTTGTAGTGAATGCAGGAACCACTGGCAGTCCAAGCACCTATTCTCTGCTTTGAGCAGCACAGGCAAATCCTATATGCATGAGATAATATTAAATCTGTGCTGTCGTGGCTGGACAGTAACAATGGTGAATTCAGCACATCATCCCTCCTGTGCAGTCTGACGATGTCTACATGTAGTCATTACCCATACCAGGGAGCTGGGCTGCTCGGCATTACTGCAATTTGTAAATGGCTTCATTTAGATGTCACCAATGAACTAATTTATGGAAGCTGTAATTAGTGATGATGGGACTGCAGGTGGAAAGCAGTAAGTGGTGACATTACTTAGTGACTTCATGAGGGATTTTGAGTGTCCAGCAGCCGGCTGCTGTATGTAAGGGAAGAATGACAGCAAATGAGGGAAAACAAAACAAACCCCCTGAATAACAACAAAACAACAACAAAAAATGGAAATGTGTCTGGAAAGACAGATGGAAAATGAAAATCATCTGAGTGCTGGATAACCTGATTTTAGGTTGTTATTTTCCAGCAGAGAGGCACATGCCATCACAAATGTACTGAGTCAAATAACTTCCCAGTGCCCATGTTTGTTATTCCCTTGAGGATGCTGGTTGATCTCTGGGAAAGTGGGCTCTGCAGGAAGGCATGTGCCTTAAGCCATTGCCAGACTGATCTAAAAATGTCCCAGTGGTTATGGCTTGGCCTGAGCACCCCTAGTAAAGAAATGATGTGCATGAAGCAAGGGACAGAGATTAGCCTGGCTTTGAAAGCAGGGCTTAAAATGATTGCTTGCTCCACAGGTTGTAGTTTCCATTCACCCAGGCACACCCTTGCGTGCTCTGTGTACTGTGGCCAGTTTCATCGCTGCATGAGGTACAGGAAAATGCTCAGCTACAACAAAAAATGGGGGCTGTAATAGCTTATCCTCACCAGAGCACGTATACAAAGGGACGTATTTACTTGCACATGTGTGCTGAGGTAGATCCCTGCAGAGACATCATATCACGGTTGTTGCATGGTTCCCGTTACAAAGCTGTTGGATCTGGTCCTTGCTTGTGCTGCTGAACAATGAGGGGGGAACCCAAAGAAAGGAACAAAATAGAGCATGAATTGCAACCATTGGCTGCCAGTGGGGAGCTTTTTCAGCTTCCTAAGGTTGTGTAAACTGAGTTTCTGCTTTGTGAGTTGAGGTTCCTGTGACCTCCACAGAAATATGTAAGAAACAGCTCTGCGTAGTGAGATAAGCCAACCGAAGGGCATGAGATGGAAACTGTCCAAAGGCAGTTTTCTGGGCTGCTTGTGTGACTTGGCTCCTTATGCCTGTTTTAAAAGTAATGTGGTGAGTGCCAAGACTCTGTGCACAGGAGCGGTGGGAAGAGGCAGTCTATAAAAAGTGATTGTGCAGTTGCTGTGATTTTATTTATTTATTTTTAATTTTCTGTGGTCTCATCCTAGTGGCCTCTAATGAACTCTTGCAATAGCCACAGTGGAGGGAGATGTGACAGTTTGAACAGATGTTCACTGCTAATATGTTCTTTGCATCAAGTGAAAAATAAGAGGAGTGCCTGAAGGAAAGTAAGAGAAGTATTTTGAAGGGGTTTGAGGCAGAGGTGTTTTTTTACATGAAGGCCCTCCACCATAAACCATCCATCGGAAGCAACTATTGGCCAGATTCATAAGCTGTATTTTCTCTGTGAGAAGGGAGGGTATAGCAATACAAGTCTGTTATGGGAAACTTGTACAGGACAGGCCTGATGGAGGGAGGGAACCAAGCACAAGAAGTATTCTTTTATCAGGGAGGATGGGATTACCTTAACTACAAAGGTCTGTTTTCTGGATACTTTTTCCTCTTTGGGTCCATGCTGTTTGGCATTGCTGGTGATTCTTACTGTGCCAGCTGGAGTCAATAGCTCTCCTGTGCTTACCCCATTCTTGATCCCCGTTAGGAGGATGGTGCATCTGTGGGTTGGGTTGTGTTACATCGCTTTTCTGGCATAATGGGGCTGAAAAAGCAAAATGCACACCTTGAGGTAGCTGTAGCTTCCCAACAGCTCAGTTTGGCTGGAGAAAGGTGATTCCTAAGATGGCCCTGCAGTCATAAGCTTGCTAATTTCCCCTTTTCTTGCATCTTAAATCAGCAATCTTTTTTTCATAATGCTCCATTCCCTGGACTCATGTGATTAAGACTGAAATTGCTTTTCTGTTCAATTAAAGAAGTACCTTTTAAGTAAAAAAGGTAGAAAGAACAGAATGAAATAACTGTATCAGTCTTTTCAGGTTAATTAGGGAAAAATTTTGAGCTACCCCCTATGTTTAAAATCATGTGAATATGGAAACTCTATCTCAGCATTTCTTTTGTCCTAATTGCAGAGTGAAAATAATTAAATATTTTTCAATTCAGTATTGAATTGCAACTCTAGTTCTTTAATTCAAATTTCATACTTAGTTTTCCTACACAACTATGAAATGTCCTGTCTTTGATCAGTTAAAAATTAAATCGGCATCTGTCTAAAATGCTACTTTACCACACAAGTCAAACGAAGAAAACACGTTTTGCTACAGGTTTTCCTCTGCAAAAGTCTTTTTACTTGTATTTTGCAGAAATATTTAAATAACTTGAAGATAAGTCCTCAAGGAGTTCTGTTAGTACCTGTGATTCAAGGCTAGGTGTGGTACTCTTAACACTGTAAAATGACCCAAAACCTGATTAAAATTGTGAAAATCATGCTTAACACAGAGTTGATATGATTTAATCATGTGTTGACTAATAACAAATCAGTATTTGCACTGCCTAGGCTTCTTTCTTAAAAATGAAGTAACGCATGGAGTAGCTGCAAAATGGAGCAAAACTCAATGTGCTAACCATAGGAGCAATGCTGATCTCTCGCAAAAACTGTCCTTGGAGGAAAGCGAGCAGCAGTGGCAGTTTGCAAGCTGGCATTGCCATGTCTGCATCCTGTCAGAGCGCGCGAGAGAGCCCAGCACAGGCGTAATCAGTTTAGTATTCCCCTTGGGTTGTTATAAACAAAATCAATATGTACTAATGACTGCAGCAATAAATTTCATCATGCTTCATATGGTAACGTTCTGCACTTACCCAGTTGTTGGTTTGACAGAGAGCAATAGAGTTTACCCTTTTAAAGTTGTAAATTACTATGAAAATGCTGAGCCTCACGGTAAAATACATTCATGGATGATTTTAAGCTTAGGAAATATTGGTAATACTTTCACTAAGCATACTATTAAAATAAATAAATAGTATTTATTGCTTGGTTTCCCAGCTGCAGCTGGGTGAAGAAACATGGCATGCATGTTTATCATGCTACTTGTGGTTTCATAATGTTTATCTAAAATTGATTCTCAAAGAAGCCATCTGAGAACCTTATTTTTTCACATATCTGTCCAAAAAAATCTTCTTCCAGCACAGATTTGTAGCAAGTAAAATCTTGATTTTTTTTTTTAATTTTAGTGCTGTTTAGTTTAGGAGCCCTTTTTCTATTTAGAAATTTCCTCTTGCCTTTTTTTTTTTGTATGTTGGTAGAGAAACCTTTGGAAGTTGGATTAAATGCTTCAGCCCCAAATGAAACATTTGAGACTTTTTGCTCATATTATATTCCAAGCTTCAACACTCAATGCTTTCTTCTGAATAGAAATGGAATACTGAAATCACAGGAGTCTCCCTCAAAGTAGAAATACAGATCTTTTTCTACATGTCTGCTACCAAGTCTTTTTCTCTCTTAAACTTTGGAGCCTATAAGGAGACAGAAAATCCAGGTTCTTTGAATTATAGATTTATTATTAAAATCCATCCACCTGAGAACTCCCAAGAGTCAGTTTTGGATAGCCCTTAATTGTATTGCAGTCACCTTCACAAACTTCACTGAGCTGTGTCCCTTGAAAGGGACTCTTAAGCCACAGGTGTATATAATGGCTCTGGAAAGGATCTAGATAGAGCACAGGAGGAAAAGATAATTGCTGGTTTTCAATATTCAAGTTAAATTTTTCAAAAGCACAACCAGCTATAATCCAGTTGCCTCTGCACAGACGTGTAGCACTGTTTGAGATGCCTGGAGCTATCTGAGCCATCCTCATGGAGGGGCAGATCCACCTGAGTGACCCCCTGCAACAGGCTCAGCTCCAGCCTGGCATCAGTTTTAGAAGTTTTCCCAAAACTCAGCCATTCCACTCCTAACACAACTCAGAGTTGTCTGTATGTGAATAATCTGGGCTTTCTGTCCCTGAGGGTGAATGAGATCCACTCCTCAAGCCTGCTTCTCCATGATAATAATTTCTCATTGATCTGGAAATAAAGCAAGCTGCCAGAAGCCACAGTCCGAGTGTGTATTATAGCTGAGAATAAATCAAACCTGCCATACTATTGGCAAAGATCAAACCTGCCCTGCTGACTCGAATTCTGTGCAGTATGGCAGCACAGCATTTGGTCAAAGAAGGCAAAAACAAGCACAGATTAATTCTTTGGCAGCTGCATCTTTGTGTAGGGAAGGGGGGGGGAAGTCCTGACTTGTTGCAGTGCTTCCCAGCCAGCTGCATGCTAGAGTTTGGCTCTGCAAAGCCAGACTTGTGCTACCCAAATGCAGTAGCTTTGCTGTTGCAGAGGGATCCTTTCTGCATTTCCTCACTGCACGTGATAAAAGGAGGTATAAGTCTGTTACCTTATGCTGCATTGCCTCCATCCCATACCATGATGACCTCTGTGGTGCTCGGCGGTGAACCTTTTGGATTTGAGTCCATCCATCCTGGAGAAGAGCAGTCATGAGGCTGCAGTACGGCAGAGCTAGCAGCATCACATTTAAAGGGATACTTATTGTGAACACTGCACGCAGCCGAAGGCTGACATCAGGGTTGCAATACATTGCTCTGAGTTTTTTCAAGTTAAGTTCACTGGTACAGAGAAGACTAAACATGTAGAGACAAAAATTTAAGTCCATTTTGTCTTATGGTGTACTGACTCTGAAATAATTCCTAACTTAGGGGTTGTACTGTGCTCCATTATCTCAGAAGAGCAGCAGTTTGTCAGTACCACTCATTTTGCCCTCCTCCTCCTTGTTTCTTTTGGATGCTCTGCACATGGTACTGCTTGAGAGATGCTGCTACCCCTGCCTATTTCCAGGTACTAGCTAGTGGCATTTCTGGGAAGGCCATGGGATTTTTCCTCTAATATATGCATTGCTGCATTAGGCAGCAGGTGCTGTATCAGATAGCAGATCTGCATTCTCCAGGATGTGCTCAATATTTTCCAAAGAGAACAAGTTCATGTGCCCATTTACACAAAAGCTTTTCTTTCCTTTCTGGGTGGTCTCAACCTAAAATGAACAATGTTTGCAATTGAAAGAGCTACATCTGTGGGTTGGGGGGGAAACACCAAAAGCACTGCTATCCTGAAAGGAAACATTACAGTGGCCTTGTACGCTTGTCTTAATGGCAAATCTCTCCAATGTTGCAGCTCCCGAGCTTGCAAACAGAAAGGCAGAAAGCGTGCAATGTGTGCAACTGGACAAACATCAGATTTGCACAAATCCAGGCTCTGCTCTGAGCCTTTCCCCCTGTCTGGGGCTGCACTGCAGTGAGATGCTTTGTTTTTGGGACTGGGGCGGGGAGGGGGACACCAGGGCAAACAGGCGCTGGGGGTGCCTGCCCTTGCCATAGCTTGTCCTGCCATCCCTTCCTGGGAAAGTGAGCCTGGCCTCAAACAAGCCTCGGGGAGGCAAATGGGCAGCGTTAAGTGCAGCTGCCTTCTGCTTAGTGCAGAGCCTGCTTCTTCCCAAAATATGTTCCCTGCTTCCATCACTGGATTGCTAAACTCCTGTTGGCAAATGAGCCTAAATGGGCTATTGACGATAGGCTGGGTCTTTTCTTTGAGCTAGAGCTGGAGGTCTGTCATTTCTTTTTTGGGGGGATGAGAGGGATTTTCAGTGCTGTGATGTACACTGCATAGTATGTGCTGACATCTCAGCACTGCCCTTGAGCTGGGCTTCGCTGTTCCACATGCAAATAGATTGCTTGTAGCAGGATGGTGACTTTTTATAGCTTCATAGGCAAGCTGTCCGTTTTCCATGCGAGCTGAAGCTCAGGCATGCATGTGGAGTCAAATATTGCTCAGTGTGGTGGTGGAGAAGCATCCCTTGCCAGATCGCAATGGCTGTCTGGGCCAGACTGATGCAGCCAGGTTCCTCAGAGTGCTTGGGCAGGGCGTGAAGCTCTTCCACTTCTGCTGGTCTGTAGCTGAGGGATTTTGTGGGCCATAGGTAGCATCTCTGTCTTTCCTAACCCAAGAAGGATCTTCCCTCTGTTAATTTCTCAAATTCCCAGAAAGGTTTTGGCATCTGTAGTATCCTGTGGCTTAGCTGCACAGCTCAACCATACATCTTGTGAAGAAGTACCTCTTTTGGTCTGCTTTTGAACATAATGGTTTTTTTACTTCATTTGATGGCCTTGAGTATTTGTAGCATAAAATGCTGAGCAGCCATTCCCTACACCATTCTCTATGCTGCTCCTGATTTTATAGACTTCTACCATATTGTGTTTTCCAGGCTGGAGCCCTATTCTTTTAAAGTCACTCTTTATGTAGAAGTCATTTCACTCCTTTAACCATTTTTTGCTGCCCTTCTTTATATCTTGTCCAGATCTAATGTAGTTTTTTGGCATGTGAGGCGAGTTCTGCTTGCAGTATTCAAGATGTCATGGATTTGTATGGTAATACCAGGACGTTTCCTGTTTCATTCTCTGGCCCTGTCAAACTGGGAGCACTGTGAGATTAAATAAAATGGTGCTGCAGTGTCTTAATGGGTTGGCCCCATCCCCAGGCTGTAACTTTCAGTGTCCCCTGCTTCAAGGTACGTTTTCTTGTATCAGAGTCCAGCCATTTTGGAGTACCCAACCATGGGGTAGACCTGCCTGGGACCCCAGCAGATTTCTTGGCATCGTGTTTTAGAATCAGCAAAAACATTCCTCTACTTTTCAAGTGTAAAATTAGGACGACCAGCTTTTGCCTACTACACCAGTGAACTGAGTGGAGAAAAGAGCTGCTGTGTGAGTGCATAAAACAGAAACATGATCTGTCCTGCCACTTTCTGTCTGTCCCCGCTGTAAGGGCCGAAGAGGTGTTTCACCAGGAGGCGGCGAGCAGCTTGCATCTGCGTGCTTGTCCCTGGCCTCCCAAACTCGCCACCCTGCAGCCACATTAACACAAAGGCAAATTGCCATCTTCCACCCTGCTTCTTCAGCTAAAAATGTCCTTTGCTGGTCCTGTGTCAGCCCTGCTATACTTCATGCTGAAGAGCTGTATTGAAAAGGGACAGGATCAGACAGCACATTACATTTCTAGTTTGTCAACTGTCTCAAGGCTGTCTGCAAAAATTAGTGTAATATCATAACTTGTCTGTATATGTATATAGCATTACATCCCACAAAACAATAAATTGCATTTGCGTTAGGATATGAAGCTGCTAGCAATGCCTATGTTAATTTTCCACGGCTTATTAAGAAAATCATAACAATGCACGCTATTTATGCGGGATGTATTTGGAGATTTATCTCCCTAGTAATGTAGTAAATTAGAATGGTGACATTAGAGACCTAGATTAATGTATTAGCATTTCTACTGTAGCTTAGAGTCAGGATTATATCACAAAAGGAATTAGTTTTGCGGTCTCTTCATAGATCCATTTTCGGGGCTGCCCTTCACCAGCTCATTGTCAATCACAGTCACCTAGATAGATTCATGTTTGTGTCACTTTTCTTCTTGTTATGCTCTTCACTATAAACAATGGGACACTGGGAATTTGAATGCTTAGCAGGATCTGGGAAAATAACTTGTTCTACTGCTTTGTTGCTTGGATGTGGGAGTTACTCGGCCAATAGTTCGTGCTTCTTCCACATCTGTTGCAATAATTCCAATAGCGACATCGTAGGACATTGCAAAGGCCACATCCTCTCACTGTGACTGTCATTCACTGAATACATGTGGGAAGACAAAAACCTTATTTTTTGAACAAAGATTGGAGTAATTGGCCTCTCATATTTGAATACTTACATTACCTGTCATCTCAATAAATGAACTGAACTTTTAAAGAGTGTCCCCTGGTGGTTTAGAATGACATAGAGAGGAACTTACCCTGTGTGCCTTTTGGACTAGTTGTAAAATAGCCTGCAATGTAAGCACTTTGCGGTTAATTCTTGTCTGCTCTGTTGCTAGAAAACCAGGAGACATTTCCCACAGCATTGGTCCTGACACAGTTTTGCAGTTTTGATGTAGGGAGCAGCATACTGACAAAGCGCTTTGGAGTGTGCTGCATGACTCCTGTTCCTTGGTTGAGATTTCAGTTTTCACGCCATAAGCTAGGACTGTAAGTGAAATTTGGTCCTTCGATGAGAAACAGTGAGGGAAATCCATGGTCCATGGACATGCTGTCCCTCTCCAGTCTCCCCTCAGAGAATAGAGAGCATCCTCCAAAAATTAGTCTGACATCAGGAAAACCTCTACAGCTGCTGTTTGGTTACCACACGGGTAAAAAATTTTGGTTACTCTTGTTGCAAGACAAACTCAAATTGCTCATTTCCATCACTGAAGTGCTGATCCTCAGAAAATTGGCTTTTTATTATCCAGCTGAACTCTGTGAAAGCGCCCTTCTGCTTTCCTCTGCACTCTCCCTGGGGAGACCTAAGCAAGTCTGGTGGGTGAACTGAGGCCCAGAAAAACCTCCTAGGCTTTTCTGCATGTGTATCTGTGGCTTTCCTGTAATTTTCTGGATGCCTTAGCTGTCCTGAATATAAAGATGTTGAGGCAATGACTGTCCTTTGTGATGCTTGCCCTGGGCTGATAGAAGCAATGCCCAGCTGCTATCCACAGAGCCCCCCCCTAGCAAAAAATAATATGAATTTAAATGAGATTACTTCTTTCTCTGTTTGTTTTGGGTTTTTTTCTTCTTCACACAATAAAATGCTGCCAGTGTGGAAGGATCTGATGGAAATAGGAGATGAATTATTTGACTTTAAAGCTCTGTGGCATTTTTTTGAGTCTGTAATTTCAATGCAATTTTGAATGTTTAAATTGCAAGAGAAATAAATATCTTGGATATCACGAGGATTTTTCTTGCCTCCATCTATTTTCCAACCAAGTCCAATTAAACCAGACTAATTGTATGGAAAATTTCAGAATCCCTTCTTCAAAATGGAAATATCTATTAAGAAAATGTTCTTGATCATCTAGTATATTCTGTCCTAAGTCACGTAATATTCCAGTGATGTTTCACCCACAAAAACTTTTGCTTTCAGTGGAATTCTATAGGAATGTGAAAAATTAGTAAGTAATTAGCAAATACTATTGTGTATGCTGGAAAGACTAGTATGTGCCTTAGATTTAAATACAGCTGGAGTTCCTCTCTTTTTTCTTTTTTTTTTCTTTTTAAGAAGGAAAATGATGACTTAAAAATGTTAATGCCCAGTTGACATTCTTCAGATGTGAATGTACATGTACAGATTGTTCATGTTTGTGGTGAGTTGACCCAGGCTGGAGGCCAGGTGCCCCCCAAAGCCACTCTATCGCTGCCCTCCTCAGCTGGACAGGGGAGAGAAAATATAACAAAAGGCTCCTGGGTTGAGATAAGGACAGGGAGAAATCCCTCACCAATTACTGTCATGGGCAAAACAGACTTGACATGGTGAAAATTAATTTAATTTATTACCAATCAGATCAGAGTAGGATAATGAGAAATAAAAACTAAATCTTAACACACCTTCCCCTCTCCCCTCCCTTCTACTCGGGCCTATCTTCACTCCCAATTTCTCTCCCTCCTCCCTGCCAGTGGCACAGGGACACAGGGAATGGGGGTTGTGGTCAGTTCATCACACATTGTCTCTGCTGCTCCTTCCCCCTCAGGGGGAGGACTCCTCACACTCTTCCCCTGCTCCAGCGTGGGGTCCCTCCCATGGGAGACAGTCCTCCACCAACTTCTCCAAGGTGAGTTCTGCTCGAACTGCTCCAGCATGGGTCCGTTCCACGGGGTGCAGTCCTTCAGGAGCAGACTGCTCCAGCGTGGGGTCCCCCACGAGGTCACAAGTCCTGCCAGCAAACCTGCTCTGGTGTGGGCTCCTCTTTCCACAGGTCCTGCCAAGAGCTTGCTCCAGCGCGGGCTTCCCGTGGGGTCACAGCCTCCTTCAGGCATCCACCTGCTCCAGCGTGGGGTTCTCCACAGGCTGCAGGTGAATATCTGTTCCACCATCATCCTCCATGGGCTGCAGGGGGACAGCCTGCCTCACCGTGGTCTTCTCCAGAGGCTGCAGGGGAATCTCTGCCCTGGCACCTGGAGCACCTCCTCCCCCTCCTTCTTCACTGACCTGGGTGTCTACAGGGTTGTTCCTCTCACATATCCTCACTCCTGTCTCTGCAGTTGCTGTTGCACAGGTGGGGGTTTTTATACCTCCTTCTTAACTATGTTATCCCAGAGGTGCTGCCACCATCACTGATGGGCCTGGCCTTGGTCAGTGGCAGGTCCGTCTTGGAGCTGGCTAGCATTGGCCCTATCACACATAGGGGAAGCCACCCCTGCAGTGCCCCTGCTACCAAAACAGGGCCGTGCAAACCCAATACAATGTGTCTTTATAATTTCAACATCTGTCATTTCTAAACCAGCTGTTTTTAAAAAGTCAACAAAAATTCTCCCAACAACTCATGATTTCCTAGAATTTTTCAGTCTTGCAGATATGCCAGCCTCTTTTCCATGGTAATGCAGTTTAGAGGTTGCAAAATAACAATGCAAAGAGCAAGTTGTGTGTTTGCTCACGCTAGCTCTTGTTTCCAGGTCTTGATGAAGCCACTCACTGCACCACCAGCTGCATCTGCTCCAACAAATACACAAACTTCTCACCGGTGAGGCTGTTGAGTGTGTTTGGGTACTGCAGTTTGGTCAGTCAAGTGTGACACGTTTGCTGCTTGCATAGGGGCAAGCTGTACCTGAAGCATGCAAAAATAGCTGCAAATGCTGTTTTGTACAGTTTTGAGCTCAATTTCCCCAAGGTCTCCGCCCTTGCAGCGCCCACAGAGGCTTTCAGGAGGGCTTGGGGTTCATCTTCATTGCACTTGCTTCTCTACTGCTGTTGAGAAGTGCCAGGTTTCTGGACGTGGATGGGTACCACCAACACCTGAAGAGATGGAGAAAAGGAAAAAAAAGCCTTCAGCAGGCTTGCCACAGCTACTAGACCTCAGTGAGGGAGGGTACACATCACTGCAGTGACTTTGGCAATGCAATGAGGTGTTGTTTATAACAGTGTTTGGCATTGCAGGAGACTTCAAACCGAGAGCATGTATTTAGAGCTTTTCCCGTGGTCCTGTGATTTTCAGTCTTTGCTCTCTGCCTGAAGCTGATTCTTTGGTAAAGTTAGAGATCAAAATTATTCAACCATTTCTAGAAACATAGCTAAGGAAAACATAGGAATCATAGGAATTTTCATTTTTTATAAAAAAATCAGAGAAACCCTCTAATTGTCATTTACCTGCCTGTCATTTCATCTCTCTTTGGGAAGATGAGATGTCCTTAAGGTGAAAGTAAATGTTTCTTATAGTCATTACCACGTTTCTCTTCACAGTATGTAATGCCAGTCTCTGTGTAACGGGGTTTTGGGCTCACGGCCTGCAGTTCTGAATGAAGATGCTGAAAATGAGCAACTGACAATGTGAAAGGGCTCTTCTGCGTTAAATATCCTCGGTACAGTAAGGGGTAGTGGGCAGCAGTGTGTGCCCAAAGCATGGCAGCTTGGTGTAAGCCATGTTCTTTTCCCCACATATCAGTATTGTGGGACCATATCACACCTGGTCACCATCATTTGACATCACTCACACTCATCTCCAAGCTCTGTGATGTATTTCTGAACACGCAGTGACTATTCAGGTGCTTTCTCAAGCCTCAGTAAGTGGTGAAGCTGCAGTTGGTAGTCTATGCAAAGCTACGTGCTTCATCACCCAGAGCACGCCTTGTACCTTGCGACTGCAAGAGCTATTAGTCTTCTTCATAGGTTAATACATGGATTTCCAGGATCATTTGTGTAATCACACAATTTGCAAAGGAGGTGACTACCACTGACCTGCAAGCTTGAATATGGTCAGCCTGCATCCTGCCATCTCATGACACCACTGAGTGACAGACTGGGACAGCACAAGCATCCTGCCCAGGCTGCACCCTTTTGTGTAGTCAGATGAGATGGCAGCTGTAAGCCAAGCAGCACATGTTGATGATCTTTTTTTTTTTTCTCCCCCCTCCATGCTTTCTCTGTTTGCCTTGAAAAATACATGTCTCTGTTCCCATATGCCTCAAAGTGTTCAAACATGATCGAGACATTCTTTTGGAAGACTCGTCAACCTTACATCACCATAAATTACTGCTGGTTTCATCGCTTATCTCTTTGGCTAAATTTCTCAGATTTTTCAAAGGTACATGCTTGACTAGAGTCAGTTTGCAATTTAAATGGTACTTACTTTAATTTAAATATCAGCAGACTCATGCTTTATTTAGTGTGTATGAAGTGATGATCAAGCCAACGTGTCAAGCAACTTATCCCAGTCAGTAAGTGCTCCCCACTGAGAGTTTATCTGATCTGTGTTGGTTCAAGTTTATGTTTTATTTCTTTTGTGTCAGAGAAATTTGTTGATCAAAAATGCTGATTCATCTTTGTCTTTATTTTTCCTCATGCTCCAGAAGACTTCTGATTCAATGTAAATGGTTTTGTTTGTTTGTTTTTTTTTTAATTTAGCTGGAGAGAACCAGGGAAAATTATGGGTTGATTTATCCCTGCTGGTAAAACAAGCCTGAGTTTTCAATGTTAACTCATGACTTTTGGATGCATGACTCAGCACACCAAAAAGAGGCCTCATCCTTATCATAGGTGCCCCTAAGTTTGTGCTGAGTTGGCATTCATATTTGAGGATGCTATAATTCCTAATTCCTGTATGAATTAGGAATTTGCTTTTGAAATTGAGCATCAAGTAGTAGTTTTTTGTTACTTTGAGCAGATGCTACTTGCAGACTGAGGACCCCAGTAATGCTGGGGAAGGTAACACAGAAAGAGGATCAAGAATAACAAGACTGTAATAGGCTAAACTGTAACCTAGTTTAGGGAGCAATCTTTTGTGGTTTTGTCTATCCAGAAATAGACTGAGCTTCCTATTAAGCTTACCTCTTTATTTACATCTCTTCAGGCAACTAATTTTGACCTACAATGCCACGTAGTCTAAGAGACTGAGCATGAGTCTTGCTCGTGATGCAAGGCAAGGAAGTAAAGCAAATTGATTGACTCTGTTGGCTCTGTGTGTGATCTTCTGAATGGGAAGCTGTTGTCTATTTGAACCCTTGGATGGTGTAAGAGCATAAAAACCTCAGGCTCAGAGTTTATTTAGGATGGATTTCTGATACGGTCATAAACAACCTACAGATCAAACAAGTCAAATACGTATTCCTGAAGAGACTTAGGATGAGCCCAAATAATGTCGGGGCTCTCGTGTGTCATGTGCACAAGGTGTGTGATTAAAACTAAAGACAGGGCTGGGAAAGCTTAGATCGAAAGCGGTGTATCTGTAGCAGTAAGTGGAGGACTCTGCGCGAAATTCTCCTGCTTGGCAGCCATAAGATAAATGGAGAGCTTACCGTGCTTAAGGGACCTATGAACATAACGTTTATTTTTTTGAGGTTTCAGCAGTGCCTGATGCTCATCAGCAGGAAAACATCATTGTTAAAATGAGGAAACTATTTCAGGTTACTGGTTCTGACCTTTTGAGTTGGCGTGAATAAAAGCCAGGATAATGAAATGTGTTGCTCCACTAGCAAGTCAGGAAGAAAACTTGTCTGCTGCTCAGAAAAACAGTAAATGCCACAGAGATTTATGCAGAGCTTTGGTGTAACTCGAGAATCATGTGACCCCTCTATACGTAAGACACTGAATTTCTGTGGGGAAAAGAAGTTACCACTTGGCCGTGGCGAAGCCCACAGCCCCTGATGTCTCAGGGTGACAGATAACAATAGTCATAATTATTGTGACTTTCTTGCTAAGAGACATGGTCCATTTAGTGTTCTGGCCCTTATCGCTTGCTGGCTTCAAAGCCACAACCCTGAACTGCAATCAGGAAAACTGCATTTGAAGCAGCATGTTGAAGAACAACATAAATTCTCCAGTACGAAGCACTTACATGAGTATTAGGCTGGCCGCTAGTCATCCAGCTGCTGAGGAGCACCCAGAAGAGTTGGCTGTTAATGAAAACACCTTGGAGCTGGCACTGAATCAATAAGACACTTGGGTTCCCGTTTGTGTTTCCTGGGATCATGCAAGTGTTTGTACTTTAACAACCCTAATCCTTGCAAGCCGCGATTTTTAAGCTCAAAATGTTCATGTAAACTGGATATGAAATTGGCTAGGCGCTTCAAAGTTAGCGCTCAACAAAGGAAGCTATTTGTTGTTAAGAATGATTGTTATTTGGTGGATTACTTGCTCTGTGGTAGTGCCGAGGTGTTGGCTCTGCAGCTATGCAAGCAGCTGGATGTTGCTCTAAGAGGCAACAGGAGTTGCCTCCCCCAGAGCTCACATAAGGCAGCCTGTGTCCATAAGGCAGCAACGTGTGCTTTGCAACTGGTGTGTACTTTGCAACCGGTGTGTACTTTGCAACCTATGTGCCTCAATGGCATTGTGCAAATTGTGTGCAAATTATGCTCAATGAGCCATTTATCACCAATGTGCGAGCTAAGGTCTTTGTTATTGTTGCAAGCATCTCTACACCAGATACTGCAGCCCTCTGCTAGTCTGGGGACTTGGGGGAGATTTTTTTGCCACTGTACCTCTGCTCTTCCTATTGCTTGTAGGAATAAAATCCCCTTGGAGGAATTAATACTCCCAGCAGACTGTAGCACTGGGGTGCAACACCAGCTATCTCCAAGGTGACACAGCAGACTCCTGCCTTTAGTGCATAGCAAAGTGGCCCAGTACTTTAGGAACAGGTGGTTTGTGGCTGGGACCTGGAACTGAAGAGATCTCCCTTGACAGGCTTTAGCTCAGAAGAGGCTCTCTCCAGCCCAGAAACTAAAACTGGTTTTGTAGTTACTAAACGTGCCACTGTGTGGGATGGAAGGAAGAATTCAGGGGAGAATTTCAGGTTTTTATTTTTTTCCCTCTATGACTCCCCATTGCCTTCCTAAACACGAGGGAAAGGAATCCTATGGCAAGATCCTTTTCAAAAGCAAATCTGGTTGTTTTCTTTCTAACCTCATTTTCCCTGGAGTAAAGTAAAATACATGTCTTTGGCTCTATTCGGTCTAAAATAGGCATCTAGTGTTAGAGATGCCCTGGGGCATCACTCCTGGCCTCCAGCTGCTGCCCAGAAAAGCAAAGTTCTCCCATAGCTGCTTTGTTGCCTCTGTTGGCCCCACATAAAAGTCTTGGTTCCATTACAGCATCTTGAATGACACTGGGCGCTCAGGAAGCGGCACTGAGTCTAACCCCATGTCTCCCTCCAGCCCCAGCTGCTCAGAAGACTCGTGGCAATGAATAAAAGCCTGTAGATAAAATTTCATAGTGGATGACTCCTTCTCAGGGCCACTAGTGAGACTGAAAAATCAGACTTTAAAATACAAAGCAATCTTCCACCTGAACTGCAGGACAGCTACTCTAGCTCCACAATATGTTATTTAAAGCCTGTTTTATAATAGAATTTGGTATTGCAGTATGTATAATTTATAATATATTAAAACCCATTTCATAATATATTTTAATCTCCAATGATGAATAGCTGGGACAGTTTTGCAGGTTCTGTAATATCACTATGGCAACATCCTTTACAAAAAAAAAAAAAAAGTAGGACAATTGAGAGATAGCAAGGACTGGTCAAGGAAAGAATAATGACACTTGTCAATTTACATTCTTTCCCATAGTTTATTTTCTTCTTGGAAATGGCATCTATTCTGATATTTTTGCATGTGTTTTCAAGAAACCGCTTGCGACATTACTGAAATGTTGCATCTCCTTTAACCTTTTGAGGGCTCAACTTTGAAAAGATTTGTTTTCCATTGCAGTGCTAAATGACTTAGCCCATCTACGAAGATGATTAGAACTCAGCAGCTATTGGTGGACTGGAAATATAGCTTCCATCAGATTTCCAGTGTTTCTTAAAAATCAAAATAGTGCTTTATGAGTCCAACCTAACATGCTTAATTTAGAAAAATGGGACTTGTCTGTCATACTAAATGGTTGTCTGTTTTTAAAAATCAGGCTGCTTGTTTTGAAGCCTACATTTTGACTAAGCCTCTAAATGGCAATTATTCTTTTCCTGAGCAGTAGTCAGCAAAGCATATTCATCATTCATTACCAAAGAAAGAAAGATAGATCTCATTTTGCCCTCCTTTCCAAGTGTGGTGGTGGTGCATCTCTAAAATATCACTGCAATAATTCAAAGAATTGGGATCAAAAAGCCTGAAGATCTGTGGATCACCATTTGCTTATCAGGTGATATGCGGTTCATCCATGGAAGTTTCTGATTTTTGGCATATTCCCAAACTCAGCCAGTTTCTTCCTGAAGAGCAGGCTTTTGAAGGCCCCAGGTCTTCAGGCCAAACACCAACAGTGCACCAGGTAGCCTTTTGAAATATATTTCTGTTGCTGGGTGTTATTCCTAGTCTCGTGCTTTCACATATTGGAAAAATACTTTCTGAGGATAAAAGTTTATGGCTGTAATGGTTTGTTTTCTGATTTATATTGTCCAGCCACTGAGGGGCTCTTCTGTCAAATACATTAAGAGCTCCAAGCATGAGTTCCTGGTCAATGCGGAGGACAGTGCTGGAAATTGAGCTGTGTAGGAGCTCACTTGCCCTCTGTGCTTCCTACTTGGTTTTCTTAAATACCTCAGGCCTCTGGTCTTCCAATCAGTTCAACAAATAACTCTCCTCTCTTATTTTGCACAGCTTCTTTTTGTGATCATCAGCACAACTGATTTCCTTCAGCCTCCAAATTCTTCCTTTCCAGCCAGGCCTACCCTTTGCCGTCACAGGTTTTAACACTCCTGGTCCTTCTCCACCTTCTACAGAGCAGACTCTCTGTTTGACTGCTCCCTCTCTTTTGTGAGCTAAAGCTTCTCCAGTGCCTTTCGGCACCCAGCCGTGTTTTGGCTGAGGGCAGGTCATGCAAACCAAGAGCCCGTATTTGCTAGCCTTAGTCATGGCAGCTGATATGAGACTGAAGGTAAGAATACATATAAAATGTCTGGGGACATCCAGGCATTCATTTTTTCCCCTGTTTGTCCCAAAGTGGAACACAGATGTTGACCTTTACCTTACTAATCCATCTGCTTACTCAGGCTTTTGCTTGAGGGGTGACGGCAAATGAATTTCTGCCTATAGGGCAAATTCCAGGATGTATGCATTACCGTGCCATTGACATTTGCCAGCCAATTCTTCTGTTTTCAAAGTAATTTTGTTCATCTGCCCAGGGAAATTAACAGTGAACTGTTACCAGGGTTTAAAAAGCGTTTCTGGAATAAAATTTCTTTTAACTCTTCCTATTTAAGTCATTGCTTGCATAAAGCTACTGAAGAGCAGAAATCCTCCTGAGAAACAGGAGTAGTGAACTTGATGAGTTCCTGTTGTGACTTTTTTATGTTCTCTGGTTATAGAAAGCCTTGTGCCATGGGCACTTCATCCATGACATGGGATCACAGTCTACTAGTAATGTTAGGATTAAACTTTTTCAGTTATATTGCTCTTGCAATATAGCTTTTAAATGTGCAGCTCGAATCCTGTAACTAAATACATAAACAGCAAGGAGACAGACTTAGTCATTTTCTGGCGAAGGAAAAACTTCCATAGCGATGGGAGTGGTGACACAAATATCCAGCTTTACATTGGGTCTGGTGCTCAGACTGCAGCTATAGAAGGTTATCTGTAAGAAAAGACAACTTTATTATGAAAGTGTATGAAAACGGACACATCGGGTCTCTTGGCAAGCAAGCTGATGCAGGCAGGCGTGTCTCTGTTTCAGATGGTAAGTGTTGGGGCTGATGAGGTTTCTTGAACGGGATTCCTCTCTTGCACATACCTACATTTGAGAATTAAAACCAGCGGAGAGCAGCATCACATAAACCTGTTTTCTTGTTCTTTATGGAAGATGAGTACTTTCTTATCCCAGGACCACTGGACCTGTTCATAACTGAAACCTTTAAAGTTTATGAACTGTGAAATTAGGTGACTAATAGGCAAGTGAATCATTAGGCAGAATGCCACAAAGGCCACATTCAAAGACTTCCTTGTTCCCATTTCTTGCATCTCCCTGTAGACAAACATATTTATTTCAGTACAACGTAATAAAAATAGCATCAAAAATTCTGCATGGCACTGAGATCCCACCTAATTGCAGGGGAATGGGATTTTCCCTGTGACATGGTAAATTAATAGATACAGTAGGTATCCACCTTCTCAGGGCATCATGCCTTGTGCCACAATGAGGCTCATCCATGGGCATGTAGGAGTTTTTACTGTTTTCTTCATGGTTTTTTATGTGGGAGAAAACCTTTGCAGCCTCTGTCTCTTATCTGCTGGAGATCTTTTTTGCTGTTCCAGACTGTGTCCTGCGCAAACAAGGGGTCAAAACAAGCAGGGAGCAAGGAGCTTATTTGTTTCAGGTCGTCCTGCCACAGGAGTATTCTGATGATAAAATCCTCCCAGCTGTTTTGAAAAGCTTCAGCATTCCTTTTGAGGAAGAAAAGTCTGACACAGTCCCAGGAACAAAACAGGACTCAAACCAGCCCAATCAATAACACTTCATTTGCTTACTGGAATGAAAACTCCAGAAGTGATTTTGGAGTGAAGACTCAGAGGACTTTACATTGCAGATTTGCACATGTCCTGGCTTTTAGATTTTACATAGATGTGATTCAGGAGCATTGAAGTGGTCCTCATCTTTATCACAACTCTCCTCCAACTTACAGTTTCATCAGTTATTTATTGTCATGTGGAATAGGAACGATGGCCAGGCTGTATATCTTAATTAAAAGGAACATCTGCTTAATATAACGCATAGTATAAATGGTATTTCCTTTGTATACGAAGCTGAATGAAATAATATATCGTCTATTGACCTAAGTTCCTGTGTGCCTATCGAATAACCATCAAAGAGCAGACTTCTTGACATCATGCACGTCCCCTTGAGGCAACATAAAAAATAAATATTGTAAGCTTACATAGAAGCAGGTGAGTCCAAAAGAGTAGAAGGGGATCTATGCATTCCTAGAGCACAAACTCTAAGTGGTAACAGATGAATCCAGACAGTGATTATAAAGCCCAGAGCTGGTTCATAAACTACTCCGGCTGCAATCTGTAGGGCCTGAGTGCAAAACTGTCAGTGATAGGCTTGTTTTCCTGTCTTTATAGCAAGAATAACTTCAGTTCTTCACATACATAGGGAGAATGGATGAACGGATACTGATGTTGTCAAGTTGTCTAAATGCCTAATAGGAGTGAAATCAAAATAACACACTTGAATGGTGAAACCGAAAATTAATTAGGTAAATTTTTCTAGCTTCACGCAGCCAGAGCATTCTTGTCAGGCCTGTCATATTCTCTGTTAATCTTGTTTGCATAACAAATATTTTAGTACTTGTTTTTTCTTTACAGAGCCTAAATTTCATGTGGGACTTTGCAGGGGGAAGAGCTGGATCCATGGTCAATAATCCAGGGGATTCTTGGCTGTTAACTTACCTATTCCTTGCTGGAGGTTACTGCTGGAGATGCTGTATCGTTGGGTAGATATCAAGGGCAGAAGGTCTGTTGGATGCTTTCTGCTATACTTTGGTACCTTGGTGCATAGCTTGCCAGCTGAGAAAAGGATGCTCTGCAGTGCTCTGGCACTTCAATACCTGACTCTTGTTGGTTAGGAACAGAAACGGGGGGGATTCCTCTGTGTTCATTCCTAATCCAGCTTCACCATGCCCCTTCCCTGTCTTGTCCCTGTGCTTTGGCTGCCAAAATGGAGAAGTGCTAGGGCTCGGCGTGGCTAGGGGCAGGGCCTTGAGCATGCCATGCTGACAGCGTGAAAACTTTTGGAGTGAACAAGAGAGGTCAGGGCTACAGAAAAGTTTATTTGCAAGCCTCTCTGTCTAGATGGTTCATATAATTATTTTCTGTGCTTATCCTGCTTTGCTCAACACGCAGCTAAGAAGAGTAACCGAGCCATTTTAGATGATTTGTTGCCTCAGATGTAGGAGTGCAGGATGCTACCTCAGTAGGCTGTGCTATGTTTGCTTTTCTGATGCTGGAAACCATCATCTTTGCTCTCTAAACAAAACATTTCCAACTGTCTGGCTTTGGGGTTCTACTTTAATCCTACGAGCTAATGTGCTGGTTTACTGTATTAATGCAGATTAGCTGAAAATAACTTGGCACATCAGGATTTTCTGCTCTTCTTACGCATTATAATCTCTTTGCTTTGGATGATGTTTATTACATACTGAGATAATAGGTTTAGTGCTTTTATGACCTCTGTAACATGTTCTTTTTGTGCTTCCCCTCAGAACTACTCTTGCTTAGCTAACCTTTCAGCCAGTAATCAGTCCAGCACAATTACCCTGGGCACACTGGCAGCCATTTCAAGGACTCTCTTGGGTTCAGTCCCGCTGCAAATCTGCTGCAAACAAAAAAGTCATTTGAGCTTATTAATTTTGGCTTATTAATTTCTTTCATTGCAGCTGCAACCAACTCAAGAGTCTTCTTCAGCCTTACTGCTCGGTTCCTTCCCAGCTGCTTTGTTTAGGATGCAGCATATGACATCTGAGGGCTCACTAGGTGAGGCTAATAGAGACCCTTCTTGGCTGCCAAAGCATTTAAGCCCACCATAGAGGGCTGCTGAAGGGATTGTCCCAGCAGGGGCTGTGTGGGAGGATGGCCTGTATTTATCTTGGTTGCCAACAGACTAGTTCTACTGCATCCATACGGGTTGTGGCTGTTTTGTATAGCTCAGTAATCTCTCTAATCCTCTGGCCAGATGTCCGATGGTATTGGGAGGCCAGAGGTGTTAAACTTCAGAGGTCCACACAGAGTCCACTTATTTAAATGCTGCGTGTTCACAGATTCCTAGGGCCTTTCTTCTGGTCACCATCTGTAGTCTTTCCAGCTCTTTGAGTCTGTTAATGCTGCTGTCTTTGTTTTTCCTCCATCAGCTCCTTCCTTTCTGTATCTTCCCAAGGATGTTTCTCACAGCCTACCTTATCTCCTCTTCTGCATAGGGGATCTGGAGTTACACAGCCACAGCCAGCACTTCTGTTATTTTTTGGTGGAGATTTGCCTGCTCTATGTTTTGGGCTCAGCAGGAGCCTTGCTAGGAAGCTGGGGATGGTAAGCGGTGCCGCTGTGCCCTGCATTGTGCCTGGCTATGGTTTAGGTCCCTTTTCCCTAATGCTCTTCTGCTCATGCTGGCCTAAGCTAAGAGCAATTCCCTCATCTCTTTGCAAAAGTGCTTTCAGAAGGAAAAGCTTGACATGTGTCTTTGATACAGTGCGGGAGCGAAGAGGAGGGAGTCAGTCTTACTAAAGGCAATTAATTCTGCTGCTGACAGTGAGCCTGCGTGCTCCTTGTTCTAACTTTCTCTCCTCTAAAGATGACTTTTGCAAACGGATGGAGATTGTCAAAGCCTGTAGCTTCAGATACTATGCCACCTTTAACATCACAGTGAGAGGAGACTCCACCATCTGTCATCGCTGGGAAAACGGCAACATTACCATTGTCTCTGTCTTCACAGGATTAAAACATGACATCAGAGGCAGTCTACATCTTCTCTCTGCTTTTTGCGCAAGGATTTCCCCACCACCACCCCCTTTAGCAGTTTGCTTCTGTTTGAGAGGTAATGAGGGCTACCGTCTTCCACGTGCCTTTTATCAGGGAACAGTGGTCTTCAGCAGACTCATTAAAATAATGGATGGCCTCAGGTGGTTAATTATGTCTGAAAGTTTCTTGCTGTCCAGCAGCAGGAAAGCTTTCTGACATGGGATGTGGATAGAGGTATAGTCTTACAATGACAGCCCTTCTACCATATCCTTTAAGACATCAGGCAGAAAAATGATGGGTTGATACCACCAAACCCAGATGAATGATCTGCTTTGTTTAGGTGGCGTGATCAGTTTGGCTATTGGGAGCGGCTAGATTTCAGACTGGGAGGATAACAGCAATTCATTTGGTACATGGGAATCGCTGTTGAGTTTGCAAGGCATGTTGTAAATGTGGCTAAGGGAAGAAAAAAGAAATCTCTCATGGAGGCCATCATGATTGAGGAGAAAAGAACTTGGGCTCACCAAGCCCTTCAAGCTATGCTGTCAAAGAAATGCGTGTTCTGGTTAATCCATCACTTCTGATGACAGGTTGCATATGGTGAAATGCTTGAAACGTGCTTCCTTTGTCCAAATTCTTATTCCTTAAAAGCTGGCTTTAAAAACTGTGTTAGTAATAGAAGAGAATTCTTCTGCTATTGAAAAAAAAAAAAACGTATCAAGCACAAGTCTATGAAATGCATGTGTTTAGCTTAATGGAGTTCAGGTTTCCTCTGAGTCAGAATTCAAGGTAAATTTGGTGGTCCTGACAGGATCTGGACATTTGGGACCTCAGCTCTCGTTTAGACACAGACCAGATATTGGGAGCTGCTGCACTTTCAGTTCTTTGAACTTCCCTGGTGGTAGTGGTACTGCTGAGCAGTTGCAAAAATTCATCTATTTTGTTACTTTACTAAATGAGCACTCAGTCATGAAGTATATGGGGCTGGCACCCAGATACGTTATGTGATATCCAGTTTAATTAAAATCAGGACTTGTTTTCAAATAGGCTTTTGCAATAGAGAACCACAGCCAGATGACACAATAGAATGTGTGTGAACCAGGTTCTTTGGGAAATCCTATGCAGAGGCTCGAAGGTGTTTTTAAGGCCTTTCAGTTTACTTGACTATTTCAAGTAGCATTGGAGACAAGGTCCTCTGGACTTGCTTAGGGTGGGTGAGCTTGTGACATATGAGACAAAGTCCATTCTGCTATGGGAACTGAAGGAAAAAACCTGTAGCTTGCAGCTCTTGGAAGTCAGTCCATTTTTCTGTGTGTGTGCAGGTGCCTTATTCGTACCTCAATCCCTACGTGGAATCTGTATGTGCTGCTCTAATTCAAATAACAACAGGTGCCTGTTTATAGGTTATAAGTAACTGAAATTACTCACATGGGTAACATTAGAGATCAAAGCTGTAAGGAAGTGTGTGTATGACCAGGGACTTAGCGTTTGATGGGTGCTTATGAGCTGTAAGGAACATCTGCTCTTGGTGGGTAGCAATTTCTTTTCTATATTGAATATTGAAGGGGGTTATCATACTGTGGAATGGGTTTCCTTCTTCCTTTCATCTCTGTGGCATTTTTTCTTCCTGCTCTGATTTCATATGGGTTGAACAATCATTATGAAAGACCAGTAGGCAAATGCATACAGAAACAATTTAGCTTTGTATGGTGTCAGATGCTGTTATGAGAAATAGTTTTGCAGGTTTCTACTTAAAATCATAACTAAAGAACACTGATGTGCCAAGTCTGGGCAGCTGCATAAGGTCCTCTGTCAGAAATGTGAGTCAGCTATCCTCCCAGATGCCCATGGCCTGCTTAATGTGCTGATGTGGGCAGCATGAAAAATTCAGATTTTTCAGAAATGAGCCTTTAACATTTGTTTATTCTCAAGAAGAAGAAGTTCCTGAGCTTCATGGTTGCAAGGAATGCCTTTCAGATGTAGACCAAGAGTAAAGGATGTCTCTCAAAGCAAGCCCCCTCCTCTGCTCCTTGGATGACCCAAAGTTGATGATTACACTTCAAACTGAATTTTAAAAATCAGCAAGATTTGTATGCCTGTGTCATTGCAGCATTAGTGCTAATTCTGTATTTGTTGGTTAAGGAGCTTAGGGAAGGCTTTGTATGCCAGAGGTGGGGGTGCTGCTGGGGCTTGCAGCCATGAATGTGTAGCAGAGAGAGTTTATTGTGTCCTTTCCTTCTCTTTGTCTTCCATTTCTACATAGCTTCTGTGATTGAGTTGGTGTTAATCTTTGTGCACCATCATGGGGCAGTGAGGAGATCTGAGTCCATCTTCGGCTACACATTTGGTAGCTAAAGGCAGCAATCCCCAATGAGGCTTCTTGGCCTCAGACTGCATAAAACCTACCTCCAGGTCCCCCGTGGCCTTGGTGGCCTTGTGATGGGGTTGCGCTCTCACCCCTGTGCAATAGCTCCAGGGAAGTCAGGCCCTCTCCTCCCCTCTCCCTTGGGACTCCATGCAGAAGAGAAACCACCTCTGGAGGCTCCAGGGCTAGGGAGGGACACAGTGCAGGGTTGGGAAGAAGGACTCAAGCCACACTTGAAACTCCACAGTTCTTTTATTGATGGCGGGGAGACATATGCAGGCCTGCTGTAATAATATCTCCCTTGTGTGCCCTGCAACCTTTGCTGGAGGTCAGTCAACCTCCATAAGGTTCAAACTCATCTTCCGCAGGGTCCACTTCCACTGATTTCTTGTCACCTTTCACGTGACAATCACCACATCATTTAGCCCATTCTTCAGGCTTTGTGGCACACCACCTGGTGTTTGAGCACACCTGATGCACTATCCCCGCCTATGCTTCCCTGCACCAGGCCTGCTGCAGGGCATCTTGGCATTCCAGGAACAAGGAACTTGGTGAGTTGCAGGCCAGCCCACAAAAATTTGCAAGAGAGTGAGGCAGAAAACATCGCTTGGGATCAGTAGATGACATGCTCCTGTGTTTTGTGCAGCCAATTATTTCAGTGTACAGTAAATTAGAACTGAGTATAGGCAAAGCCTGCCTCTGTTGCCCTGATGTTCCCCCCCAAGCAAAAGGGACTGCAAGGCATGAAGGGACTAGGTTGTTGCTGGAAGGATTTGGTGGGAAATACCCAAGTGTTCTTCCAGAAGAGAGGGTGCGTGGGGGGACTGAGTAAAGCAAGGAGAATGAAGCACTTAGCTTGACAACTGCATTTAGTTCCCATCCTGCACGGTCCCAAGTGCAAAGATAAGAAACCACTGTTTTTCAAGACATTGCTGACAGCTCTTGCCAGGAAGGGCTGGATGGACTTTTTACTGGCACCTTAGCATTTTTGATCAATAGCTTCACAAATGGGAGGGAGTTAATACCCTGCCATCTCATTCTTTTTCATTTTTTTTTTGATAGTGCTTTATTTTAATCATTTTTTGTCTTATTGAAAAAAAGAGTAGTACAAATGCTCAAGGATTAAAGTAACTTTCTAAGTCCAACAATTTGGATTTGTCACTTCAAAAGCAGTTTCCTTTGAGGAACACGAACACTGCATTAAAGCTTTATTCCAGACTGGTAATTAAAAGGCTAAATCCCATATACAGCATTACAACTCTAATGTGACTGGAAGAGGATTGTTCGTTAGAGCCCATAGGGATTTCTATTATGGCTTTGGGGACTGATAGCCACCCATCGTATCGTGAATCCTATTACAGCAGACACCAAACCACACAGCATCATGTTACAGCTCTCCATTGGCATGATTTTGAGCAGCTGCCACCTTGCACAGAGGAACTGTGGATTCACATTTTGCCCCTGCCAGACAAATGCTCGTGTAAGCCCAAAAGACATCCCCATCTGCCACAGAGCCATTATTCCTGCCTGTAGATCAGGTTCATCACATGCATTCAGTGGAGGAAAACCACACCACGGTTCATGACAGCCCCTGGAGTGGGGTTGAATTACCCAACTCCTTGTTTCCCAGCACAGGCCACCAAAGGAAGCTAACTACCAATGGGATCTTGCTGGTGGCTAGTGCCTAGGAAGCAAGGAAAAGCCTCTCCTCTTCCATTTGCTTGCTTAAACATCTCAGGAGTTCCCTGGGTGTGATTTATGAGGTTATGTCTCCTGCAGTTTGCAGAAATACAGTGCTAGAGGCTCACCCATCTCTAGTTTGTAATACTCACATTAAAGTAATAGAAGCTTTAAGTGCGTATTGTGCTTGCCTAGATATCGATAAGAGTCTACCAGGAACCATTCTTATGTCACACAAGGTCCAGTTTTAGGGCACAAATACAACTTAGCCCTGAGAGCTGGGACCAGCCAGTATGTTTACTGCACCTTCACCGAAAATGGCAAGGCACCTTTGTATGAAAGAAAAAAAAAAATAAATCAAGAAAACAGAAAAAACTGACAGCAAAAACATTGCAAACCCTGGGGAAATGCCTTTCACCACCACATCACCATCCCTTCAAGAACAACAAGTCATTTTTACCTATTCCCTTCTTAGTGGACTCAGACCCCAACACTTTCTACCTTGTCCTGCTGCAACAATTACAGCTATTTCCTGTCGTCAGGCCTGGGCTAATTGTCAGTCAAGGCCAGCTGACATCCCCCACAAGGGCAACAGAGGCAGGCTTTGCCTAAGCTCAGTTTTTATTTACTAGACATGGAAATAACTAGTCACACAAAACACAGGAGCATGTCATCCACTGATCCAAAGCATTTATTTTAAAATCAAGATGTGTGTTTTGACCTGTGATGTTGGTGCCACACATCACTGTGGTATGTGAGTATAGATGCTCTTAAATGGATTTTTCTGGGTTAAGTCTGGTTTTGTCAGCTCCAGTGTTGAGAATTTTATGGTTTTGGTGTATCTCTAGGCATTGGATTTTCAGGGTAGCTTGACTTCAGTGATTATAGTTGACCATATTTTCAAAGAATGTAAATAATCTTTTTACAGCAAATACAATTACCTTGCTGGAAAACCTGATTGGATACAATAAAAATGGTCATTTAAGAAAATTTCACCAGTTTCCTTATTTTCCATGTTACTTAGAGCAATTAGGCACACAGAAATTTTCTCTAAGAGCTTCAGTCCCTCTCAAGCCAGGGTTTATCTACCTGAAAGCTGCTCTGCATCAGCTTGAACTCATTCAGATTAGACTCTGCCTTGCAAAAGGAGACAGAACTCCAGTCTGACAAGGCTGGGACAGGATGGCTGCTGGGATGGCATTCTGTGCCAGTATATCAGTAATATATCTCTGCACGTTTTGGGTGGCATGGGGATGCGGCTATTTGAGACTATTACTGCCCTTTGCTTTTTGTGTATTTAACGTGGCTAGTTGATGAACTCATAATAAAACCTGAATCTGAGCCCTCTCAAGCTCTGTTCTTAAGTACAGAAATCCATCGTGTATATATATATATAAAAAAAAAAAGGCTCAATCCCCTCTCCTGTTTCTGTGTTATTTATTGCTCCTTGTGCCCTCAATTCCCTGAGATATTGAGCCTCTCATGCACAAAACGATAGCCTTCCATGAACTTACAGAAATGGAAACACATTGCATAGCAAGCGAGTACGTTGCTGTGGCAAGTGAAGAGAAAGCTTAGGGAATGGCAGTTTGGCCCACTGCTGCATTACTGTACTGGGCTTTTTGCTAATTTGAGATTTTCCTGGAGTAAATTGCTGAAATTTCAAAGTCATAATGTTATAAAGAGTTTGAAATATTTGGAGCCATCAGAACTGCTTCTGTCCTGAACAATTACAGCAGAAAGCTCTAGTTATTGTGTCTGGCATCTGTTGTGCAAAGTGGACGTCGTAGGCGCTAGGTCTGCATTTCAGGACTTGCGTTGCAGGGCAGAGGAGCTGCCTTTGGACTTACTCTGTATTGCCCCCACTAAAGCAGTGCATGTCAGTAGGAGCCCTGTGTCCCGCTTGGCTCTTCAGCATGGAAAGTGGCTTTTCAGCGATGGTCATCTCAGGTCTAAAAAGGTCCTTGGGAACTTGCCATGTGAAATGACTGTAGGAAAAGGTCATGTCAGACTGACTGAGTGACTCTCTGTCTTCCTCTCTTCTTCCTCCTGTGTTTATCAGATCATTTGAAGCCATCTATCTACTTAGTTGTCACCACATTGACTCTTTGCTATTAAGGACCATTAATATTCTAAGAGCCGTACACTATCTGTGTAGCCCGGCTAATTATAAAAGACAAAACAGGTACCTCGCAAAAGTCTTGCACTTTTAGGGGAATAAGCCCAGAAGGCTTCTGTCAATGCTGTCATTTAAAGTCAAGAAGTGGAAGCTGCAATAGCAAAGCACTTGTGTGACTGTTGTGGGCACGATCTGCTAAATCGCCTCCAAAAAGGGCTTTTAAGTCAAAAGCGAAAATTCTGCACAGCCAGATTTGACTCTGCTTTCTCTAGAACCTCTTTGTACCCTTCTGGAAATACAGACAGTCCTGAAAAAGAGATGTGATTGCGGTTTTATATTCCTTTTTGTGCTCCCTAAGAATTATGAAAGATTGGAACCCATAGGGTCTGGTGGGACCTGCTGGGAGCCAACTACTGCATACTCCTGCTAGATACATATCCTGAGCCCGATGGGCTGCTGTGATGCTCTCAGAGATAAAGAAACTCTGCACTGTCCCAAAGGTGGGTGGCAGAAGTCACCACCGTCCATCTGGCTTCCAAGAAGCCAGCTCTGCCCTTCAGGCGGGAAGTCAAGGACTGCGGGAAGTGTTGACTGTTTGGTCTGTAATTAAAAGAAAGGTACTTACAAGAACCTATTCATATCCTTTATGATCTCCCCCAGGATCGTTTAACTGACTAATTTGGACAGCCCAGACAACAAATGAGGACTCGGTCTCCTCTCTTTCTACAACTCTGTAAACATAATCCTTGATTGATTGGCCTCTAATACATCAGACCTAAATGAAAAATTAATTAGATTGGCTACAACCCTGAAGTGAGCACTTTACTGCTTTGTTGTTTTGTCCATTTGATCCTTTCTTCTTTGATTTATGGGCAAAGGAGAAAGGGGAGAGAAAAAAGAGGAGGAAAAAGAGGTTTGTACTGGATGTCACTCGAAGTCAGATGGGTTTATTGAAAGCTGAGCTCTGCTCAGCCAAAAAGCAGAATGAACAGCAGCAGCAGCGGTATTCCCCTGGCATGTGCCATAGAGGTGGAAAGGTTCAGAGGGAGCAGCTCCTCTCCCCAAAAATCTATGCCCTGAGTAAAGCCCCTACTTTTGGCAATTTGGATTTCGCCTGGTTCCAGTCTCTTGGTTTGCATGCCCCTTTGATTAATTTTTTTCTCCCTGAAATTATAGGGCTGGTGCTATGGATCTGCCTTTGAAAAGGCCAATAAAAATATGTTTTGTTGGAGGTTGCAAGGATCGCCATTGCTCATTTTCACAAGAAGTGCCAGAGTCTATGAGAGCTGACCAATATGATTTTGGTTTGTCTTGGAAAAAATCTGACTTTCTTGAATACTGCATTGTCTAAACACTAGCTAAACACAAACAACCACCACGCTTAATAATCTCAAAGGATGAAGTGTACCTCATGGTGAAAAATGAACCAACTGCTTTCTAGGTTTGTAAAGTATTGTAGTGGAGTTAGATGACTTGCAAAATAAATTTTTAAAAAAAAACACAGTGAAGAGTGGAAACAAAAAATCTGAGCTCGACACATCCAAGGGTGGAGGGCAAGTGAACAGCATATTGTTAATCACAGCCAAATTTTGCCAAAGCCCAAGGCCCAGAAAGGCAGTTGAAAAATAGCAGTATATTAAAAACAAACCAGTCTAATGGCCAGAAGGAAATAATGTGACTCTAAAGTGAAGTACGGTTGAAATGAGAAACTTTTTCTGTTATCTAAAGAGTTATTAAAAGTGAGGGGAGAAATTAAATTGAATTCCAGAGAGCAGTTATATGGGCGGATATTTATAAATTATTGCCTTAGTGTGGCTTTATCCTGAAACAGAAAACATTTGAGACAAGTTTGAAACATACTTTTTTTTTTATTTTTTGGTAAATAGTGTAGGAAATCCAGAAGACAATTCCCATTTGATAGAAATTACTGTGATATAAACAGTGATGCCCTATTTCAGGAAAGATTTTAAATGCAAAATTAAAGTTTTGCATGCATATAATGTTTCAAGGGTCTGCTGCTACCAGAAAGCTCTTCATCAGCTGCCCGGACACAGGAGACCAATAAACAATGTACCCGGGTTGGAGTCTTGATTTCCTGCTTGGAAAACGCTTTCTTTACAAGCCATTCCTCCCACTTTTTTCCTCTCTCTCTCTTTCCTTGCTTGATTATACAGGATTCAGCCCCAAAGCACAATCCTGAAAACTAGTCTGTGTGGTTTTGAGGTAGAAACTATATTGTGTGTACGCATGTATGGTTTGTGTGCAACATTTTTAAATAGACTTTAAAAGAGGCTTGGTTATTCTGAGTTCACCTGACTGGAAGGGGAACCAACAAAATTCAGATTTTTTTCCATTCCCAGGTCAAAACCTCCAGGGGTAAGCCAGGCAGAGTGGGGACTTCTGCCAGGATTTCCACAATCCTTACTCTGATTAATTAGGAAGCTGGTGCCAGCTCGGGGGCTCTATCTCACATCTTGTAACGAAAGCTTTCAAAAGGACTCTCCTTTTTTTTTTCCTGCCACAAAAGCGAATTTCACAACTGTGGTATTTTTTCACTAAATGAAAGCACAGGTTTTTCTCCAGCTGGAGTGCAGTCCAAGCCAGCCTCACTCACAAGACAAGCTGGAAAATGCTCAAACTTCAAGCAGTGGTAACATGTAGGGGGCAGGTCTGCACCCGCAGGGAGGGGGGCTACTTGAACGTGCACAGGTTAAGCACATGTGTATCCAGTAGTTTGCTTCAAATATTTTCTTCTGATTTCCCAATTTGATTGCTGGGTTTGAATGGGAAGGGCTCATAGTGTGGTTTGGAGTGTAAAGCTTGAGATTTCTGGTCTTAAAAGGAATTTTCCTGACTTCAGTGCAGGCACGCAGTGCCGTGTTTCATGTGTAATGTATAGCCTTATCTACAATTCACCCAGCTTGGTTATCTTTGAAAAGGATACTTTCTGTTCCTGTTACCCTAGTGAGATTCTTCCTTCCACTTCTGGTGAAAAATAACATGGCACAGCAGGCTCCTGGTCCAATTTTTGTGCACCTTCTTACCTGGGAATTTTCTGCCCTACGATGTCATGGTAAATTTTATTGGGACTATTTACAGTTTTCCTGTGGGCTCCCACATTTTATTATGCTCATGGTGACCTTTGAGAGTTACAAATGAGACTGGAGCGGGAAGAGAGGATTGTTTTGCCCAAAGCCATTTTCATGTTTGACAAAGACGATGCCTTACCTAAAATGGTATAGCATGAACGTACTCCAGCTGGTCACAAGACCAAAAGGAGAATAGGTATAGGCATTACTGCGTATTTTCTCATTACAGATTTCAAATTCATCCCCTTGACTTTTCTCAAAAATTCTGCTATTTCCAGGGAAGCAGTATCTGAACACCTCTGTGAAATAAATGATAGCGGCCCCTTCTCTGGATGGGAACAGCCTGCCTGTGGTAAGGATAACAAACCCATGCCACAACTGGGTCAGGGAAGCCAAATCTGCACAGGGCATTTGGCACTAGAGACTTGGTGGCTGTGGCCCTGCACTTACAACCACTGTTGTGTTGGCTGGGATTTTCCAGTCTGGCTACTGAATGCCATTAAGTTATACAGAAAAAGAAAAGCCCATCATCCTCTCTATGGTTGCAGTAACACTTATGAAATTCAGCTGTATCACAAGGAAGCAGAGGCAATAGCATTTCTCTTTCTGCTTAAGATGGTGTACATAAACCATTACATTTTCGTCCCTTTGCATCTCTAGCCAGCTTTCCTCCTAAGATCCTCATCGGCTGCAGCCCCAACTATTCAGAATACATTTTAGGTTTAATTCATTAATTTCAGTGATTTTTTCCTAAGAAAATAGCATGGGAGATACTCTTAGGAGCAGTGCAGAGAGCCCAAGTAGCAGTGGCCATGATTCCTGTTCCCCTGTTGCAGACTGTTACCACTGCATTTCTGGCTGAGACAGGGCAAGCTACTACTAAAAAACTCATGGAGTGAATAGTTTAACACTTTCAATTTTCTGTGAAAACCACCAACATTGTAGTTTTCTGCAAATGCTAGTTTTCTTTAAGATTTCATTTTCTGCAGATTTTCTTGGGGGAAAAATATTTTTCATCATCTCTTTTTCTGGTTTTGGGTGCTTGGCCCTATCTCTGGAGGGGAAGGAGAAATTGTGATGCAACTTTTAAATAAATACATTTAAGAATCTACCACTGAGACTTCCTGTATAAGTTTTTGGACATTATCAAATGAAGCCATTAGCTTCTGAGAAGGATTAAAATAAAAAATCTTTGAAGTTAGAAATTTGTCTTGGCAAGTTAGCTCTGTGAGAATAGAATGGTTTGGGTTTTTTTTTTTTTTTTCTTTTAACAAAGAGGAAAATGATGTGTTGAAACTTTAACCTGATCAGATCAGTGTCTGAGAACTGAGGATGAAATATTATCCCTCTTAACATCAATGTCAAAGTCCCCACTGATTTCAGTAGAGTTATGATAAATTCTTATGGAAAATGACACATCGCATTAAAGTATTCTCAACTTTTTCTCTCTCTTTTTTTTTTTTTTTTTTTAAGTAATGTATCTCATGAGCCATATACCCTGTGCTTCCTCTCTTCTCAAAAAATAATACAGCTTTTGTGAGAAAACCAGATCCGGCCATCCTTTATGCATTATGTAGCTGTAAGCTTTTGCGGTACTCGATTGAGAGCAATAGGCCGAATCAGATACTTTGAATGAGGTACATGCTTAACTTTTGGGGTGACTGGGACCACACAAGCAGTTCTATGAACCCTCTGTCTTGCAAATACTTTCTATCATTTTTAGTGCAGCTACTAAACAGTATAAGGTGTGAGAACAATTTCTTCACTGCCATCTCAGAAATATGTTGGCATTGGGAGTGTGTTCAGGTAATAATAATCAAAGGGCTGGTTATTCCTGTTAATGTTATTAAACCCATTTCTGAGCTGGTGGTTTATTGCTTGCTGGATGGAGCACATGAAGTTCCTGCTTCAGCCTTAGAAAGGGCAGATGGAATAGTCCATAGGTTTGGGTTAGGGGCACAAATGAAGACAGGGTCGCATTAGTGGTGACAACCTTCAACAGGAACATTATTCTTTCCAAATATGACTGCCTGCTGTGCTGGGCAATTCTGCACTTGAAGGACGGAGGGGAAAAGATTAGTAGACTGCCATTTCAGACCCCTTTGGGTCTTTAGAAGTGCTCAGCATTGAGCAGCCACCATGCTGAGCACCAGGAACTGTGAGGGACCAGTATCAAGCTACATGAGCTTCAAATGGCGACTGAGCTCGTTTAGGAACCTCTCTCCAACTTGTGTGTTGAGCTGGTTTAGAAATCTGTACCTTTAACTGCAAAACTTTTTGACTTACACGTTGATCTGATTATTTCAAGCCTGTAAATAGCTTTTATGATGCAGCTCGGTTACCTTACTTATTCCAGTTTTCCATTTTGCTTCTATCTTAGTTTATTTTATTACAGGGAATGATACAGCCCAGAGGATTTTTCTTCATATCAAAGTTGCCAATACTTTCCTCGTAAAATGTAGTCTATATCTGATGGAAATGGGCTCAGCCTACAAGGGAAATATTCTGAAGGTAATATCAGCATTACGAATCTCTCATTGGTCTGGAATTGGGTAGGACCCAATCCTGCAAACATCCTCATGAATAGTTTACCTTGAGTACAAAATTCCTCTTGATGTCAATGAAGCTGCTTTGATGTAACATGCCTAAAAGTTTGCAGGATGGGATTTTAGGCTTTTATTTGGCATAGCACTTGAGCATGTGCTTAAAATTAGGAATAGGCTTGTGTTCAAGGTGAAGCACATGCTTTCCATTGCCAAACTAGGATGCTTTTTAGTGCCTTTCTTGTATCAGAGGCCTCATCCCTGTTCAGGCCAGGTAGCTGGGCTCTTCTGTCTGCCTAGAGCCTGCCTAAATTTAATGAGGCCTTTGGCAAATGGGGCTTTAAGCTCAAATGGTAAAAATCAGAATCGCAGCTCATAATTTGCAATTAACAACTGATGACAGTTATGACAATGGAGCAAATAAGTGCATTAACTTATTAATAGCTCATTTAATGAATTTCAGGTCACTGTGCAACGGTGCTAAGGGCTGGCTTTGGCAAGCCGTGTTTCTGGTCATTGGCTGATGTGCTGATTAAAATGGATTATGGTTTTCTATCCTGACTTTCCTCACTCTGTTAGCAGAGTGGGGCTGTTTGGGGCCTTACTGTTGAGGATAATTTCTTGCAAGCTTAAGGAAAGGAAGAGTGGATTTAGCGGCCTGACCTGCCAGTCAGATACGCTGTGCTTCTTGCAGACTAGTCAGGCATATGCACCCTTAACTCTCTTTGCCTTTACTTGAAAATAAGAAGTTGGGGGTGCCAGTTTTGTAAAACGAAGTAATTTTGCCTTCTAAAGAAGCCAGTAATGAGGGGAGGGAAAGTAATCACCGAGGGTCTGCAAAGGCTTAATCTACAAAACGTTCCACTTCATTTTGATATCTTACCTGTTTTTAAAATGCTTAAATAATATCCCAAGTCATTTTCAGACACGATTTTTTAAGTTGTAAGGAAGTCAATTGCCTTGACCTACCATTGCCTGCAATTCTTACAGGAATCTCACCTGGATAATTTTTGAAATTGTTGCCGAGATGTCAAGAAATTAATATGTTGCAGAGTTATTTCATACCCTGATCACTTGCCCTGTTCTGATAACTTCTGTTCCTGGTTCAGAGCAACTATCTCACGTTATATTTGAAGAAATTTGATTTTTGTTTCTAGGCAGGAAACAGTTTTGGGGTGTAAAATCTGTTCTCTGGAGTTTGCAGCGGGAGGGGCGCAGAAATGGGGAGTACTTCCTTTGAGGGATGGCTCGCAGATGGTTTCTCTCCAGCAAGCTGCTTTGTGACCCGTACACCGGAAAACAACACTCTTGGTAATACCAGCCTTGTCCTGTCCCCCATTTTGACTACAATATGTTGCAGGCTGCCATCAGATAACACTTGGTGTCCCCCCATTCTTGATCCTGTTTTTTTGAGCTTGGGTTAAAGCAGTGTAGCCATTTTGCTGGGTTTGGTCCCAGATCCTTGTCCAATGTGACAGCCAGAGATGATCTGATGCGTCTGGGAGAAGGGATGGAAACGCTGGTCTTGCCCTGCACCCTGCTTGTTGAGTGTGCTGGCACAGTGGCAGAACTGGGACTGCTTTTCAGTGGGTCTCTGCTGAAACCTGCTGTCTGCTGTGCTCAGCCCACGTGTGTGAGGGGATGAGAGCACACAGCACCTTGCACGGACGCAAGCCCCCTCGGGGGGGGAGCAGTGCCGGTAGGTCAGGGCGCCCAAAATATGGGTGAGGGGAAAGCAGCCGGTGCAAGCTGGGTGCCAGCTTACTGATTTACCTAGGACTAACAGATCAAAATAAATGCAAATCCGAAGTGTAATCACTGACCTGATATGTCATGCTTACTCTATGGATAGGAAGAAGAGAATAGAGCACTAGCAACAACTGTGATACAGTCATCGAGTACTTCAGTTTGAGAGATTTTTCCAGTGGTAATTAACATATTTAACTTATTTCTAAAGATTTACAAACATTAAATGCCACTAAGCATTCCCTGCCATGAATGTCAAAGAAGCTGATATAACTTTGGAAGCATATATTTCATCCATCATAACACTCTTGTCACTTAAATGGCACTCAATCCACTTAAAATTACAGCGATTATGGAAGAACATCAAGTTTCATCAGCAGTGATTACGCTGTGATTATCACACACACACTTCTCAGGGCTCCTTTTGCTCTTATGCAACTGCCAGTTTGCAAATACATGTTGGGAAAGAGTGTTTTGGGCTCGGTAGATAAACCTGGCGTTTCCATCCCATCAGAGTCAGTCTTTTCAGCATGTTAATTTGTACTTTGGGCAGAGAAATTTAACTCTTCAGAGTGATTTGAAGCAGGAAAGAAGTTAAAGTCTTAGTGAAGACCTTCTCCTCCATCTGCAGAGGACCACACTGGTTAAACTAACTGTAGGGAGCTTTTGGTCAGCCACTTCAGGCAGGATCTTTTCCTGACTTTCCCTCATCAATCCACTGAGACCCATTAGAGGCTGTCCTGGTTTCAGCTGAGATAGAGTTAATTTCCTTCATAGTAGCTAGTATGGGGCTATGTTTTGGATTTGTGTTGGAAACAGTGTTGATAATATAGAGATGTTTTTGTTATACAGAGGTGTTTTTTGTTATTGCTGAGCAGTGCTCACACAGAGCCAAGGCCTTTCCTGCTTCTCGCACTGCCCTGCCAGTGGGATGGCTGGGGGTGCACAAGGCGTTGGGAAGGGACACAGCCGGGACAGGTGACCCCAACTGACCAAAGGGGTATCCCATACCATATGACGTCATGCTCAGCTTATAAGGGGCTTGGGGAAGAGGAAGGACTGGAGGGGGATGGGGCGCAGTGTTCGGAGTGATGGCATTTGTCTTCCCAAGTAACCATTACACATGCTGGAGCCCTGCTTTCCTGGAGATGGCTGAACACCTGCCTGCCTATGGGAAGTGGTGAATAAATTCCTTGTCTTGCTTTGCTTGTGTGTGCAGCTTTTGCTTTACCTATTAAACTGTCTTTATCTCAACCCATGAGTTTTCTCGCTTTTACTCTTTCTCTCCCCCATCCCGATTTGGGGGAGTGAGCCAATGGCTGCGTGGTGCTTAGTTGCTGGCCGGAGCTAAACCATGACGGAAGTAGTGACCCACCTTTTCCAGGCAAGGGGATGGAGATCTATGTAATCTTCTCTTGGTAGACAAGCAGGGGGGAATCTGTTCATTCCCTTGTAAACATCCTTGCTTATAGGCCTGACTTAACTGAAAATTTAAGGCTCTGTGGAAGAGAACAGCAGAGAGAAATGAAAATAGAAAGCCCAATCCAGACCCAAGTTGCCATCAATGGAAAAATTCCTGCTGGTGCCACAGATCTTTAGATGGCAAGATAAAGTGTAGGCATTGGGGTGGAGTGGTGGGGGTGAGTGGAACAGTCCGAATTGGCCTAAATGTATTTCCCATGAAATCAGTAATAAAACTAAAGTACAGGAGAAAATATGCTTGTTTTTAATATATATTACTGGGGCTTCAGGAGCCAAATTTCCAAAAGGACTTGGCTCTCTGCTATTCCTCTTGAGAAGAGCAACCAAGCTCTCTTGAAAGCATAAATTTCATACAGCATCTGTATCAGACATATACCCCCTTCCCTTTGTTTCTGTTCTTTGTGTTTGCCTTCCACACTCTAGCAAGCACTTTGAGTAGCAGGAATTTTCTCTGAAGGAGTGGGAAATAAGCAAATACAAAAGCTTGTCTGCAAAAAGCAAAATGTTCACTTCTAAATCCTAACACTGAACACAGAGCCCAAGAGCTTGGGTGCCCAATATTCTGGCTGCAAGGATGCTTGCTTATTAAGCCCTCCCTATTTTTTCCCATTATTTTTGAGAAGCACAGGTCAGTCCTGTGATTTGCAGCCTGATGGCATGAAGGGTTGTATTGGCAGCAATGTGGGTTATCTGAGCAGGCTTTGCCATTCGGTCCAGCCTTACAGGGGACAGGAGTCTGTGTCAGCTGTCAAATAAGAGAAGTTATGAGGTGGCAATCCATGTGCAATGAGCACTGACTTGATCTGCCTTGCTTTGATTATTTCTGCTATCTGCTATCTCCAGCTGCTTGCAAACAGTCTGTGTATCCAAACCGAACTAACAAAACCTTTCAAAATTTCAATATATGTACACTTGTATAATAAACTTAAGAAAAGTGGGCTAAATTTTCTAGAAAAGGTATTTTCTGGGAAAATATTTACTTGAACTGACACTTTGTATTTTGGAGGAAGACAAAAATAGGTGCTTATTCTATAGTTTACTAATTCTACCCATCTTGAAAACATCCACTGGTTGTATTCACTGCTGTTTATGTTTACATGAAGATGCAGATATTAATAATAGCAGTGGTTCACATATGTTCACATCTAGGCTGTATCCTTGAAATGAATGCATTTCCTTTCCTTAATGGAAAGAAGAAAAACTCTGCTCAAAGTGCCAGATTTTCCAATACAAGCTTTGATCGCTGCAGATGTATGCACTGAGGCAGGTAGTAAATTCCTCTTAGTATTGATCCCAGGTTTAACCAGTGGGTGACTGAGCAGTTTTAACCTTGTGAAACAGCATACTTGGAAATGACATGTCACAAAATCCTAACCTATGCCATGGAAAAAAGTAGATTTCTTCTAGCTATCCCTAGGACTCAGCACCGGTAGGTACCCCTGCCCTGTGTATAGCAATGTATTACATATATGAACCTTCAAGGGAGCACGCTAGGTCATAGTGTTTCGAATTAAGCCAGGACATGGGGACTCTGTTATAGCTTAACACCCACATCTACTGCTGTGCTCTAGATAACTCTTATTTAAATGTGTGTGAGTGTGTATGTAGAAAGGGAAGGAGAAATGGAGGGACGGGAGTTTTCCCTCTCTTGAGACATCCCATTTCTGGTATCATCCGTGTCCTTGCATTTTAGAGTTGTTCACTCTCTCCTCTTTTCTGTTATTGAAATCAATAGGCATTCCTGAGTGTCTTTTGTTTTGCTGCTTACCTTCTTACACACCTTTTCAATACTGGGCAAATGGACAGCACAATAAGTGGGATCCATTTAATTCTGTGCCTTCATAGTTTTTAATGGTGGAAATTTCAGAGTGTCACAAGTTACTGATAATTAATTTTCCTCCTCTAACTCCTGTCAAGAACACATTGAAACACAGTGTGAGAGAGGGAGAGTTAGTCTGTGCTTCCCCTTTTTCTCTTGGCTTTCTTCTATTCTGTTTGGATACAAATGTGTAAAAGGGAAATAACCCCAAATTTACATTGTTTTTAAAGACAGAAAAATCCCCAGAATTTATTTATAAGTATTTTTTCATTAATCCAGAGAAAATCTGACCATCCTGTCAAAAGTGTAATTTTCTTGGATGGCTATTTATTTATTTATTTTGAAACTTCATTTTTCGTGAGGATGATTTGTTGAGTCGGAACATTTTTACCAGCTCCTCTGAAGACTTGGTCATGAGGAAACCGTCAAAATGCATGGGGGAAAATTTCATAAATAACAAGAAATGAAGCAGCTCCTCTGTGATGAAGCAGGAAATGAGTGCTGGCATCCGAAGCTTCTGCTGTGCCTTACACATCCTAGGAGGATTATTACTGTGTTTTATTCCTGTAAGTTGGGAAGCAACCCAAACCTTTCCCAAGAGATGAAGTTCAAAACACTAGATTTAAGTTTTGTTGGTAGCTGTCTAACTTGTTATTGTTTTATTTTAAATTCTGTTTATGTGGCCAGCATTAGAGGAGTTACTGTGCTCTGTATTGGGAAGAAGCATTTTTTGCTGTGGAACTACTGGAAAACTGGTGATTAGAACTTCAAAACTTCTCCACTGAGTGGTTGTGTGGTTTTTGAGAAATGAGGAAACTCCAACCATACTCTGCATCTTTGTCTGGATGACCTTATGACTTTTTCAATGTGCATGCCCCGAGAGATCACCTTCTGCAGCCTGAAAGACTTGTGGGCGATCCTGTCTGATGGTCGAAGGATGCTGGCAACAGAAGTAGCATCTTTTGTTAAGCCGGCTTATATAGTTGAAAAATAGTAGTATGTTTTAGGGTGCAAAAGCCCTTTGCGAAGTTAGATATAAGCTGAAAGCATTTGCTGAAAGTTCACTTAGATGTTTGCCAGTTAAAGTATCTTTGAAAGAAAATATTATACTATAGACTGATGCCTAGAGCATAGCGAGAGCATTGGCAAAGGGATAGACAGGTATAAGCATTTTATCTCCTGGAGGAAAACAAGCGTCCTTTACAGCTTGTGAAACACAGCAAGGTTAGAGAAGGCAGAGATTTTATTGTTCCATAAGACTAATACCTGTATTGAGTTTTCCAGTTCTTAGTACACCTGTCAGTCTTGTTCTCATGTTTGCTGTTGGATGATGTTTTGCAGGACTCCCAGGTGGCTCAAGACTGAGGAATCAGTGAGGAAGTGATGCTTTTGTGAGAGTTTTCCCCTGTTAGCAGTATGTTCCTCATCTTTGAGTAGTCGTGTAAGCAATTTTCTAGTGCAGGTTGCCTCAGCCTTAATTGTATGAATATAGTCATTTTTATAGAAGCAGAAGAGAGTGTCTCCACACTGATACTTTTTTTCCCCCCCTTGGTTTAACTATCCAAGTTTAATTACAGGAGAAAAGCTTTTTCAGTCTTCAAGAGCATGAGTTTAAAACAGGAAATAATTTTTGTGTTTAAAAATGTTTGGAGAAAATCATGTCACAATTTCATTGTATTCCAGAAATCTGAAGCAGTGCTGCTGGTTTCACAGCTTAAGGAAAAAAATAAGGCTGCAATGGGGAAAAAAAAAGACCTAATCTTTGCTTTCTCAATCTGCATCTATTCTGTCCCCACTTATTCCTACTGCAAGGGTCTGCTACCTTTCCTGTCAGAAACCACCACGCTTTCAGGCTAAATTTACGGTGGAGACAGATCTGGCCATGCTTATGTTAACGCTGATTTAAATACCCACCTTTGGATTTTTCTGAGAGATGAGGAGAAGCTGTGTGCCTTCTCAGCTTTTCTTTTGCTATGCAAAACATAGCAAGTTGTTTTAGTTTATTCTAAACTGGCACTAGCCTTATTCAAGTAGCCCTAGTCCATACATTTTTCTCTCTTGAACACAGGAGACTGTGGTGGCACTTGAGTTCCCTCCTGCTTTCTGGACTGTGCCTGTCCCATGGGAATCCTGTCCATCATTCACTGTCAGCTCCGCAGGTCTGGCTGTCTCACAGCGCCTTCAGACAGGTGGTTTGAAATGATTTTACGATCAGCCTGTCCTCCCGAGTCTTTTCCTGCCATCATTTCAATCAACGAACTCACATCAGGTTTTTTCATCAGCGATCCCAAATTACTGCCCAGGACCCTGCTCAGCTCCATCCCTCAGGCCTCCCCCCAGCTAATTTTAGCTGCAAAATGTGCCAACTTTGCCATGGGATGGCAGTTCATTCCAACATTGTATCATCAGCAAATCACATTGGTACGCTCCAGAAGTCATGCAGAGGCTATTAATTTAAATAATACAGAAAATTATTCCCCAAACCAATTTTTACCTTCCACACTGGTTCATCACTCCCCAGTGCAGTCTGTTGCCTCTTAGTTGGTTTCATAGCTGCTTTCAATCCCTCTGCTAATCCCCATTTTCTCCATTTTGAGTATTTCCCCTGTGACATTATAGCCAATGCTTTATTGAAGTTTGAATAGTCTCCATTCTTGCATGTCCTTTATCTAGAAAATGTGTTATCTTTTTAGAGAAAGCTACCAACTAAGTCTTGTATGATCTCTCTTTGATAAGCTCATGCTACACTTTCTTCTTTTTCTGTTTGTCTGCCTTATATTGTTCTTTCCTTCAAAAAGTTGTGCCTTTGCTGTCAAATTAACATTTTGTAATTGCCTCCAACTCATCCTTCTTTCTCACTTCCTTGCTCAGTAGATTGATTTTTTTCACTCTTGTGACACTACTATGACTTGCCAGATTTAATAAAAATCCTTTCTATTAGCTTAGTGATGTCATGAGATTTATTTAAAAAAAAAATAAAAAGGCACTGAAGGTAGAGTGCAAAAAGGAGATAGAGCCATATGAGGTCAAGAAAGTGGATTTACACTCCTTGAGCTTAGAAACAAATCCCTCCCCCCTGCATCTACCAGTTGAGGATATCTTTCTTGCTCTTTAGTGTTCGGAAGTCCTCAGATGAGGACCAGTTGATTCAGGCTGTCTTCCTTATCCAGGGAGCTGGAAGGATATAAATTCACTGAAAATAGATATAAGGTGTCTGCTTTCGGGGGAGAAAAAACCAGTATCATCTCCCCTGGCAAAGACCAAGGTGTCTTTGCACTGTGGTGGGCCTTGTTCTGTGTCTGGGCAAGGCTGCCCTCAGGGGCCAGCAGCCAGGCTGCCCCGAGCCATCCCTGCGTTACAGCCGGCCAAATGCTGTTTCACACTGGGGCAAATTCCTCCTTGCGGCGGGATGGCAAGGTTCAAAGGGATGCAGACTTCTAAACTGCAGATATTTCCTGCCTTTAAGGAGTACTTTGTGCTGGAAATGATGCTTTTATGAACAATCCTGGGGTCTTTTTCTTTGCATTTGTTGATGGTCTTGGGAGGAGCTGCAGGACACAGCATTGGGGCTTTTTTTACAGTTGTTTATAATTATGTTCCACTGTTGTCTAGAGAAGGCAGGATGCCATTGTGTTTGGTGCTGAGGTGGTTTCTGCTCTGAAGGATTTCTAGTCTAAGGAGAGGTAGTGGGAGAAAGGATTTATGGGTAGTGCTCAGAGATGCAGAGCAGAAAGCATCTTGCCAAAGGTGGCCGTGCAACCCTGCCTGGGGTACAAGTGAAAACAAAGCCCAGTAACCACGACTTCCTGTTTGGTACCTTGATTTATATGTAGTGGAGCTTGTACTTTAATTCTCTATTCCTTTATCCCTTTTCTTTTTCAGATTCATGATTTTAAATCTCCATAAATTAACATATGTCAGTAAAAATTAATGTGACTTAATTTTCTTCCCAGCTTTTGCAAATTGAGTTTGGCCCCTGTGAACATCTCTAAATGATCACATGCCACCTCTGTGTGAGGAACCAAAGTCCAGTGGTGCTAAGTCATATCCAAAAATGATAATAGGCTTCTAATGTGGGGAAGGATTTTGAAAATCCATTGCACAGAAAATTAGTATTTGGGAAGCAGCAAAATTCAAGTGTGTCTTGATTAATGACTTGCCTGTTCCAGCACGGGTGTGAAAGAGAAGAAAGTGTCAGAAGGTGAATTTGAGACATAATGGGATAAATTCCCAAATCGGGTAGTAATTCAAGGGGATCCTAGTGCCTGATTTCCTCCTAGTTTTTAGGAAATCCCAGTATCAGTAAGTTGTGCAAACACAGAGAAAATTCAGTAGGGTTGGTTATATTTGCTGTGAATAGGAAACAACGTTTGCTTAAGATGTTGTGTGGCTGAGAACCTGAGAGCACACAGGGTATGGATGAAAGAGGACTCTAAAATATGATGCTGCACAGAAGTGTCAGGCTTAGTGATGGACAGAGTCGCTCATCAACTCAATGTGATTTTTTTTTTTTTTTCTGCAGGTTTACCAGAATGTGATTTGGATTGTGTGGTCGATGTTTGCAGGGCAGGTGAGTACCTGAGCTTCCAAGTCCATGTTTGGGCACCTAAATATATAGCATTCTGCACCACCCTGAAGGCTTTGACAACAATTGTAGACAGCACTGCCCACTTCTTAAAGCCTGTAAATCAGGCTACTACAGACTGGAAAGCACACAGGTGCTTAATTCTCTAGGCTTTTTTGTGGTTTTGGGTTTTTTTCTGGACTACGCATAGCACTCTCTGTCAGCTCTGTGATGACCACTAGAAAATCACATTGCATCTCCCCCATCAACTGATCAGCCATGTTCCTGAGACAACCCTGAAATCAGCATTATTTTGGCAACAAATAATTTCAGTATTTTCTTCACCCTGCTCTCAAAAAGAAAAGAATATTTTTTCCTTGGCAAGTGTGGATTGTGTGCTAATTTATGTAAAGGCATGTTTTTGCCAGGCTTGGTTGGAAGAGAAAAAGTGCAACGTCAAACATTTTTTTATAATTTTCAGGTCTTGAGTAGGTAGCTTTTGCTAACCATGCTTAGATAAGTGCTGTTTGGGAAACTTTTCTGAATGGTGGTATTTTTCCACTGCAATGTAGTGATTTGTCAAAACAACTTTTTTGCTGAAATGTATTGGTTTGATATAATATTCAGTGCAAGGTACCTCCAGATGTCAGATGCAATGAAAGCGTGTGACCCCCATTACACCCCAGAGCAGTCACCAGCCCTGTGTTTAGGGCACGCAGCGTTCAGACTGCCTGGCCGCTTGTGTTAAAAACCAGTCTGTCCTAGATTTAGTCTGCCTCTCCTTCTCCTCTCTACACTGCCACTTTTTCTCTGTTTTGTCCCTTCCCCAAACCGTGTCTCGCACAGCCCATAGTTCAGGGTGGCCTAGGACATCGGCCCAGAGTCTTCTCCCAAAAAATGCTTCTTCAAAATCCTCCAATGACCTGTTATCTATTAAGTGGAAACAAGACTCTGAGACAGGCCATCTGCCCTGGTGGAGAAAGAAGGTAGCTGGTATCCGGTCATTTTTACTGAAAAGTCGCATTCTTTGCAAAAGTCAGTAGGGCTCTTCATGAATCTCCTTGAATGAGGGGCTCTGGGAGTGCTGGGAATTTACACCAGTAAGAGAAAGATAAAAGGCAGCATGATACTGGGATGTATCTACTTTATATACACTTCACTGGAGGAGAAGCTACTTGATACTAGAATTTTTTTTAATTGCCAGGAACTGTGTAACAGGAGCCAGGAGTTGGAAGCTGAAACTAGAAGAGCTCATCCTGGAAACAAGGTATGCTTTTTTATTTTTTTATTTTTTCTAAATAGGTATGCATTAATCATCAGACCAGTTTCCCAGAAGATGTGGTAGATCTTTATGGACTTAAAATCTTCAAATTGAGACAACTTGTTACTTTGAAAATAATTAGTCTAGGTCTGTACAAGTTTTTAGGCAAGATGGGAGAACTGTTATGTGACATCTTCTGGCCATCATAGAGATGAAATGAAGAGTTCGTTCCTAAGTGCCACTTTAGCCCTAAACTTTGAATTCCTCAGTCTCCTGTTAGCGTTTAAGTACTACTAATGAAGTTTTATGGGTGCCTTTTATATTTGATCAAGTGCATATTTATTCTGTGTGCTGTGCTGAAGAGTCTAAGCTGACCTTTCTTAAAGTCTTTCCATATCCGTAAAAACTGCAAAATGCAGTCCTGTGAGTAAATGTGTTTTGAATGGTGACTTTGCCTTAATTTGTTTGTTTAATTTTTTTTTTTGTTTGCTTTTGTTTTGCTTGGATCTGGTTTAAAAGCCCATTGTTAGACATGAAACATTTTGTTCTCGTATTTGGACAGTCATATGTTTTAACACAGCTGGTCTCTGCTGCTCCCTGCATTTCCTTGCTCACACAGACATAATGCTGTTTTTTCACATTGTGCTGTGCAACACCAAACACACCTGTGCCGCGATCCCCCCCTGCTTTGCCTGTGGGGAGGGAGCACCCAGGGACTCTTCCCCAAGTCAAGGGAAACAGGTGCCCCTGTCCTTGGGAAACACAGCCGTTGAGTTTCACCATAGCGCTGGTGCCCAGATAGGAAATGCTGAGCTGGGTGTGAGCAGGCAGGACAGGAGCCCTTGCCACCCAGCCAGAGGGAGGGTGCCTGAGCAGGCTTCCCTTGCTGGTCGTGGAGCTGTGAATTGGCACAGTGATGCCACCAGTGCAGTCCCTGCACTCTTCTTGCTGCATGAGATGCGGCCCTTTTGGGAATGTAGAAATTGGATCTCAAGCTCCCTTAAAGGGTGTCTTTATTAACTTTAATGTTGTGGAGATCAAGTTCTGACAAAATGTCTTTCCCTACTGCTCCCTGTGAAATTGTCTACCCCTGTTATCCTCCTGAATCGGACAAGGGGGCTTTTTCTGATCAACTCCTGCCCGGTCTCCCACCCTGTGCACCCATCCTGAATGCTTAGTGTTTCTCACCAAGGCTTTTCTTGGTTCGTGATTAGTTAGCATTCATGTTTCCATGCAGCACCCAATCTCCCCTTGCTTCCCCAGCTACCCGCAGCACATGAACCATCACGCTAGGTCTCCGTTCATCCAGATGGCAGGTAGGCTTTAAAGATGAAGCTAAGCAGGAATAAACTGTGTAATTACTGGAGATCCCTGCATAGAGGGGATGACGGCTTGCAAAGAGAGGAGTTGCTTTCCTCCTCCTTAAATGGGATCTTTGTGTTAGCAGCAGAAGAAAAGGACTTGCAGATCTATTTTGTTTGGGTGCTCTTTGTTTCTATCAGGGAGCCATCCCTGACACAATTAAGGAGAAAAAGTAACTTTAAAAGATTGAACTAAAAATTGCATCTGTGAGCTGCTTCTTAAGGGAAAGCAAATTTGTGTGTCGTGTATTTTTGTTGTTTTTCTGTCAAAAATGCAAGATGAAGTTAGCATAGTGATGCAGTCGGCTTCATAGAGGACTTGGAAGTTTCCACCTCCAGGGTTTGAAAAGGATTTTTTATTTCTATCTGTGCTTAATGAGCAAACTAGCACCAGGGAAATGCAAAAACACCTCGGCGCTTTGCCCGTAACTTATGTCACAGCAGCAAGTAACATGATGTGAGCCCTGGCTTTCCCCCGAGTTTGGACTTTGTGCCTCATTCATTTCTGACGTGCCTCCTCCTCGCTCCGGGCAACGTAGTCACCCAGGACAATTAGATCCTTGGTCTGTTCATGGTTTGTAGATTGTAAATCTCGGAAGAAGGAGAGACAGCTTGACTCAACCCCAGTGATGTTACAAAAGCCGGCGGTGAATACCCCACTCTCGCAGGATAATAAGCACCCTTGCTTCTGGCACTTCTTCAGCCTCCCTCTCCACCTCCCACTTGCTCTCCTGGCCTTGACCTGAATTGGACGAGTGAACATCCCCAACTGCTCTTTAAACTGCCTTATGAGTTTCAGCCCCAAGACAGCTGTCCAGCAGGCTGGACTTGCAGGGAACCAGCTTTGCTGGGGTGTTTCAGACATGTGGCTGGGTCATGAGCCAGGTTGCTTTCTCACCTAACAGCCGCACAAGAAAAAGGGGACAGGAGCAGGCTCAGCACGAGCCCAGACCTAGCAGTAGGTGTAATGGGTGAGGAGACATTTTGATGTGCGGTTTGCAGCTTTCTTGGTGCTTTGGAGACCCTCATGGGCATAGGAAATTGCAGCTACAGGGCTCCATTTCAACAGTGAAGGGCAGAGAATTGGAGCAGTAAGGGGAAAGGAATTCATATATCTAAAATAGGAGGATCAGCGATGATCATGAAGTAATGTTTGCACAACATGTTTTCATAAATCTGAAATTCTGACTTTCCTGAAAGGTAGCATCATTGGAAAAAGGAGCTTTAATTACTTCATGATAATTAAAGCCACCAACCATATGATTTCCCTTCTGCAGAGAGGAAATACTAGGTTTCATTTGTTTGTTAATTTTAAAGGGAGTTATCCAAAACTAACTTAAACACTCTACTGTAAGGACTACTGCTAAATTCAGTGAGAGTAAGCTGATAATCTGCACCTTCGAATGTTAAATCAAATCACTGGTACAAGACAAATTGGGGATTAGGTGTGTAATATCAGTAAACTGACTTTGAAGAGTTTGTCCTGTCTACGTGATGTATAGTTTGTTGTTTATTTTAATCAGGCAATTTATAAGAATTTATTATATGGTGGCGCAGCGTGACTTGATATCACAGTTCAGATTAAGTGTTCAGCTGAGCTATGTTAAGTATGTAAGATATGGTAGAAACAAGATTTTCCCTAGTACATTTTTATTAATAACTTCTGATGGAAGGATAAGTTCAGGCAATGCAGTTAAGACTTAAAGGGGGAAAGAAAAGCAGTAACAGTATTATTTACACCAGCTATTGCAGTGGGAAGCCAAGATAGTGAGGAACTGGTTTGAGGGATGTTCAATGGTACACTGGAAGGACCTTTTCTCTGTTGTGCTGAGCTAATGTTCTTTGGGTTCACTTGTATGTATGTTGGAAGTTTTTATTAGTCAAATATGAGCAAAAGTTAAATTTTATCATTTTCCTGTAGCTTGACTAGTTATTTCAGTATTGGTTTTGATGCTGTTACAGTGTGCTGTTTTGAATAGGGTTAATACTTTTATTTACATTTCATTTGGTCTAAAAATACCCCACATTCTGAAGATGAGCCAGCTTGTAGCGTTGTGAGGAACCCAGACTGCAAACTTCTCATTTATCCAATTTTTGCACGTCCTGTTTTTGCCACGTATCCACATGGGTCTCAGTCAGTACTAGTCTGCGCTCAGCTCTGCTGAAGCCAAGCTTTGCTTCAGCCTGCTTGCTTAGTATCCGCTTTCTTGAATTTTGTCCAGAATTTCTTTCAGAAGAGACTAAGTGTTTGGATGAGAGAACATTTGGGGGCCACCGAATAGCCAGAAACATTAACTGGTTCAGGAGATCCCTTTGGCTGAAAATAGAGGAATGGCAGGTACCTGGGGAAAGGTTCTTATACACTCATCCTGTTCTTAGTGTTTTCTGGGCGTTTGCTCATGGCTGCCGTTGGAGACAGGTTGCAGGGTCAGATGAACCGTTGGTCTATTTTAATATGTAAGCTTGAGCATCACAAGGTACAAGTCTACATAGGGCTGGGCAATAGGTTTATCTGGCCTCCACCGGTCGTAGCCATCTGTTGCAGAATAGTGATGTTGAGCCAAGTACACTTGACCCAAGGAGGCTGCTGGATGCTGCTAGAGGTGCCACCATGAAATGACCTGGTTCCCCTGCCAGAGCGTTGCTCAGCTCAGCCCTGCCCCATGCAGCAGCATCAAAAGGGGCTTGTGCAGTGCTGGTGCTGCGTGGGAAGGAGACAGGCAGCCCCTGACCGTGGGGGATGTCATCCTCAGGTAGGTACCTCTGTGTGGCAGGTTGGAGTGGGGTGGGAATCAAGAGAGCAGCCATCAGCTCAGACATTGGTGGCTGGGACTGCTGGTTTAATGAGCATCTCTTGGTTTCTGCTCAAAACATTTTGGTCTGAAATTTTATTTTCTGCATACAGAGAAAAATAGGGATATTTGAATATTCAGATGGCTCGATTTGCTCTATAAGACAGTTGGCAAGTGTACATGCCAAACACCATTTGGATTTTATTTTCTTTTTGATTTTAAAATGTCAGTTAAGTTACCACTATTGTACAAAAAAAGAGGACAGTTTTTACTAACTATAAACCCTTCCTGTGTTGTCTGTGCACAGAGAGGGAGAAACAGTTACTATTTTCTCCAGAAAATCTGGATTTAGAGTATGCATTTGTCACTTCCATGCTGCTAGATGTTACTAGACTATTGCATTCTTTCCAATTATCCAAGCAGCCCTCAGGTCTTTTAAAATAAATAAGATCTCAGGATTTGCTGACTCCATCAGGAAAGTTTGGCCATTTTTAGTTTTACTATCAAATATGCATCTTAATCTTAAATAGCATTTAAGTTGCTGTTGTTGTATTGGAGTCAATAATACCATTAAAATCATCTTTACAATAAGAAAATAGCTTAATTTTTCTCTTTGCTGTTTTGGTCTATATGGGTAGTCACACAAGGATGAGAAAACGTCCTCCCTTGAGAAACATTTTCAATGTTGCAGTAAAGCTAGAGTTGCGCTGTTATGAGAGCCCAGCCCCTACTAACGACACTTCATCTCATTCAACACCTTGATGTAGTAAGAAACACCTTCCCATTTGATATGACAAATGTTTAGGTGGTTGAAATCAGAAGAAATGAGCCACAATGTCACTATCTAGACTATGATATTGCATTCTTCTGGTATTTGTACATTGCATTTCTGGTTTGCACACTGGTTACCACAGTAACTTCTGCACAGACTTCCACTGAGCTAATCCTGAAATCTTTCTAGTTAGCGCTCTTTTATTTCTTTCTTCTGAAATGTACTTGTTTTTTGTGTGTCTGTCTTTTCTTGTTATGTAAAAACTCACATGTTGTGAGGAGGTTTTAAATTAGGACTAGCCAGTCCTAATTTTATCAGGAAATAGGAGAGAAATTAAATCAGAATGCCCATCGTGAACAGAAATGGCCTTGGCACATCTGCATTAGTAGCATCGCTGTGGTGCTCTATGCTGGCTCCAAAATTGGCTGCACTTTTTCATGGTTATTCATTACAAATTTTTTCCTGTGCCTTTACAATATCATGATTACTTTCCTTACTATAAATCTTAGAGGGACTTTTGGATTTTGAAAGAGAGCGATATTTTCACAAGGTACCTGATTTCTTCTGATTACGTGAGCCCAGTGCCATACCATAAATTACCCTTCCCAATCTGTCAATGGCAAACATTGATTCCAACTGTGAGGGCATGTGCTGCTTATACAAATGTCTGACACTGGATGCAAGCCACCTTTTTACCATGTTAATTGAAGATGGATAGCAAGGACTTGAGATCAACAAATGGGCCTGTTTGTCATGTTGTTAAAACTCAATCTGTCTGACACTGGAAATGTTTTTCAGCTCCTTAAAATGAAAGGGAAACTGTCAGCTTGAAAATCACGTGTCTAACAGAGCTGTCATCTTTTCCTTTTCTCAATCCTCCTCAAATAAGAGCTCAAACACTGTGGCTGAAAAAAAGACTAGAAAATGCAATCTCCCCTTTTACGGAGATGTAGTAAACATTGCCCAGGTCAGAGCTGTGGTGGGACAGATCCGTAAGTGCTGGCCTAGCCCTGCTCCAGAGTGGTGCTACACAGGGGTAGGTAGGTCCCAATGTCATTGTGGCACTGCCAGCTATGGCAGCGCCTTCGGGAAGGGCAAAGGCTGGATTTTGGGCAGTCTTGGGACAAAAGAGAGACAAGTGTGGACAGAGCTCCTTTCCCCAGCTGTGAGCATTACCCTTCCAGAAGTCTCAGCAAGATGCTTCAACTTCCATTAATGCTGTTGGCGCAGCATCATTTCACGTGGTCTTTTGTTAGCAACGGTCCCAGGCGCTCCTGCTTCTCAACCTGAAAATTTTATTGTGTTAGATGCGATATAAATGTCTATGAAGCAATAGCTCCTTTCCTTCACAGGGCAGATCGCTGCTGAATTAAGACTTGGCGTCCAGGTTGTTGGCTCTTGTTTATCTGCCACAAGTAGTCCATTTATTGGTGTGGCCATGAATGTTAGTAAGTCATCACTGGGTTGCTTCTCCTTGCAATGCTACAGAGAAAACTTGATTTTTCCATTTATAAAGGCTTCTGAATGAACTAGAAAATCTCTTCAATGAGTAACTCAAGGAATGCAAGCTAATTGTTCACTAGTAGCTGCTGGTGAGCTAGGAAGTATCAGCAATTATTTAGAAAATAATTTTTAAAGCGCTGACTTTTGCTCCCTCCTGCCCCATCTCCATGGGTGCCCAAGGTGAAAAATTCCCTGTGCTATAAATGCTGAGGAATACATTTGTGCACAGTGTCTGTCTTCTCTTGACTACTCTTGCTTGGCCATGCCTTCCTTGAGAGGTTATGTGAGCCCTTCACAGGCATGAGTGTGTATGCTCTCTGTGCTTTGTGAGATAGGGGTTCATTTTTATCTAGATATGCAAAAATAGGACTACTTCTCTTAAGCTTATTTATCCCTCTCAAGCAGAGTGTTTCTTTAAATCAAGTGAACACATTTAGGAATATCTTAAACTGTGATATTTTAACGTATGTGTTCATTAATTTTAATGCCATTCAGTAAAAGTCAAAGATGTTTCTAATTCACACCAGTGCTACCCTCCTGCTGCATTATGCTGAGACACAAAGTGGAGGAAGAAATGCCAAGGGATGCGTATGAGCCTGTATAAGTTGCTGTAGGTCTGGTGACTTTGAGAAGGTACACTGATTTACACTGGTCATGGCTCTACCCTCACTTCCCATTTATGTTAATGGGATTTGTGCATCCGGCTTCCCCAATGTACCATGAGGAAAATTGGTTGTACGAAGGTTAACACTAGTGCGATCATAATATCCACTGGTTGTTACAATAGATCTGTTTATCAATACACTCTAGACACATTCAATATTGTTGCATTTCATAAAGAATTACTGTAAGTTGCCGTTCTGTTTTATTCCCTTATTGCATTTTCACAGCGTATTATAGGAATGATAAAATTCCATGAGCCATAACTCCTAATGGCAGAGATGATCAATTTGACTTCTAATTTGGAAGTAAAAGCACATACACAGTATACACTTTGCCCGAGTGCAGAATAATAGTCCTGCTCGTCTTTGTGGCAACATTGGGACATTAGCAGTAATGATTAGCAGTAATGGCTTTTAACAATAATTTATTTCTAGGTATGTAAATGTATCTGATTCATTGGTCTCACAGCTGATGCCAACAATATCATATAAGCATGTAAGAATGTGCATCCTTCAATACGTGTATAATTCAGAGCATCCCTGACATCTTTTTAAGGCACAGGAAGCAAGTTGTGCACAAAAAGGTGAACTTGCCCATGGTCTGGTCTACCGGTCCCAGATGAAACACGGCAGTCTGTGCGATGGCTACCTCCAAATCTCCGGCAGAAAAATTTAATGAATTAATGTTCAAAGTTGAGCTTCACTTTTAGTGAGACTGCTTGCATTGCTCACAGCATTGTCACAGTTCTGGATTGATAGGAGGGTTTTTTTTCTTTTTAATCTTTTTTAAAATTTTCATTGAGAAGCTGTTTGAAGGCTGACGGGCCACTAGTGTACTGGAATCTCTCTGGAGCAAAGGTAGGAGGGTTTGAATGGTTTCCTTTTTGCCAGCAAACCAAGGCAGATGGTACGCTGAAGCCTTCCAGTGACTCCTCAATAGCACTTAAATCTACCATTTGCAATCTATTGTCTATTTAAATCTATTTAATTTACAATTAACAAGACACCTCTTGCTCTCTCAACTTAATTAAAGAGCTACTGACTCTTAGAAGGATTGAAATGCAATAAAGAAGATAACCTAGTTAGGGTATAATTAAGGGAATTTACGTAAGTAATAAACATAGTATTGCTGCCTTCTAAAAAAATACCCTGAACCTGTGTTAATTTTTAAAAAAACCTTATATTAAAATAAGTGTTCAGACATTTAATTAGCATAAAGCAAGATAGCTATGGCGAATTAATTGTATGTAATTTCCTTTAAGTAACCATTGAAAGCATGACACACCAAATGGCCTTTGCGTGATCTGTCAGCAAGCCAGGTTTTAACCTCTGCATCTTGGATTAACCCCTTCTGGGCTGCTCCTGATTTCAACTAAATCCTACAGATGCCTACATTATGTCCTCCAGTGGGGCACGTTGAAAGATGATTAAAAGTATGAAATAAAAATGATCTCCTTGTTTACTCACTCACTTGACCTTGGGTTAAAAACAAAGCATTCATTTTCCAGTATTCTGGCTGGAGCAGGAAATAAGGGAAAAAGCATCGCTGCTGTGCACTGGTGGCAGGTACTTACTTTGTCCTGAGTGTTGTGCCACAGGAGAGCGTGGTGGCTCCTTACAGGCTTTTCGTCATGGCTTGTGCTGCACAAATCCCCAAAGCACCACAGTTCGTTTTCTTGTAGCTCAGCTTCTCTTCATGCCAGTGGGCTTCCAGCTGGCTGCTCGGTCAGTGGTGTATGGAAGCGTGCTCCTGAAGCTGCTTCACCACTACAAATGGTAATTCACTTCTCAGTTGCACGTGTGCTTTGCTGGATGCAGACTACACACCATTTATTGTGCATAGGGAGAACCGAGAGAAAGGTATTTCAGAGTGAAGTAACAAGTGTTGCCGAAGGGCAAACTTTCAGGGTACATCGTTGGTGTGAAGGACAGGATCATGTTGTCTGAGTGAAAAACGTGTTCTTTTTGTGTGTACCCAAGAGAGATACCTTGGAGATGTTCTCCTTCCTGAAAGAAATGAGATCACTGTTAATAGAAGTATTCAAAAGCTGTTTATATACAACATGAATATCTAACTGTATTTCAGGTCTGTCCAGTGCCCTATTAACAAGCCAAAGTTTTTTGGGGCACATGGGACTTGATATTGCCCAACTTGCGAGACTCTGAATCTGTCAGGGCTTTCTCTTCAACTCTCCACCTCCAACAAGAAACTGTCCTTTCACTTTTTTTCAAAGGGATGAATTTCTACCTGTCTAGCCCAAGGTGTAGAGTTTGAAACAGCAGCAAGTACATCCAAAAACCACTCTTTTGGTTCCCACGCTGTTAGATTGGGGACAAAGGTAGCACAGCTATACATTTAAACGACGTGACCGTGGCAGCTAGGGCCATTAGCGCTGGTGACAGAATGGCTGATGCTTTCTGATTAAAAACAAAAATCCACCCCCCACACAAATTACATTAAGCCCTTCTTTGCATTTTGAAAGGCACTATGCGCTTTTTCACCTGCCACGACGGTCAGCTGGCGTGGCATGTGCTGTCTCTAACCAAGCTGACATCTGCAAATTCATGATCTGTGCCGCCGCTTCCACACAGAGCATCACAGCCCGCGAGCCCCTCTCCCTTCTCCAAAAAGCTCTTGCCTTGCTGGCTGGCTGCGCTGCACATGGATTCAGCCTGCGGGGGGAATTAAGACTTTCCCAGGAAGGTTTGTACTCTGCATCTGCTATTAGGGACTTCAGAGATGCCCGGTTTTAATTTTGGAGTGATTTCATTTTTTTAAGGGAGCTGTTACAGCTACTTACTTTTGAACTAAAAGCATAATGTTTCTATTTCTACTCTAAACTACAGTCAGATGGTAATTCATCTGTTTCTGCGCATTGTCACCTAAAAAAACTGAAGAACAAATGCTTCATTGCTGTATTCAAACTAATAAACTTGGCTGGTCATCCCATTTTAATTGGAGGCTGAAGTGCCTTTGAATCGAAATGGATATTTAGAGACCATTAGGACCAAACCACCAAGGCTTCTGTCGGTGCAGTGACATTGTTTCGTTAGATGTGGGACTTGGAATATATTTACATGCCTCGTAGCGATGTAATGAAAGAGGACAGATTAATTAACTGTTGGAGTTGAGCCAAGCAGAGGACATGGTGGCCTAGCAGGTGCCCCGTTCCCTGTGCAATAGATCGTGTTTGTTCATGCACTCACAAACTCATTAGGCTCAACCTGAGTTATTTGGTACGAAGTGTTACTTGGGTAATTGCTGTTGCATTGTTTGAGTGAGCTTGCGTGCAGAAGACATTTGTGGGGGTGGCATTGGGGGCTGGCAGGCCGGGGGGCTGCAAAAGTTGTTTGGTTGAAGGGGGTTAATAGAACGGGGAGCATAATAGTGACAAAACCCAAGGAGAGGTGTCCTTGGCTTGCGTTTCTCTGCACAGCCATGCCTGTTTGGTACAGGGGTGCCTCTAGCAAGGAGACACGGGGACTTTTCCTCCATGCTGTGGCATGGAGGACAAATGGGCTTTTTTCAGTGGGACAAAAGGGGAGGAGGTACTTCTTGGACCCTCTTTTCACTCTCTGCTGTGCTCTTGGAGGATTTCAGTATTTCTTACTGGGGTTCGGATGCTTGGTCTGCTTTTCTACCTGCTCCAACTTTGTTGTGGAGACTGCCCACTGCAATGGAGAATGTCACTGGTAGGAAATGTTTACAGAGAGGAGTAGAATATTTTTTTTATTTTTTTTTAAAAGAGAGAATATTGTTCCTCCAGTCAGATGTTTATTTAGTGGCTGCGTATCAATTATCTGTTTGAACAGGTTTCATTACAGAAAGTGCAGAACCCCTGAGCGCGTTTTAAAATATGCTAATCCTTACTTAGGCAGGAAATGGAAAAGGCTCATTTACAGTTTAATTTCTAATCCATGTGGGTTGCCATGTTGTATGCTGGGACATAAATAGAAAAGCTGAAGTGGAGAGGACAGCTTTCTCACAATAAACAGGTGCTACTGCTTTGCTTTTTCTGCTTACCCACTCTGATCATATGTCAAAGCACGAGCTGCAAAATGTTGAGCGCAAACTCCACCAAAACAACTTATTCTGTGCTTTTCCTTTTGAGGGATAACATACGGGCAAGAGATTGTAAATCAACACTGATGAAGAGGGAACGAACAGGTTCTTTTCTGATGTGGTGAGCACCTGCAAAAAGAGCTGTTACAGCCCTTTTCTTTGGCTGGCAGTGTTAATTGAACAGGATCAGCAGACAGCCCCACAAAACACTCCACAAAAAGCAAAATGACATTCCCCACTCAGGTCCCTTCCGCTGCTGCAAATGTACTGGGACAAAGAAAGTTCTTCCTTTATCTTTTTTCTTAGTTTTCTTTTTCTTTCTCTAAAAAAGTTGAGTTGCACAAATAGGTTCCCCCTCCAACTTCTCCCCTTTAGTAGTTTGTAACATTAATGGAACCAACTAATCTTTCTGATTAAATATTTATTTGGGCAGGCTACCAATTCTGCTGTCCAGCCTCCTGCATCAGTGTTTAATCAGTTGTTTGATGCTGTTGTTTTCTGGATGAAACAAATACTATCCCCTACAGTTTCAGACCCAGGCTGCAGCCTCCTCCCCTTTGAGATTGCTGGAAAGAAGGTGGAGTCAACAAATTGGCAAGTGCAAATCCTTCTTGAAATACCTGGCTCTGCACGTATTTGAAAATAAGGAGGGGAAGATGTGTTGGGAGCCTGGGAGGGAAAATACAGCTGCAGCAGGAGCCACAGTGGCGGTCCTGGGCCCAAGGGGTGCCCAAAAAGCAGCATCCTTTTTGCAGGACTGTTGCCAACACAGCTCTAGCGGGGTGGTGACAGATATTTGAAACGATGGGACAGGGTATATTTGATATAGAGTGGTGGAGTTTAATTATGGACAAGAATCAAATTGATATTCATAGGGTGATAAATAAATAATGTGTATGCACTTGCAGGGAAGGACAAGAACATTTTTCTGAAGCAAAAGAAATAAAATCAGCAAAACAGAAATTAAAAATGGATCTATTTAGCAGAGCTTCTGGTTATATGATGAATGCATCAGTTCATGGGCTTGATCCTTCCATTTCTTGAGGAGTCATTCATGCCTGGGCTAAAAGGCTATGAAACGGGCCAGGGTCACATTTCTCATCCTCTGATCTCCACTCTGAGATTTCCAGCTAACATTTTCCCTCCTCAGGGGGTGAATTGAGCCTTGGGAGGCTCAGCAGCAGCCAAGAGCTAAAAGGACAAGAGGGAAACCTGAGGAGTTGATTTCATGATGATGGACACAGAAAGGAAAGTAGGGCAGTACTCCCCCTGGTCGGCTGAGCTGGGGGTACAAGCCAGCACACACCTATTTGGCAGGAGACTCTCTAATATGGGATAGCTTTCAGTTAGACCTTCTCAAAAAAACCTGGGCAGTTCACATAGGACGATCAATGCATCAGTACAATAGCTACTTTTTTATTTTCCTAATTTCAGCAAATGTGTCCTCAATAGTTGGTGCTTCTGACAAAGCTCCTCTCTGAAATGTGCATGTTTCTTCAAGATAAGTCTCAACTTTCACATATAACCTGATGTTTCTTGTACATGCAGCTACAGATATGAGCTTGAAAATGGGAAATAAATTATTTGAAATGAGAAAATGAATGAGAAAACTAGTATGTTATACTTTCAATGAAATGCTTTAAATTTTGTTCTTGGATTTCGGGGCTTGCTTCATAATGTTTTTTAATACATGGTGCTATCAGTGTTGAGTTAAACTGAGAGAACTGGCAAAGGCTGACAGAAAATGGCAGCCTGGATGCATCAGGGACTTGAGTGACTTCTGTTTGCACCTTCGCATGTCTCAGAATGGCTTATTCTCAGTTACGCCTGAGATGGTACTTTGCTACAAACCGAGCAGCATGTATTTCTAGATATGAGACAGGAGGGAGACCCCCAAAAATGTGTGTGTCTATATATATATACGCACATGTAAGTTTAAAAAAATATATATATACATAAAGAAAGGGAGCCTTAGGTCATGCTTAGCATAGCCATAGCCCAGTGGGGTGAGGCAGCTCCTTGGTTTTCCTCTGCTTCCCTTCACCCCTGCGCTCAGCAGCCGGCTGCCCCAGCATCCAGGAGGGGGAAAAACTGAAAAATGCTGCCTTGGCAGAGGAGAGTTTGACGAGCATGGAAAAATTCTTTTTTAATTAATTTTCTTCTTGTTTAAAGGAAACACAGAGAACGTAGCGTGGAAGAACAAGATCTGAAACAAATTGCTAACTGTAGTAATAATATTTTTTCTCTTAGTTATATGCTTTTTTTTAACCTTGGCTGTTGTACCTACACAAATGCCCTTTAGCAAGAATTAAAAGAACAGACAAAACTGTGATAGAGGCATCATTTTTTTTCAAGTGATCTAGGAGGTTTTTCAAAGTTTTCCAGGAGGTGTCAGCAGTACTTTAAAACTTTCATTTTCTGTGATGGAGATTTCTGCAGAAGTTATTCTTCTAAAATAAATAAAAGGAAAAATCCCATGCTAAGGAAATAGCAAATGTCATCATTCAATCCCATCCCCGAGGAGACGGGTCCTTGTTGCTGGCTTGGGCTGGGTTTGCAAGCCTTTGGGCACTGCATATTTTGGCAGGGTTTCTTACCACCGGCCTCTTGGCTAGCGGGCTGTGTTGGTGGTGTTTCCCTTTCTGTGTTGTTGGTAAGCATCAGCCCTGTGGCTGGCTCTGGAGATCTTGTAAGTCGTGGGTCTTGGCAACTTCCAAGGCCTGCGGAACCCCAGCTTTCATGACCATTAAGCAAATTTTTGCCCAGGTCCTCTGAGAAAAGCCTTGAAAATATGACCCAGTACGAATAAATCAAAAGGCAATTAAAATAATTTTAAATATTTTTTTTTTATTAAAAACCTCACGGTGATATGTTTTCAGGATTGGAAGTACTGCTTTATGGCTGAGGGGAGAAGCGGCTCTATTTATACTTCTCTTTCATTGTCCATAGTTGGCTTTCATAGGAGCTGTCAGGATAATCTGGTCCAGGTCCTCAGCTGGTGTGAGCTGGCAGAGCTCGGCAGGCTTCACAGAGGCTGAGCCAAGTTATACTGCTTTACAAGACAGGAAAATAATCATAACCACATAGAGAGCACTTTCCACCTGAGGATCAGAAAGCAGACAGGGAAGCCCACAGAATCATCATGGCATGTGTCTGCAAGGGAGAGTGTTACTGGAGGTGGCAGTATCATGAATCGTTTTGCGATTAAAAAAAAAAAAAAGGTGGGATGATGTGCAGCCCTAATATGGCACAACTGGGAACATAAAATGCTGTCCTGTGAATCCTGCTGTTACTGAATGCAGCAATGTTAGTGAAAGATACAGGTGACAATATAGGTGATGTTGCTGGTCTCAGTGTTTTCAGTCTGACTAATTAGTAAAGAAAAAGGATAACCAGTGAAATAAAAGCTTGAAAACATTTCATTTCAGAGCTTGCTGTAAGGAGGCCTTCAAAGCAAGCACAGGCATTGCAAGGAGATTGGGCTTTTCTCTTTCAAAATCCAGCAGAGTCCAATAAAATCAGGCAGATTGACGGGCACAAAGAATTACAGTCAATTTACTTTTGAAAATGAGTACTGTTGGGTTGATAGTGGGCAGATTCACTCACTGAGTTCTGCTTTGGGGCCTTCTGATCCAACTCTTCCATGTGATCGTAGATATCATCTTAAAGTACCATCATATGGTTGCATGATTTTTCACATTGCAATAATTAAATGCTGGGACGCTCAACAAGTGCTAGGGAGAGCTTGGACTGATGCACAGTGAGTACTGAGCTAAAAAAGCCACACTGCTGTAATGTGTGTTTTCATAACCTCTCGTACTTGGTTCTGGCAGGGTATTTTATTAAATGATCTTTTAAAAAAGGTCAGCTGGGTAAATATAATCAAGAAGTCTGCTTGTGAGTTAGATCGGCTTTAAAAAAAGCACTGCACTGTTCAAACTGTTAATGGCTGGCAGGGATAGAGATGAAAAAGAAGATAAATCTATGGCATAGGATTGTGTGAGATGGAAGGACCTCTGCAGAGTCTCTGCCTGAGTCTTGCCCCATGCTAGCATGCTATTCACCTATGGTTTAGAAGTCTGATCTTACTCTTTCTTCCCAATTTTAATTTTAACCGCTGTAGCACAGATGTTAATGGGATTATATCTACTTAGATAGGAAGCTCCTCTGGGGAGGCACTTCATCTTCTCGCTTGCCTGTGTAACATCAGGCACTGTCATTTGCTACATCATGTTATACTACTACACTAAGAAACCTAGTGTTGGAGAGCAAGCTGGGATGCTTAAAAATGGTCACTGGTGTACAAATATGGAGTGGAACTGAAGAAATAAGCACCAGGTTTGGAAAAACAAGTTGCATCAGCCCAGAACTAGCAGAGCTTGGTCAAGTCCAGCTCTCTCTCATGTGGGTTTTGTTGTGTCTAATAAGGCGTGAGCACTTTTGACAGCTTTCCCTCAGCAGAGACACTGATAAGGGCTCTCTTTCGTCTCAACACCAGTTTGCAGGAAACTTGTAGACAGTGCATAACAGAAAGGACAAACTGTTTGAAATCGGGCAGTGGGCTCAATACACCGTCACTGCAGATGCATAATCTTTGTTTCCCTAAAAACTCAAATTCATTAGATGTCAACCTCTCAGATAAGAAGGTATCTAAAAGGAGAAAGAGGAGAAGACAGTGAAGAAGGATAAAACTCAATGTCAAGATGTACAGTAACAGGTTCATAAGGGCAAACAGAGTAACTATGTGAGAGTAGGGGTACTAGGGAGGTTTGGGGGAAGTTGCAGGAGGGAGCTGGTCCAGGCTCCTTACAGGGGCTGATGCCCATCCCTTATCCCTGGTCAGGCTTTAATCCTGCTTGGCAACTGCACTCTGCCCCTTAGCTGAGGTATTAGAGAAGAGGGGATTTTTTTTCTTCTTCTTTTTTCTGTCTTTTCTTTTTTTCCCTTGCTGGATATCCTTTCTGGATCATCTCCTCCCTGTCTGCCTTGGCCTCACCTGGCTCCAACGCGCCTGCGTGCCACGATGCCCTGAGCCGTGCTTAATGCGTCCCTGGGAAACCTGCCCCTCCGCCCACTGGGACCAAATTTCAAGGCATATCCCTATTAGCTTATTTTGATGTTTTTATCTTTCCGTGATCGGGAACCATTCTCTGCAGCCAAAACAGACACTTTCCTGACGACGTCGAGTGAATTTTTAGCTGTCCTCTGAGGAGAGGACTTCAATAAAAGATGAGGCCGCTCGCCACGCTGACTGGCTCGAGCACTGTAACGTCTCCGGCGGCTCCTGCCTTTCGCTGTAAGTTTACACTCGTATGAACATTGGCTCGGCTGCCCCGTGTTGCTGTAAGTGAAGGTTTGCACGCAAAGATGGCCTCCACAAAAGCCACCTCAGGCGAAAGCACTTCCTGCACCAGCAAAATGCAACGTTACACGGAGTCTCTGGTGGGTAGCTCTGCCAGTGGTTTGGCAGTGGCTCATGTTTTAGTCATGAGGAATGGGGGTCCCTTCCCTGCCACCTCCTCCCTGGCCAGGGAGCGTGGCAGGTTTGTTCAAAGGCACTGGGAGCAGATTGCCCACGATTTCTGGCGAGGGGCACATCACCACAGCAAAGTTTTGCTCGGCTGTGGGAGCATTTCTTGAAGGTTTGATATATGCAAACCTCACTCTGTGCAGAAACACCATGTAGGCCCTGGTCCCCTCCTTTAACCTCCTGAGCTCCCACCTTCACTTGCTCCAGCTATGAAGAAATAAAATGCAAATAAAACTGCCAGTTTTCTTCTGGAGCCTGGGAGGTGCAGAAAGTCTGTGGGTCATTCAATCCCCTCTTCTCCTGCTGAAGCTGAAATGACTGAAAATCCATAGGAAATACCAAAATGGTGGGGAGAATAATAAATCAGGTTAGTTTTTGCACCTGCTGAAACCTCCTGGGTTTCTTTTATTCATGAGGCTAATGCTTCCGTCTCGCTGCCCTTAATTACAGGTTGGGAAATTCCTCGTTGCTTTGGGGCCAGCCCCGCTCTGCAGTAGCACCCACATTAAGTGCTGGAAATGTCCCCGGGGTGCTGCGGCTCCCACTAGAATGTGGATTTTTGCCCACAGTGTGTAATATCCAGATGAAATGATGGGGATCCTGCATGCCATGCAAACACACCTTCTGGCTTCACCCAGGTTGTGTGTTTTATGGGAAGTGTTTGCGGAGGTGAGGAGGACAGGTGAGAAGGCTCCACAGCAGGCTTGGGGCAGAAATGCATGTAAAAAGGGCATAGTGGAGAGAAAAAACACTGTAATGGCAAAGTCCCGTGAAGTTGGTGGAACTACACTCTAAGGTATTTTAGTACTGATGCACCCAAACTGGTGAGTAATTGTATCGATGTGCCTCTTAGTAGTTCTTACACTTTCTACATCTTCTTTCTGGGAATTTCAAAAACAGGCTGAGATTGTCCCACAAGCCCAGGTGGGGGAGCTTGGCTGGATAATAATTTTCAAGGGCTGTCCTGCTTGTTTCCTTGTGCCATGCAGGCGAAGGCCTGGGGAAGGCAAATCTGGGAGACACGTTTGAATCATGCTGAAGCAGGTCACCAAAGGAGAAATGCTGGAAGTTTTCAGGAGCTGAGACCTGGGGAGTTTTAGGAGGCTGCAGGGCAAGAGAGCCACATGACGGGAGAGGGACCCTCGCATCAAAGAGGTTGCAACTATTTACCTCAAGGGGAGGTGATTAGTTTCGCAATATATATTTTCAGGAGGACTGACTTGTACAGTATCTTCTTGGCCAAATATTTAATTTTTCTTTAGCGGCTTATCCTTCCGTGGCTGTCTGCACTGCAGCAAAGCATTTGGGGAAAATGCTTCTGCTGCTGCTGAAAATGAGAGTTGATAGAGGGGAAACTTTTCAAAAGCAAGCAGCTCCTTGGGGTCCCAGGACCTACTGAGTTTCAGGCAAGTTTATTCAGTCACTCAGGAGCTTTTGAAAAATTATTGGAAGTCTCTCCCCTCTCATTACCACGGACTCCCCAGCAGGTAGCTCAGGCTTCTGTAATCCCTAAATCAAATTTGACAGCTTCTCTTCCGTATTGGTTTTCATTTTCACACTGACTTCAGGGTGGGTATTTCTCTTCCTCCTTGTTACCAGGGGACTAACGATGACCATTTTAAAAGAAACAGCAAATATTATCTGTTTTTGTCTTTAGACCTGCCAGCTAACGCTGATCACTGCGGCTTTGGGTAATTCTGTAGGTTAAAAAGGTAATGCTTTGAAGGGGAAAGCCAGAGCCTTGCTAAATGCAATAGTATTATTTATGACTGTTTGCTTTCTGTTTTCCAAAAGCTCCTCCATAAAGTCAACACTTGGCATTAAAAGCCATCTTAAGATATCAGACTGAAGTGTGTAAGGAAAAAACCAATAACTTCCAGCAGCACATTTTCATTAACCTGGAACTAAAAAAGTCCACTGCAAAACAGTGGAATGTTTCCTTGAAGCCTTTTTTTCACCTTTCCGTACACATTTTCTCAAGCAGTTTAATCAGGCAAAAGCTTCCTTTATCATTCGACTTTTTTTATTCCTACCGTGGTTCCTGACATTTTGGGAAATCGCTCATTTAAAGTGTTGCAAAGAAAGTGCTGTCAGTTATTTATCAGGCTTTATGTCATGATTTGGGAAAACTGACCTTGATTTACTTGTGCCATTAGAAACTTCATCAAAGGAATGAACGAGCATTTTTCTGTGGCACCGTTAAGAACAAACAGCAAAGCCTCTCAGTCACTTTTTCCAGTTGAAGAAGTAGGCAAAAATATTAATTGGACTGTTGATTATATTGATAGATCCAGAGCGATTTTAAATGCCTTGCCCTGGTTAGTTAGTATTTGCTCACTGACACCAGTATTTAAAAAGAGCTCCATTGCACTACTTCTTTCCCATATAGCACTGTCCAAAACACATAACCAGCAACAGGAATGGAGAGATGCTCAGAGCCTGGTGCTGCGAGAAGAGGTGAGGTGGGGGAATGAAACGAAAAGGAAATTATTTCGTTTTCAAACCTTTGTTTAAATAAACTATCCCGATGGGAAGCTCCGCAGGATGCGGTGAGAATCACTATTGGGGGTCTGGGAGGGCGAGCGCTGCCGCCAAATATCTCTTTGCCCTGTTAATCCCTTTGGGAATTCTCGTGCTTAAAATGAGGTGCCTGCTTGAGTACCTTCCCCAGTCATAGCCTCGGCTGAGGAATAATAACGATGTTGATAGCAAATGCAGCAGGAAATAAGCTGAAGATCAGGAGTGTTTGGCACCCCGTGGCTACCCGCGTTACCGGCCATTTGCACATAATTTTTAAGACTTCCTTCTGCTCCCCACATCCCCCCTGCACATGAAAGCTTTGGGCAGAATCCTTTTTTCGTTTCCCCTAAATAATCATTCCAGCATATGGGGTGATTTTTAAAGGCAGGGAAAAAAATATAAAATCTAGCTTCTACTTCTCCATCACGCTCACTGATTAGGAACTGGAGAGGCTCAAGAGGTGCTCACAAAGGGCTGATTACAAAGTCAGGGAAAATGAGAGATTCTCCAAACGGGGCTTCTCGTCTGCTGCTGTCTGTGCTGCCGTGCTTTTCCTGCAACTCTGGACTGTGCCTGTAATAGCTTTGCACATTTTTTTTCTGAAGAACTCACTGAACTGGCTGCTTATTCTGGGAAGCTCCTTTGAGAGGTTAGAGGTATTTTTTAAGTGTCGTTCGCTACATGCTTAATGTGAGCAAATATTTTAGAGCTCCACTTTGACAGTTGTAAGTAAATATAACTCTGGCGTCACTGCACAGAAAGAATCTAGATGTTTCACTAGCAGAATAAAAGGAGTGGGTTTCCTCTAGACATTTATAACCACTATCCTCTGTAAGCAAAACCTCTTTGCATTTTGTATTTTAGAAAGAGTTTAGAGAAAGCATTTACATATTATATTGTGTGCAGACTGAGGTAGAATGTGTGCTGACTATTTTGTGGACATGTTAAATATAGCTTTTTTTAATGAGATTCTCGGCTTTAGATGTTAAGTAAAGCAGAACAATAATGGCAAAAACTTCAAACTCGCATACTTTCAACTTTCCTCTAAGTTTTCACTTGAGAAGGAAAAGTCAGCAGCAAGGACAGACAACTGGACTGTGTTTTGCAGTAACAAAAGATAACGTGGAATGTTCTCGTTCAGGCAAAAAGAGGTTAAAAAGTACCAGATTGTGGCGTAATTACCAAATTACGACATCTAATTTGTGGGTTTAACTTGCTAATTATGTGTGATACATGGGTGGCAAGGGTGAATACCAAGCACTAGAAGCCTTCCTTTTGTCTTTGGAAATTTGTTTTGATTAGGGGGAGGAAGAGGAAAAAAAAATCTGGCTTCACCACATGCAACTGTTCCTTATTCTCTTGTGCCAGGCAGAATGAAAACCAACTATACAGAGTGGTGAGCAACGTGTTCGTTGTAATAGAAATAGAGGGGGTGTGATAGGCATTTTGTAGGGTTTAGCTGCCTCTAACGTACATACATACCCTTTTGGAAAAAAATACTCTTAGGGTGAGGGCTAGTACCCTGAAGTTTTTCTTGCCAGAGTGCATTTCCAAGGGCTGTCAGGAGTGCTGGTGTTGATATTTAAGATGAGTTCAGGTGTAAGTGCCAGCCCTGTCTGCACAGACAGTCACTCAGCACTTTTTTGCTCCTCTTTGTAAGTAACTGTCAGTATTTCCTAGTCAATATTAAGCAGGACTATTTACCTTGTCAAAAACGGATGCTTTGAAATTAATTCTGAAGTAGGCAATATACCGTTCTCCCTTGCACTTGATAGGCAGGGTTAATATTCTCACAGCTGAAGATCTGGGGACTGGAGCAAAATGCAAATGGCCACACAGGAGACAGCTTGAGAAAACGGCTGCGTGTGAACTTGACAGTAGGAGAAGTGAGAAGGAACGAAATGACCTACATTTTGCTAGAGTGAACCTAGTCATTAATGAAAAAGAAGAACATACAGTAATTCGTACCTTTATGTGTGTACATTTGTGATGTCCATACTTGCGGCAAAGCCATAATCTGTCTTGAAATCATTCTGAGGTATTAAATAGCTTTGTAGAAAAGCTGCTTCACCCATACAGCAGATGCGTTTGAGCTGAATCTCACAGGATTGCAGCAGTGGACTTGAAAACTCGGCCAATATTGGCAAAAAATGAAGCTTTTTTTTTTTTCCTCTTTATGTACATGTAAACATTTTAGTTTTTAAAGGAGATGTTTCTCTGCAGCTCCTAGCTGTGTTTTAGTTTAAAACAAACTAACCCAAAACAAAAACCCGAACTAACCCAAACCTAGCAACTATTTTCATTTGAATTTCAATTTTAAGAACTTGCAGCCATTTGAGGGGGGATTTACAGCATACGCTGATTAATCATTAGCAATAACACAATGCACTCAAACAAAACCCTCTTCAAATCAATAGCAATCCTGATGCAAGACAGATTTAAAGAGCTGCACATTTCACCTGAGAACGATATTTTACCTTGGAGATAAGAGAAACTGTTAGACTAAGCTTAGTTGCATTAATAATAATAATTACATATCAAATGAAATACATTCTATCCCACATAAGGCACATTGCAGCAGCAAAACCTTCATTAATAAGAGATGCAGAGATGTGTTGCATGGAAGAATGAAAACTGAACAGGGATTATAAAGTCACTATTTCGTTTGTAGGCTGGCCTGATTCTGTTGTTATTTTTTTCTCCCATAAATTCAAACTCTTGGAAACCGATTATGATGGTATTTATTGTTCCTGCAAACGAGTGTTACAAGCCATATTGTTGTACCTTGGAAATTAAACCAGCTCATAGTTTAGAGCACATGTGGGAGGACCGATACAGCAATTAAGGGTCATTTCAGTCATTCACAGCAATCTTTATTTCAGGGAACTGTATCCATCCTCAAAAGCCTAAGAAATAAATATGTATAGTTTTAGAGAATAGGTGGCAAATGTGCTTTCTGAAATAGAGGAAAGGCTCAAATTAAAATGTCGTAACCAGACAGGCAAATGCAGGGTTTCCAGCATGCTCTCGTAATTGCAGATGTGCTCTTGTGATAGCAGATCCACTTTCTCAGTTTTGCTTATTTTCTCTTTGCTCTGGTGTTTGGCGTTAGAAATACTTCAGGTTGGTTATACCCCTACTGTCAGAAGACCCCTAGGGCTGACTACACCTTGAACGGGGTGTCCTTTCACCACGAGGGTATTGAACAAATATTTAAAGAAAAGCGAGAACAGAGAGGTAGGGGAAGCTATGCTGCAGGCAAATAATCTGCTGCAATCTAAGGGAACAAGTGAGGCATCCTGTGCGATTCCTCCTTTTCCCATTTTATTTATAGGCTGCGGATTTCAGTGGTGTGAATTGCTCTGGCTAAACTCTTCCATTTGTTCGCTTATATGCAATATTCTCACAGTAGAGACAGTGGGTAGTAAATGATGATGATGATAATAACAATAACAATAATAATAATAATAATAATAATCTGCAGAGGCGGGTTCCAGCCCTCCAGCCAGCTGTCTGTAAGGGTGAGAGGCCATTGTGGAGCTACTGCCCTCGGATGCTTCAGTGTTCCGGCCATTTGTTTGTCAAACATTGAGAAGCAGGAGTTTGCCAGGATTATTTTTCTTCCCTCTCCCTACATATGCACCTGAAGCCTCTCAGCCCGCTCTGCCAAGTGCATAACCATGTATATAGCATTTCAGTACGGATTTCATACAAGGCTTGAACCTGCTGGAAATGCTGCTCAGGGCTTCTGTTTTCCCTAGGATTTCTCTGAAACCTGTCACATAGGTCCAGGAACAGAATCAGAGAGACTTTCTGGTGTTTGAGTTGCATGTGTAGATACCCTCAACTCTCTATTTTTCCCTGGCTAATATTGATTTCCCTGTGCAAGCTGTGTTTGCACAAGGAGGAGGGTACACCTTTCAGGGACGCCCCTCGTGTCCTTCACAGAGAAAGGAGAACCATCTCCTGGACATTGTTGCTTAAGTGAGGGGAAAAGCTGCACTTCCAGCATATGTCATAATTTATCATGGGTTTTTCCCTCCAATTTTACCTTGCATGGCTCAGCATGAGTGGAACATGTTTGATATGATCCTAATTATTTTTTTTTAATATTTTAAATCTCAGATGTTGAGGCAATTTACATTAATTAAACTTCAGTTGGCTTTAAAATTGTCATGTATCAATTTTAGCAGCGTTTATAGAGAACAAGATAGATGACTTAAATTACACACCATATGGGGCAATGCTAGGGACATTTGCTATTGTGTTAATTGCTTAAAGCTACGTTTTCTATCCCCCTTCTGAGCGAAAGACGTTTGCTCTCATGCTTACTGAATAAGGTGAAGAGTTTCCTGCTCAAATGAAGTATGTACGGATTTCTCCCCCTCCTGCCAGCTTTTGCTCTGCTGCAAGGATCTGCTTTTCAGAGGGGCTCTGCTGCCCTTAACACCGGCATCACCGCTGCCTTCCGTGGGATGCAGAGGCAAAGGTGTCCGAGGGTCCCCAGCTGACACTCCAGGATCTTGACAAATCCTCTTGGGGATTAAACCTGGGGAAGGCAAGAGCCTGCTATCTATGAAACTAAGCAGCCTTCTTCATTGCTAAGGTGGAGAGTGGCACTTTTTTTGGGTCCCAGAATGAGTCTGAATTTTCCAACCTGAGCCCTGAGAGCTCTCACTGTCATCACGGTTGTGGCCCGAGTTTGTTGGCACAACAGGGACCAGCCCTACAAGTGATCCCCAACCTGCTTCTGCTGCAGGTGAATTAACATTTGCAAGCTGCAAATACTAATTTGCAGGTCTGTGCCAAGTGTGGGCAAAGAGGTGCCGGATGTGCTGCTGGGGAAGGGGCTTGAGTGGAAACAAATGGGCTCCTACGGATGAATTTCTACAAACAGGGGAGACAGGTGCCACAGCTGGCCTGGGGCTTACCAGGGTGAGCTGCAAGGCAGAGTAACATCACCTTTTTCCTAAAGTTTGTGAGTGATGTTTTTGAGCAAGCCTGCTGAATCAAAGTGTTTTGATTTGGGGGAAATCAGATTTAAATGCCTTAACAGCTTGAAGAATATAGACTAGTGAGTAGCACCCTCTTGAGAAATTTGGGATTGGGGATTCTCTCCCTGGTGAAAAGTCTCACTTTCCCCTGTCTCTTTAAAAAGATCCGCATCCTTCTCGAAATAAGAGACAGAGAAGGGGTCAGATGGTTAGAAGGCAAATATTCAGTATGCTCAGCAAGGCTTTCCTCCTTGGAGACCTGTCCAGGTGAGCACTCAAAACCTGAAGAGGCTGAAACCAGAGGTCTTAGTCCCATTCTGAATCCCTGCCAGACAGAAACTGTTGCAAAAACCCCTCCAAATATCAGCACAAATCAATTTGCCTTGCAACACCAGAAAGCGCTTGAAGGTTTCCCCACAGCTGTCTTCAAAGAAGTGGGGAAATAAAACCCAGAAAGATGTTAGAGAGGTGTTATGTACAGCTGCATCTACTGGTTTGCAGTACATTTCTGCTTCTGTCTGATGCTTCCTGCTTGGCAATATTGTAGCGGGATTCTCCCATATTAATATTTTAAATGAATAAATAAATAAGTATCTGATGAGATACTGTGGATCTCTGCAATCTTTTTATAAATTCTGTGGAAGGTATAAAGAGAATTAAAGATAAGATTAAAACAGCCTGGGTGATGTATTTCTCTGGCATGTGGTAAAGTCTCTAGGTATTTATGCTGTGCTGTCTATGTTACAAGTTACATCTATATTAAAAAGCATGTGTGTGTCTATATATACATATATGTCTCTCTCCATAAAGGCCATGCAGGCTGCCTGTCACCAAGGAGGGTCCTGATTTCTGCTAGAACTGTTGTAATAATAATAACGATAGGCTATGGCAGCATACTGTTTTTAAAGCGTCCATGTTTCATATGAGTATGTTTTCATTTCGGTCTGAATCTGCTTTAGGAAATAAGCCAGCTGCATGGGGATTGGAGGTCTTTTTTTTTCCTAACATTTGGGGGAAATGTATTTTTTTCCCTCTGGGTCTGCATTGCAGAGTCCAGTTCTGGCATGAAAGGATGCTGAGCCCTTATTCACAGTTAGTGAGAAACACCAGGCAAGAAAAGATGATGGAAAGAAACTGCCCGATCTCCATTAACAGAAGCAGAACCCCAAGAGCCCATCAGAAATGCTGCCGTACTCCAGGACAAATATTAATGTTATTCCCAGCATTATAACTACATCATTCTACTGTTAACTTAGATCGTGCCTGCTGCACTGAGTTTATTCATAGAATAAAGTCCATGGTTTCTGCAGGACCACGCAGGAGCGTCAGGAATACCCTGCATTGATGCACCTCCTCCTAAATCTGGAATAAAACTTGCAATGGACCTTCCCAGGGCTATGCACTCAGATGGCCCCTTCCCCTCCTATCTGGGTGTGCTGGAGATGGAGGGCTTGGGGTTAAATTCTCTGGAGGTCCACAACCCTATTCCCAGTTCACGTCAGTGTTACTGTGAAGAGAAGTAGGCCTTTTGCTGACAACCTCTGCGTCTTGAGAGTTTCCCCAAATGAAGTCAGGTGTGAACTAAAAAAACCTTGTTTCATCTGGGAATGAAATGCATGTGGTTTTTGTTTTCTCTGCAGGAGAAAATATATCAATCTTTCCCTGTTGTAGAGCAGCCCATGAGTTTGTAGAGGACTGGGGGAGAAGGATGGGTAACGCCCCTGAACTTGTAAATTTATAGGTATTTCTGTCATGTCAGCTGTGAACACAACATGGCTGATGTTTCTTTGAGTAAAGCCCGTATTTACGTGCATTATTTGTTATCTGCATCTAGCATGGAACTTTGTTCGATTTTTCTAAATGGCGAACATTTTTCTTGATGGGAAATGTGCAATTGATAAACTGCTGTTGGGAAAAGCAGCGTTATTTTCACCAGGAAAACTCTTAATAGGAATAAACTATGATATTTACTCATTTTTCGAAGTGTTTCTGTCTGAAACTTTAATAACTTCCTGCTACATAGCCTAAGTCATTCCTCAGCACAAACTGCCAAGTTTCCTGCCAGGCAGCTGCATTTTGCGGGCAGGTGGAAAAGTTTCACCATATTTTGGCCAGTTTCTACCTTTCAGCTTCAGCTGTGTGCAAACAGAAAGCTCCCAGCTAAGCACTGGAGCCCTGCAGCCCCCTGAGCCAGCAGCTTCCCTGTGGCCAGAGCGAGGAGCCACGGGAGGAGATAATTGCCATGTAGTTCCCAAAACATTTTTCTGCTATCTGCTTCCGTGTTTGTGCGCCGCATTTCTGGCTACCTGTATTCATCAACTTCATGCTTGGAATAGGCTATTGGCTGCGCACTAATAAGCCCCTGTTCTTTAATGTTCTCTTTCTAGTTAATTAATCTATTTATGATAATAGTATGTCTCATTTTGTGCTTTCACTCTAGAGGGTGTGTTTGTATTATCTTGCTGTATAGCGTTGACTGGCCCTATTATCATTTATCATTAAAGGCAGCGGCAATGCTCTGACCTGGTCTGCCAATAATTTTTCAATTAATTGCTTAGTGGTTGTTTTTTCTTTGCTTTTGGTCTTTGCCAGTGAATATGAGGTTTTTAAGCTTTCTGTCCGACTTTTTCTTTTTTTTTTTAAACTTGGCAACTGTGGGGTTTTTTATGCTGAGGGATCTGAAGCCTGTGGTGTTGGGCTATGGGGAAAGCACCCAGGAAGGCGGGCAGGCAGGGTTGGCCACATGAGGACTGAGCCAGCGGTGCTTTGGGGTATGCTCCCAGGTTTTACCCTTCATGAAAATGGGAGCCAACGAGGAGCAATGCAGTGTGGTGGGCCTGTACTGAAAGCAGCAAGTCTGTGTCTGGCAGGTGGCACACTCAGGCCTGGGGCCTGGGATAAATCATAAAGGCTCAGGGGATGGCGGTAGCCTTGGATGTTATCATGGAGTATCTGAGAATGGGGCTGCTGAATGCAAGTCCCTGGACTTAGTTTATAGGCGATCCCCCCGTCAAACAGGATGACAGCAACAAGCCACAGCAATAGGTTTGTGTGTCCAAAGCTTTGCATTAGCTCAGCCGTGGGTCCCCCTTGCCATGGGGCAGCCATTTGCACATTGGGTTCCCATTAACATTGGAGCCACAGACATCATTTTGAGTGTTCGCACCCGTCTTGGATTATTGCAGCATGTTAAACAAGGGTACATGCTTGGTAACAGCAGCATATTGCTCCCAACTTCCACTCTGGCACCGTGGCACACATGCTGCAAAGGACAGCAGCTATCACCCAATGCATCTGTGCCTTGGCTGGTCGGGCTGCTAGATTAACGCTTGAGTTTGTCTATATCTCAGCCCTCTGGAGTCATGCACTTTCTTAAAGAAGATGACAGCACATGAATTTAGAAAGCAGAATAGCTGCAAACCACTAAGTATGTATATCAAGAGGGCGCTTGTGAAACAACCGGAGCTGATGATTAGAATAAATGTTTGGATTTTCTTTGTTTACAAGTGTTTCATTATAGGCTTGACCTGCTTACCTTAAATTTATTTTTTGTTTCCAGCCACACGACTACTTGTTTCCTTCCACATTCTCCCAAGTGTTTTATTTTTAAGCAGATGCTCCTCTGGACTGCATTCATGCCAAGTTTTGTCTTATGTTCTTTATCAGTACAACAATATGAAATATTTAATAAGGAGTTATCACTGTGGCCAATATAAAAGATTAACTAGGTCTGTCGGCCTTAGTTCCTGAGGAGGAAACCTAGTATGCAGAAAGAGTCAGAAGAAGCAGCATCAAATATACAGATGTAGAGTCAGATCAAAACACGGGAAGCCCTACTTTGTGCTCAGCCGCTTCTCCCTTCATCACGTCAAAGGCAGAGGAGGAGGAAGAGAGCTGTATTTGAATCTAAATTTTCCATGTTTGAAACTAAATTGGCCTTTCCCTACAGAAGAGGGGGCAGGATAGCGAGCCTTTGGGCACAGGAGCCCTGCAAATGGGTCGTCACCTAGTTAGCACTTCTGTGCTTTTATCCTGGCTCCTGCATATCCTTGGCTTTTACTTGTGCCTGGGAAATCAGCTGGCTTTTACCCCACACTCCCCTGGGACCCTGCACAAGTGATTTAAGTCTCTTTTTATTGTTGTTGTTGTTATGCAAGGAGTTGCTGAAACTCCCGACTCCCGAATGGTGCTGTCAAAAGCAGCGCATGTGCGTAGGGCAGCTTCCTGGCATGTCTGGCGGAGGCCTCTCGGGGGATTGATGGGCAGGAGATGGCTCAGGCAGCTTCACGCAGGCAAAATGATGGTATGTCTAGACAGGAGAAATGCTGAAGCAACATTCCTGGCAACAGTGGTGATGCCAGATAGCAAAGCGTGCCCAACCCCACCAGGTATCAGTTTCTGTGAGTCGTTCTCTCTGGTGCAGACATCTGTCTTTCCCAGCAGTTCACTTCAGCCAGGAAGAGGCTTCTGTGCCGGCTGCCTCACTGAGGAAAGCTCTTTATTCCCAGCATAGCCAGTGCCGATGCGCTTGGTGTGTGCTGGCATCAGTGATTATTTCCAGCATGTGAGATAGGCAGGTTAGGCAGGCGATGGCTCCTAAGAAACTACAAAACAGTATCAGTATCATGTGGTTATAATAATGTTTTAATTCTTTTAAAATAGTGTATGTGACGGGCAGAGGTGGCCTCAGAGAGGAAAGATAATCCCCACAGTGTGATAAGGTACATGTGGGGTTTTTTTCTTCTCATTTTGCTATCCATATGATTCATAGAAAGACCATAAAAAACATATTTCATTTCTCACACACTTCAGTGTATGGCTTTTACCATCAGGACCCATTCTCTGGTCATCCACTTAACTCTTACGTACATATTAGCATCTTTGATGTGTTCCTTTGTGTACTAACAAACAAAAGATGAAGTTTACTGATTACATCATTATGCTTTAAAAAGCATTAAACAAGTAAATGGTATAGAGCTATGATGATTTAAAATTGCTGTCATGCAAGTTGGTCTTGTACGTGCATTAAACTAGTATAACATGTATTTATTTTATTTAGGTCAGCTGAGTCATTGTTGAAGTGCGTCCATGTCAGATTGCTGAGGGATCTCCCAGTATATAGAGGGCCCTGTATATAAAGTGTGTATACAGCATATAAAGAGTGTATATAGGGTATGTAGAGACACTAGTCAATGTTAGACATGCAGATTTAACTCTCATCTTCTGTAAGCCACGCCAGTCAGTATTTGGAAAAAAGCAGCTGTGCCTTTGGGCACGAAAGGATGCCTTTTTGTGGTCTGCAGGAGGAGCAGCAGATTCCAAAGCTAAACGTAAGGTGAGCGGAAGCACCCCACTGGTGAGCTCTGCAAGCAATTTAACATCTCTACAGTAAGAGGTTGCTGGTACTAACAGTGCGGAGGGGACGTTAGCAAAGGAAAGTCATGACAAAGTAGTTGTCTCCCAAGGAGACAGGTAATTTATGGTCTGGAAATGCGGTAAACAAGCAGCCTTCTGCATTTGACAGTGGCTAAAAGCAGATAGCTAAAGACAGAGGCAGCATGAAGACACAACGCTGCTACTTCCCTCCCCTGTACCATGAGGTTTCCAACTTGTACCAATAGCTGTCACCTGTTTTTAGAGGAAGAATATCCCTTCCCAGAAATTCCAGGCTTGAGCAGTCATGCTGTAGCCATCAGAAATAAGAGCAGGGGAGCAGCCATGCCATGTTCATCTCAGCTACCAAGGATTGTTGAGAAGCAAAATTGTCTGTAAACGGGGAAAACGAAAGTTGCTGAATATTCTTTCTGGTTTTACCTCCTCCTATTGGTGTGCATAGTGACGTCTGTCTTTCTGTCACCCCATCTGCCTGTGAAGATGGAGCAGGAGAAAATGAAAGTTGTGCACTAGCTAGTCAGAGGCTTAAAAAGTGAAGGATGGGGAGGGAGCATTGCTGCCGACATGGCTTTCAGAAATGAGCAACTGAGGCTAGAGTAAGAGAACAGAAGTCATGTCCAAATGTTTGCATGTGGTGGTGCTGGTGAAGCACTCAGTGCAGGGAACATTAAATGGCACAGGAGGGTCATGCCACCACACGACCCCAGGCTAAGACAGCTAGTCAGTGCCTGGCCAGGCTGTTTCATGGGGAAACGGGGTGTATCACAGGTCTAGAGGTTGCAGGGATGTTTGCTGCGGGTCTGGGCAATAACGTGCCATGGTTGCACACTGCCTGGTTTGGGAGGCCATCCTGTCTCCGTGACTACCCAGCCCTCGGGGGCGATTGCTCCCTGCCTAGCTGTGTCAGTCTTTTTTTCCCCCCAAGAGAAGTGATGAATAGAGACTTGATTACCTATTTCAAAGAGATTCCTTTATACTTTGCAAGAAAGTTTTCATATTTTTGTAAAAAACAAACTCCTTTCCCCTCCCCTTTTGAAATCACAACCATATTCTGCTGCTTCTAGAGGAAGTTTGCATTTTAAAAAATTCAGCACTTTGAAATTAACTTTATATTCAAATAACCCCTTCCTCACTCAGGAACTCTTGAATTTTTTAAAACTAAAGAGAACTCAAGGGTGTTGGCAAGTGCATTTCTCCAAAATGGTCCCATGGTGCAGATTTGGAAGCATTTATGAGCTGTTTTGATAATCCCTCTACTGAGCTACTTTGTAACTCTGGGTTCCAAAGTACTTCCCGGACACTTGCCCAAGACACTTCAAAAATGGAATTTAGTCACTTAAATCATAAACCACTAGGAGAAAAAAAATTCCTACCAGTAACATGTAAGGCCTTTTGAGAATATGACGCCACGTCTTTGGCAGCAAGTCCATAGAACCCGCATGTCGGACAACAAAGCAGGTTTTGCTAACAAGAAAATCCCCTCAACTTCGAGAATTAAACTGCCATGACACCGCACAAGTCATACGCTTTTTGCAGCAACCTGTCATCAAAGCTCAACATCTTGTTCAGATTTCGTACGCCAGAAAACAGTTGCCTACATAAACCAGAAGCCACGCAGACATCCCTCTAGAAAGAGCAAAGCGTGACAAATGTCTTCTATGTCACATCTCATACAGCAAAATCAAGAAAGAGTTTGAAAGTGGTGCACAAAAACAGAAGCAAAAATAATCGGCATAGACAACTTAAATGACCTCCCTAATTACACGTTAAACAAGTAATGCCTTTGTACGTATACACGAAAAAGGAGTTCAATACAGATCCTGACTTGGATCCTTCAACAGGAGAGCGTGGTCGGTTGGTTTTTGCAGAAGAAGGGGAAACCGCACAGTCAGGCAACTGCAAACGCCTCGCCTCATAATTCTGCCCGTGCCCTGCACTAAGGTTGCACCTAGAAATAGTTCAGACGTTCATTTTGCCTAAACCTGGATGCCTCCTGTCACAGGGCTGGCAGACGGGAAACACGACCTGCAGGAGACAAATTTTTTCTGGAGAGGTGGCCCGCTGCTGGCCGGGGACTGAACAGGGAAACGTTCCTGCCCTCTGTCCGCAGTCTGCCCAAGGCGTTAGTTGGAACGGCTCACCACATCACAGACTACAACATTTACTTGAAGCGCTATGATAACGTCCTTTACCTGTGCATACCCATCTTTACTTTTCCTTATGTGGCACATGATGGATGCATCCCATTGGGATTCCTTTTCCAGTAGCTCAGGATCTTTTACTTTCACATATTTACCTTGGGGGGGGAAGAGAGGGGGGCGGGGGGGGGGGGAGGCAGAGGCAGGCAAGCATCAGTGACTTGATATTTCTCCTGTATTTGTTGTATGTGCTTGGCTTGGGGTTTCCCCCCACTCTTATTTTTTCATATTTAGTGGTGAATGGATGACATATATAAATACAATTTATAACATACAGTTATTGATGGAGGATTTGATTATTGAGCATTGGAATTGACAGTGGATTCTTTTCCCCACGTGCAGACTGCTCCCATTACTAAGTCCCTGAGACAGTTCGCTCCACAGAGCAGGCACAGAACAGCCTCATTTTGAGTCCTTAAAATACTGAGTTCATCAGTCAAAACCCAAGGTATTGGGGGTGTAAAATTGGACTTACCCAGATTTTTATGAAACGCAAGTGGGGAAGTTCAACCACATTGACTCTATTCCCAAAACCATCTGTGAGGCAATTCTGAGGTCCCTGAAATGCAGTGCCCACAAGGTAAGTGCAGAAGCCACTCATTTCCTCTTGCTTACAATGATCTCACAACTGTGACTTGCCTTTGGAGAACTGAAATCCCTGCAAAACTCAATGTACTTGTTTATGCCACTTGACCAGTATTTGTTGTGACCGATACACACTTAAACAGTGTTTCAAAGTCTTATCTGTTCATCAGTCATATTATTCATTCCTTTCAATGCTTTTTCTGTGTCATGGATTTTACTGATCAAAACCACTGTTAATACTTTATTTCAGGTAGATTTGTAGCATTCACATCACCTCATCTCCTGCGATTTGCTTTTTCCTGGTGCACAGTATCAGATTTTTAATAATCATAGCACCATATAATAGTTTGGGTTGGAAAGGACCTTTAAAGGTCGTCTAGTCCAACTCCCCCTGCAATGAGCAGGGGCGTCTTCAACTAGATCGGGTTGCTCAAAGCCCCGTCCAACCTGACCTTGAATGTTTCCAGGAATGAGGCATCTACCACCTCTCTGGGCAACTGTTCCGGTGTTTCATCACGCTCATCATAAAAAATTTCTTCCTTCTATCTAGTCTAAATCTACCCTCTTTTAGTTTCAGATCATTACCCCTTGTCCTATTGCAACAGGCCCTACCAAAAAGTCTGTCCCCATCTTTCTCATAAGCCCTCTTTAAGTACTGAAAGGCTGTAATAAGGTCTTCCCGGAGCCTTCTCTTCTCCAGGCTGAACAACCCCAACTCTCTCTGCCTGTCCTTATAGAAGAGGTGCTCCAGCCCTCTGATCATTTTTGTGGCCCTTCTCTGAATCCGTTCCAACAGCTCCATGTCTTTCCTGTGCTGAGGGTTCCAGAGCTGGAAGCAGTACTCCAGGTGGTATCTCACCAGAGCAGAGTAGAGGGGGAGAATCATCTCTCTCAGCCATCACTTCTTTTGATGCAGTCCAGGATACGGTTGGCTTTCTGGGCTGCAAGCACACATTGCTGGCTCATGCTTTTTATCCACCAGTACCCCCAAGTACTTCTCCTCAGGGCTGCTCTCAATCAAGCCTGTATTAATATCAGGGCTTGCCCCGATCAAGGTGCAGGACCTTGCACCTGGCCTTGTTGAACCTCATGAGGTTCACATGGGCCCACTTCTCGAGCTTGTCCGGGTCCCTTTGGCTGGCATCCTGTCCCTCAGGTGTGTCAACTGTACCACACAGTTGGTGTCATCTGCAAATTTGCTGAGGGTGCACTCGATTCCACTGTCCACGTCATTGATGAAGATATTAAACAGTACTGGTCCCAGTATGGACCTCTGAGGGACACCACTTGTCACCGATCTCCATCTGGACATCAAGCCATTGACCACTACCCTCTGGATGTGACCATCCAGCCAATTCCTCATCCACCAAACAGTCCACCCATCAAATCCATATCTCTTCAATTTAGAGAAAAGGATATAGTGAGGGACTGTGTGAAAGGCCTTATGGAAGTCCAGATAGATGACATCCATAGCTTTTTCCTTGTCCAGTGATGTAATCACTCTATCACAGAAGGTCACTAGATTGGTTAGGCAAGAGTTGCCCTTGGTGAAGCCATGCTGGCTGTCTTGAATCACCTCCCTGTCCTCCATGTGCCTTAGCATAGCTTCTAAGAGGATCTGTTCCATGATCTTCCCAGGCATAGAGGTGAGACTGACAGGTCGGTAGCTCCCATGGTCCTCGTTTTGACCCTTTTTCCAGTCACAAGGGACTTCCCCTGACTGCCATGACTTTTCAAATATCATGGAGAGTGGCTTGGCAACTACATCAGCCAATTCTATCAGGACTCTGGGATGCATCTCGTCAGGTCCCATAGACTAATATATGTTCAGGTTCCCCAGGTGGTCATGAACCTGATCCTCTCTTACAGTGGGAGGGACTTTGCTCCCCCAGTCCCTGTCCTGAGGTCCATCCACTCAAGAGGTGTGGGAAGAGAGGTTGCCAGTGAAGACTGAGACCTCAGCCTTCTTGTCTGTTGTTAGCAGTTTGCCAATTGTGTTCCTTGGGGGGTTACACTTTCTTTGACCTTCCTTTTCTGGCTGATGTACCTATAGAAGCCCTTATTATTCTTTGTGTCCCTTGCGAAGTTCAGCTCCAGCCATGCCTTGGCTTCCTGACACCATCCCTACACAACTGGGCAGCATCCCTATACTCTTCCCAGGTTACCTGTCCCTGCTTCCACTGCCTGAGCATTTCCTTCTTGCCCTTTAGTTTCACCAGTAGGTCTCAACTCATCCATGCTGGTCTCTTGCCTTCCTTTCCTGATTTCTTACACCTGGGGATTGAGAGCTCTTGTGCTCTATGGAAAGCATCCTTAAAGATCTGCCAGCTCTGTTGTCCTGGAGGGCAGTTTCCCAGGTGGTCCTATTGACTAACTCCTTGAACAGCTGAAATTTTGCTTCCCTAAAATTAAGGGTCCTGACTTTACTCTTTGCCTGACCCATATCCCTCAGGACTGCAAACTCCACCAGTGCATGATCACTGCGGCTTCAATCTTGACATCATGAATTAGCTCACTTGCGCCGGTGACCATCAGGTCCAGTATTGCTTCCCCTCTGGTAAGGCCATCTATTACCTGGCTTAAGAAGTTATCCTCTATGCGCTCCAGGAGTCTCCTGGAGTGCCTCCAGCTTGCCATGCTACTTTTGCAGCAGATGTGGTGGTGGTGGTTGAAGTCCCCCAGCAGGATGAGAGCCTGTGAGTGCAACACCTCCTGTAGCTGGAGTAAGAAGGCTTCATCAATAGGCTCCCCTTGATCAGGTGGCCTGTAGTAGACACCAACCACAAGGTTCCCTTTGTTGTTTCAGTCTCTAATTCTTACCTGTAAGCTTTCAACCTGCTCATGACTATTCTTCAGAGAGAGCTCTTCACACTCTGTTTCTTAATGTAGAGGGCAACCCTGCTGCCACTCCTTCTTTGTCCCTTCTGAACAGCCTGTAGCCATTGATAGCTGCACTACAGTGATTGAATTTGGCCGACCAAGTTTCAGAGGGCCCGGCGTGTCTGGGGGTTTCCATCCCCTCTCGTGGACCCCAAGGAGCTGTGGGGGTTTGGGGCTGGCAACCCCCCCAGAGGGGCAGCGGTGGCCCTAGGAGCCCCCTGGGCTGGGGGGGCATGCCCAGCCTGCAGCACCTTGGCCTGGTGGTGCTGCCGCTGGGGGGCTGCCGGGGGTAGCCCCTGGCTGGGCCCAGCTGGCTCCAACGGAGAGGGCCGAGCCCTTCAGCCACACTGGAAACGCCCCTGGAAAACATGCTCAAGGAGGGGCAGAAAACCCATGTGAGAGCCGTGAGCTGGTGGGTGTGCACACACCCTGCGCTGCCTGAGGGGAGAGCCTGGGCTGGGGACTGGAGCCGGGGGAGTGGGAGTGAAAGGCACTGGTTTAATGTTTGTCTTTGTTCCATACCGTGTGAATTAGGAATTGCATTTTTATTTTAATTGGGAATAAGTTAGTTTTCCCCAGGCTGAAGCCATTTTGCCCATGATGGAAACTGCCTGCAGGAAACCAGGCACCAGGCTGGGCTGGAGCAAGACCCAGACCCACAGGTGCACTGGAGCAGTACTCGGGGCCTGACTCTCCATCGACAAAGCCCCCTTCACACTTGCTGAAGGGTGCCTCGCTGCCTCCTACCCAATGCTGAGCCCAGAGGATCTTTGAAGTAGGTCCTGACCGCGTGGATGGCTTCATCCCAGCGCCGTGGGCAGGTGAAAGCGTCACCCACTGCTGCCCACTGCCTCGCCAGACTCTACCCCATTGTGGGCTCCTCGTCGGGAGGTGACCGCGTGCTGAGCCAAAGGGGCTGGTGCTTGGCACTGGGCTGTGGCAGGAGCAAGAGCCGGAGGGAGCCGCTGCTGTGCCAGAGCAGCGCCTGGGGTCTGACTCCTGGGGGATGAACCCACAGCTGCTCCCGCTCCCCCGAGGCCACCCCTGCCCAATGCGAGGGGAAAGGCCTGTGCTGGGCGACTGCCAGGCGCTGCCTGATGCTGCCTGGCTCCTGCCACCTTCCTGGGGGTGGGGGTGCAGATCCTGCTCGCTGCAGCACCGGGGGGCTCTTGACATGGCTGTAAATAAATCGCTGCCATCGCTTGATTATAAGTATCATAGTTTAATATTGGGTATGTGTTGAATAATCAATTTACAAGTATTTGAATAATAATGAATTATTAGTTTGCAAATATTATCTGATTATTAAACACTTAATAATTAGTTACACAATACTTTCTGTATTTATTAAGTGTAACATCAAAGATGCTGTTTGGCTGTCTCCTTGCTGAAAAGTGCCTTTCTCCCCAGGGATGGAGGAGCCTGTTCAGTCCTGTCCTGGGTTCATCTGTGGCGAGTGAGGGCAACCAGGCCGGTGGCGCTGCCCCCACAAATTGCCGGGCAGGAACCACACTGGGACACATCATTTCTGCCCTTGAAAGGAGATGGGGAGAGACCTGCTCAGGGTTTACTGAATCCCCGAGGAAGAAGCCAGGCTGCCTGTGCTGAGGACGATGCTGCTGCCTGCCCTGCTCCTGGCTGGGGACATCCTTCAGCTAATTACAGCTTCTGCTCATTATAGCAGTGTGGGCTTTGACAAGGTCGTAAATCAATCACTGTCATAAGAACATGAACTGTCATAATTGTACATTGTCTAAATATGGACTAATGAGTTAATGACTATTCTGGCTGTTGTACACACCTCAAATAAAGAGTTGGACACATGAAGATAGTGTGAAAAGTGCCTTTTCCCCCAGAGACTCTTCTCAGGCCTGGTGCCTGAGAGGTCTATCTTTGGCCTGATGCATGCCGGCCTTGAAGCTTTGAGGACCACTGCAACCAGACCCCCATGTCCAGTGGGGATCCACCACACACCCTGGAACCCAATGCCTTCCCACCCCCCTGCACAGATATAGTCGACTTGGTCTCTGTTTCTGAGCCCAAATGCACAGGACTCGGTCGCTGCTGCAACCCCCAGCCACCCATTTCCCAGCCCCAAAACCGCAGGCCTTTGTCTGTTTTCAAGGCCCAGAAATGGCCCCATGAGCCTGTTCTCATGTCTGGAAAACACAGGCTTTAGTGTCCACGTTCAAGTACAGAAAACACAGTCTGTTTCTGAGCCCCAAAACCAGCCACATGGGCCGGGTCTTGACACCCAAGGACACGTGTTTCCCTTTGAGGCCCAAAGCCCAGACTTGCCCTCCCTTCCTGAAGTCAAATGAGCAGGGGTTTTTCACCCCCAAAACAGCCCCCCTGAGCCCATGTCCAGGTCTGGAAAACATAGGATGTAGTCTCTGTTTTCAGGTACTTGAAAATGCAGAAATTAAGCCCATTTCTGACCCTAAACCCAGCCAAATGAGCCTGGTTTTGAGCCCCCAGAGCAGCCCCTGAGCCTCCTTTCAAACCCTGAAAAACATGGGACTGCTGCTGAGCCTGGAAACCAGCCCACTGAGCTTGTTGTTGAGTCCCAGAAACACACCCCCCAGTCTGTGTTTGAGACCCAAACCCACCAAATGACCCTGGTTTTGGACTCCAAAAACATGACTCAGTCTCTGCTCTCCTGAGCCCCCAAACCAGCCGCACATGCCTGGTCTTGAGCCCCCAAACTCCTCAATCCCTCTTTTAGCCCCTGTGCCTGACCTGCCCACCCACGTCTGGTGTTGGGGATGGCCCCGGGTGGTGCTTGGGAACTGGCCAGGGGGACCCATGGGGTGAGCTCAGCCCCGTGTGGCCGTGGGCGGCTTGGATGAGGACGAGGGGCGCTGAGCTCTGGCTCTCAGGGCTTTATTCCCCGGTGCCCCAAGCCCCAACACAGCTGGTCCCTGAGCTGAGCCCCCCCCACACCTCAGCTGGGCCCTGCTGGAGAGCCAGGCCCAGCCCCTGATGCCTGTGAGACAGTTGTGGGAGAAAAGAGTGCCAGAACCCCCAGGGGGCCCCGCCCCACCCCATGCCATGCCACCCCACCCCATGCCACCCCATGCAGGTGCCCTGAGGCACCGCCCTTCCCTGCCCTCACACCTGCTCCACCTGGTGTGGGCCCTGCCCCCACAGCCCCGATTGGTTGGGGCTGGGCCTGGGCCTTGTTCCACTCTGAGGGGGAGGAGGTGGCCACGCCCCATGGACGTGTGTCTGCCTGACCCTGCCCCGTGAGGCCACACCCTGCTCGACTGGACGTGTTCCACATACAATGCCCTTTATATTTATTAACTAGTTATTAAATGTTTAATAATCAGCCAATATTTGTAAACTAATACTTTGTTACTATTTTACTATTTGTAAATCGATTATTCAACTCATCCTCAATATCAGACTGTGGTACCTACAACCAAGTGATGGCAGCCATTAAAGACCCCAGAGAATCACTTGCAGGTGTGGCGTGGGAGCAGCACCACCAAACAAGCTGGTAACCACTGCCCTGCCCACCAGCCAGCCCCTTTATCTACTACTCTGCCAATATGGCTCAGTTTCTGCTAAACCCACGTGATTTAGCCCTGTTTCTGCCCCATCCCGGGTCCTGCGTGTGGTGCTTGGGGACAGGGAGGGTGGCCACCCGCAGCCCCGTGTGCCCCCCCACCCTGCTCCAGAGCTGGGCTGGGGACACCCTCCCTACGGAGAGGGCCTGGCCACCCTGTTGCTGACCCCAATCCCAGCCAAGCTGCGGCAAGGGCGGCTCTGTCCCTTCCCCGGGGAGCCCTGGAAATGCAGCTCGGTCAGGCGGCAACACCTCCCTCTGCCCCCATGTCCTGGGAGGCGGCTGCCGCCAGCACAGTCCCTGCCCGGGGCTCTCCACGGCTGGGCTGGTTTGCTGGCACCTGGGTCTGAGTTTCCTCAGGAGGGGAAGGTGCAGACACGAAGCCACCTGGGCACCCGCTGTTTGACAACAGGGTGCCACAGCCCATGAGCAGTACTGGGCAGGGACAGCCTGCTGCAGGCTGCTGAGCGGCCCCGAAATGCGCTTTCTTGCCCCATGTGCTATTTGTACAGTCACACAAGCGACCTCGGCTGGGGTGATACGTGCGGCTCACAAATGGGATCCTGGCAGCTTTTGTCTGCAAACCAGCCACAAATGGAGGTAAGCAGCACGCTGATGGAAACTGGCAGCGGTCAACACTTTGCACTGGTGGGCAAATCCAATAGGGTTTTTTATGGGGGAGCTGATCGACCACAACACTGCACTGCATCCAAGCTCCCTGTCTGCCTCGCTGTGCACAGGCCCTTGAGCTCTTTCAGTAAAAGGTCCCGCTCCCCTCACACTAATGGCAAGAGTCCTCTCGGACTGAAATCTGGAAGAGAAAACTGGAAGGTCTTTTGGAGTCAGCCTTAAAATTTTTTTTTAATTTTTTTTTTTCCCTTGCAATGAGTGCCTGGTTCAGTGGGGGCTGGATGAGTCAAATACTGTTGCTACTACAGTCTCAGAGATGATCCTCTATGCAGCTCACTAAAGCCTTTAATCTACAGGTTGTTAGTGTGCAGCAGCTGAAGGACCATGAATAACCTCACTAACTTGAAAGACAGTGAGTTGAGACAGAGAAACATTTTTCATTATTTACAGCACTTTCTTCGTTTCCTGGAAACAAAGACTTCAAGCCTATGCAATAAGGACCAGTTTGCGGTTTGGTTTTTGGTGTTCTCAAGTCAGGGACCAAGCGCGGGAAGCAGCGTGAGCCACTGTTTGCAGTGAACACGTATAGACACACAGGTTCAGAAGTCACTTTCAGCACTGGAATGCCCATCTGGGTGTTCTGCCACTTGGACCTGGTAGACACAGTGCTTTTTCAGCCACACAACCCCACTCCTGTGTAGCTGTTTGCACTTAGTACAGTGTTGTTCTTCCAACAGGCCTGCTTTTCTTAGCTATTTTTCCTGAAATAAAGTGTTTTGCATCTTTTTTTTCTTTAATCTGCCTTTCTTTAGCACACACAGCTGCAGCTTTTAGTATTTGTATGGGCTATGTAGGCTGCAGTCACACCATGAAGTCCCACTCTAGACCCAGACTGAGCATCCACTAATCCTCTTACCAAAGTTAATATCCCCTGTGCTTCCATGATAAGCAAGAGTGAATAGAAATTCTCAGTCTGCTCTATATCTTAAAGTTCAGGAGAGAAATTAACATACATGTATAATTAGCTATATTTAAATAATAACAACATTGTTTTAACTAGAAAAATGCTCATGCTATTTTCCTTCTATAATGCTATCTCCCTTTACCTCTGCTTTTCAAACTTTCCATGGTCAGACATCCTTTGATGCTAATTCACAAATGCTCAGTGAATTCCCATCACTCCTAATCCCTCAGCCTCTCATTCTTTATAAAATGTCTTAATGTCTTCAACAAGGACCATTAGCACTGGAAACATGGGTCTCCTTAGCCCCTGGCTGTATTAAAAGGAAGCAGAAGTGAGGACCTATTTGTAGGATAATCTTGCTGCCATCTAATCCTTTTTCATTTGGGTTTATTTCCTGTTGGTTTTATTTTAGCTCTTAAATCAGCAGATTCTGGCACCATCTATTGAGAGCACATTTCTCTGACTTGGCCTGATACCTGTAATGCCCCCCTCTCGCAGCCCAGCCTGGCCGATCCCATGCCCATCACTGCCGCCCTCCCTACCGCGGGTAGGTAGCAGCAGCACCTCTCCCTTATGGGAGGGAAAGCCGTGCATCTGCCGAGCTGAGTTTACCCTCAAAGAAATGCAGCCTTTCCTCCCATTTCTTCCCGTACTTTCTGATTGGTTTAGACTTGTACAAGGGATTTTTAATTGTTGAGGATTTGCGTTTTGTACAGTTTATAAGCAGCTCTTGTGTTACAAGCAGGAATAAAATGATGCGGTGTTAACATTTTTCATCTGAACAAATGAAAAAATGAGCTTTGACACCAATTTAGATGCCACCAGTTGAAGACGAGTGGTTTCAAATTAACTTTAAAAGTCAGAGCTGGTGTGTAAAAATCAGCCTTCCCTTCCAGATGTAAAGCAAACAAAACCCAGCCAGAATATCACACTATGTACTAAGTACATAGTTTTTATTTTGTAAAACATCATTATGCTCAGTCAAGACAGTAATTCGTAAGTGCTTACAGGTTGTTGTTATGGACATTCTTAAATGTCTAGTCTGGTGCTGATTAGTCAACACATTGCTTTTACTTTTAAGGAGAAAAAAAACAAAAAACCCTCTCTCCTACCTGCTGAGAATTTGGATAACTCATTGATTTCAGGGGCAGAAGGGACAATTGACTTTCTTTTCCATTAATCAAGGACCATTGTATTTTTCTAATCTGTTACTTCTCTTCATGATTTTGCCAAGTGGCTAATTATCCTTAGTTAAAAAAAAAAAATAATCCCTGTTTTCTAAATAGATATTCTTTGGCTTTAGCATCCAGATATTGTTTCATATTACATCTTTCTTTACTCATACCCGGTCCTCTTGGTGGAGCTTCTTATGAAGCAGAGACATGAGCCTGTTCCTACTCTGTGTCAGAAGACTTCCACCGTACAGCAGCCATTGTACCATAATGTGACAGTCATCATACAACTGGGATAATGTCATTTTGATTGGGTTTCTCCTTCGTTAGAAAACCTTTGCTTTAGCACAGGATGGTCAGACATAGATTCTTTCTGCTGCCAAGACAGAATTAGGTGCTTCCAAAGTGGATTATCCAGCACCGGGAGTCACCCTGCTGAGATAGTGCTCTCCATGCTCTTCATCAAAAAAACCTTGGCCTCTTGTGGTGGGTTGACCCTGGCTGGGGGCCAGGTGCCCACCAGAGCCGCTCTATCATTCCCCTCATTCACTAGACGGGGGAGAAAGAGTATAACGAAAAGCTTATGGGTTGAGATAAGGACAGGGAGAGATCACTCACTAATTATCATCACGAGCAAAACAGACTGAACTTAGAGAGGGAATTCATCTTAATTTATTACCAAGCAAAACAGAGTAGAGGAATGAGAAAATAAAATCAACTCTTAAAACACCTCCCCCCATCCCTCCCATCTTCCTGGGCTCGACTTCACTCCCGGCTTCAACCTTCCCCCCCTCAGCGGCACAGGGGGACCGGGAATGGGGGTTACGGTCAGTTCATCACACATTGTCTCTGCTGCTTCTTCATCCTCAGGGGGAGGACTCCTCTCATCGTTCCCCTACTCCAGCATGGAGTCCCTCTCAGGGGAGACAGTCCTTCACGACCTTCTCCAACGTGAGTCTCTCCCACGGGCTACAGTCCTTCACAAACTGCTCCAGCGTGAGTCCCTCTCACGGGGTGCAGACCTTCAGGAACAGACTGCTCCAGCGTGGGTCCCCCACGAGGTCACAAGTCCTGCCAGCAAACCTGCCCTGGCGTGGGCTCCTCTTTCCACAGGTCCTGCCAAGAGCTTGCTCCAGCGTGGGCTTCCCACGGGCCACAGCCTCCTTCAGGTGCCTCCACCTGCTCTGGCGTGGGGTCCTCCATGGGCTGCAGGTGGAATCTCTACACCCCCTCATCCTTCCTCCATGGGCTGCAGAGGGACAGCCTGCTTCACCATGGTCTTCACCATGGTCCTCACCATGGTCTTCACCATGGTCTTCATGGGAATCTCTGCTCTGGCACCTGGAGCACCTCCTCCCCCTCCTTCTGCACTGACCTTGGTGTCTGCAGAGTTTCTTACATCTTCTCACTCCTTTCTCCGGCTGCAAAAGCTCTAAGTGGGTTTTTTGTTTTTTTTTTTTCCCCTTCTTAAATATGTTATCACAGAGGCGCTGATTGGCTTGGCCTTGGCCAGTGGCAGGTCTGTCTTGGAGCCGGCTGGCATTGGCTCTGTCAGACACAGGGGGAGCTTCTAGCAGCTTCTCACAGAAGCCACCCCTGTAGCCCCACCCTGGCTACCAAAACCTTGCCACGCAAACCCAACACATCTCCAAAGCTGGTGGGAGAAATCCTGGTCCTGAGGCTGTGTCTTTTGGCAGAGGGATCCAATTGGATCTTTAGTCCATGCACCAAACTGTGAGGTTTTTAGCTGATCTGAAGGTTGCCAGGCTTGCAGCAGCAGCACTAATGCTCGGTTTGGATGGAATGTGGACAGGTTTGAGCTTGAAATTCTAACTAAATTTCAACAGGTTTGTGCACTGAATTCTCTGTGGGTCATTTGGAATGTAACAGCTTCCTGCAAATGAATATAGGTGCATCATATATGTATGTCAGTTAGGGAATTAGCAATTGCTGTGATGAAAGTGCTTAAACATCTGATAAATCAGGCGAGTTTCAAACTTCAAAACAGCACTTTTCCAGATTGGCATTCATTCACAAATGCCTATTGCCAATGGTTAGCTCTCAATCACTATCAATCATTAACACTACTTATTCAAACAATTAGTCTTTAACAATCTTATTCTAAATTAGCTGTGAGTGTGAATAAGGCTGATGCTGTGTAGCTAACACTGATGGCTATGGCTCTTGATGATTTCAGTGGCTGAGGTTGTCCTGATCAGACTCAAGAGCTCTTCCAGGAGGGAAGCTGGAACAGAAGTGTGTGATGGTTTTCTTCCCTGTTTTGCCTCATCCCCCCTTCGTGTTTTGGCTGCTCCTTAGCTCTCCCCAAAAAGAGATGGGATGGGAATCCCATCTCCCACCATTGTTCATCTTATTTTTAGGATCCAAGTCTTCCTTTTCCCCCTTTGTGGTTCCATGCAATTTAGACACTTCTGCTCAGCTGTGTTGCAAAGTCATAGCGTGTTGCTGGTTGTTATTGTCAGTGTCACTGTGGTACCAAGCACTTGTACACTGTGCAGGTCAGACTGTTTTAGTGTGCTTATGCTTGGGTTAAAGGCAAACATTGATTTATGCATTGCTTTGCATACTTGTACTTTACGGGTCAAACAGACCCTGTCCTTGTTGCAAGCTCTTCTGGTGGAATTTGGATGACCAAGTTTTAGTTATTTTAAATGTCAGAATGATGCTAGAATAGATGTCTCTTCTCCCTCAGGAACCAGGGTGGGGGAGGTTGACACCTCCAGAAGGGCAATTTAGCCCATTCATGTAAATTGGATGGATTAGGGCAAGGTGTGCCTTGCACCGAATTCCTTTGAAAAATCTAGAGATCCTGTTGATAGCAGTGGGTTTCATACATGCATACAGCTCAGCAAGACTGAGATTCTGCACTGCTGCTTCCAGAGCTCATGCTGCCTGAAGGCTGAAATGAAGCTGTCACTGATGGAGCCCACCAGGTTAGGTGACTACATATCCCCCCTCTCCTGAAGTATGATACAATTTAAAATCAAAGCTGATAACTTTTGAAGGGCCCAGGATTTTGCCAACTCTGTGTCAGGCTGCAAGCAGCTAACATTTTCACCTTTGTCAAACTAGATTTAATGTATCTGGGAAAATAGGCAATCTGATAATGTATTGCTACTATTGACTTAAAGGAAGGAGGAGGCGTGCTCTCCTCACATAGATCTCCCAGGGAACTCAATATTTGACTACAAAAACTGTGAGTTCTTTTATCCAGGCAGACTTGATTTTAGAGGTGATACGCAGAGCACCAGCCTTGCTGTACAGCTCGACTTCAGTGCATTTTACCTTGGCTGTTGTTCCGTGCTTTGCTTAGCCAAGTGAGACCAGTTGCTGCCTGAAGTAAGGCATCAGTAGCTGTGGGCTAAATCGCCTGAACGCCAAATTTCTGTCCCCTCCACGGAAATGTCCCCTGTGCAGCATCACAAAGGTGCAGACGTTCCTGCTAGGGCCTTGGACAGCAGCTCTTGGGCTCCGGGGGCTTCCTTGGTGTTACAGCCACTTAGGTACCAAGTGGATGGCAACATCTCTTGCCTCTTTGGTAGCTCAGATTTCACCCAAAAGATTTAGAAAATAAACAATGGCCTGATGTGAAATTTAATGGCAGAAAGTATTAGTGTAAAACTGAAGTGATCTGAACCTGCAAGCATTCTCTGGGGTTTTTTAGTGGAGTACAATACTGTTGCTCCCACTCATGAAGCACTAACATGCGGTGAGGGCTCTCTCAGTATGGAAGGCCTCTCTGAGTGTTTCCCTGAGAGCTGTTAATCTGAGGAAAAACTCTGAGCCAGCATGAATAAATAACATGCTGATAAGTTTGTCCAGCAATACCTTCCTTGCGGTACAGCAACCTTAGGTGCTCAGCTGGAAACCTGTGGCACCTCAAGAGTGAGCAGATGCTCAGAGCAGAGTCGTAATTGTTTCTTCCGCTCTGCTACTGTAAGTATGCAATGCTAAAAGCAACAATAGTAAATGATAACAAAATGTGGCATAGACAGCACAAAAACATCAAATAGGTGTGCACGTCCCTCTTTCTGATGCTAAAACCATCTGTGTTGTGGTGCTGCTCCAGTGAAAAGGAACAGTGGAGAGACGAGGCCAGCTATGAGGGAGAGAGCCGTAATGGCAGCCAATGCAGAGCTGTGAACTGTAACGTACCCTCTGGGTACCAAAGCTGAATTTCTTTCCCAAAAACTGCTAGCGAGCTTTTCAAACAGCCTTCTGCCTTTTGTGGCACATGGGCATTTTTAGGCAAAGTTCTGACAAGTCTTGTACTATGATCTCTGCCAGCTAAGGGGGAATATAGGGAGAAAAAGGTGGTGTGGAGTTTTTAGGAATTTTTATTAGCACATGCATTAGCTAGTGACAGCCTGGTTCTCTGGATGGGGGCACTCGGGCAGCCAAGCCAGCTCTGCCACTGACTGGGCTGGGTGAGCAAGTCAGATCCCCTCTCTGTGCTCTTCTTTCTTCTCAAACTCTTTATCCATCATGTCATTTCAGAACTATTCAGCGCTGACTCCGAGGAGCCAGCAGTCCCTTGCTGTGTGTTTGTGTCTAGTATAATGAGAGGCTGTAGTTGCCTGGACCTTAAGGCTCATAGCAAAGCTGTTAATAAAATCCAAGTTCATCAGACTGCTTTGGACATCAGCTTTGTCACTATCATTTCTGAACTAGTAGTCAGGGGATACCATTGGCTGATTCTTTCAAATTACTTGCTAATGCAATGCAGTAGTTGAGCACATTTCCAATTAAATGCAGCTACTTTATAAAACAATGTTTAAGTTGCTGGCCTAAATTACTCCTTAATTGGGTCATTTTTTTCCTAATTGATTAAAAATAGGATTTCCAATTAAAACAGAGATTGAGTAATATCACACAAATGATATTATTCAAATCTGAAAGAAAAAAAAAATCATCAAAAAGGAGAGAACCATTATATTGAATTGCAGATCAGCTGTAGATATGACATTTGGGATTGTTCTCTAGAAAATCTATTATTTTCCATCTTTGAAATCAGGACAAGGATGCAATCAAATAAAAAAGTTTAAAGCCCAGAAGAAAAAAAGCCATTACAAGACAGCTGATCAAATACAAAATTATTATCACATATCGTTTGTAGTATGGTAGTATCTAGAGACCCAGGCTAAGATTGCAGGCACTGTACAGAGAGACGTGAGCCCTGCCCCAGAGAACATGCAACTGAAGTCAACAAGCCAGATGATGGGACAAAAATTAGAGAGCAAGAGTTTAGCTTCCAAAACCTGTGAGAAAAATTGAAGGTAGCTCAAGAAATAGGACCAAGAGGTCCATTGGCCTCTTCTGTCTGTGAAAGGCCACAGATTCATGCTGTTCTGGCTACCAAAGAGAGCTCCAGCACAGAAATTTGGTGATGGAAACACTCTACAATACTCACTCTAAACTATACTCTGTACTCTAAAATAAAATACTATAGCCTGATCTTCAGTAACTTTAGTTCCTGTCAATGTCATAAACAAGTAGAGCAAAAAACAAAGCTCAAATTTCTGATGAGACTATTTAGAGACAATTTGCAGGGCAGTCGTTTTGGGGTTTTTGGTGAAAGAAAACCAACCTAGGCAGACTGACTGGGATAGGTAAAACCTAACACAGCTACACCGATTTCTGTAACACTAGGCAATTTAGGTATATCAGTGTTGAAGGGTATTGACTTTGGTGAAGATCCATCAGATAGCTGATCCTCTGGCTTTGCTACTGCCACCCTGATTTATCTGAGGTGAGAAACTAGTCCCTGATTTAAGTTCAGTTCTATCAATTTAGACAATGTTTCACTGTGTCATTTCCTTAGCAGAGCAGAAATGCAGACTGCGTGCACCTGTTTTTCTTCTCTTCCAAACAGCTCCCTCCTGGCTCTGCCTTCAGTTACTGTCCAGCACAGCACCTATGTAAGCTGGTTGTTTTCATGTCTGCATTTACACTCCATCTCTGCTACTGTACTCATGATTTGGCTGCAGTCTCAAACTGTGTGTCAAAAATGAGTGTCCATCTGTTCCTGTCCCCTTAAGCTCACTATCTTCTGCTAGATCTGGCTTCTTAGTCTCCTTTTTTTCAACCTAAATGGTGTATGACAACTTTCTACCATCATTTTTAGCTGGTCATGCTATGACCCTGAATGCAGACAGTAATGCTCCAAGACCTGCAGTATGAAACATGTACTGCAGAAGCACTTCTGCTCATCTTGGGTAAACATACCTGAGTACCTCATCTGCCAAGAAACAGCTGTATTGGGTCAGACCACCCTCTCACACAAGTATTCAACATCCAGGCAAAGAAGAGAGGAAGGGTAGGGCAAGTGTACTGCAATATGCTTGCAGCTTCTAGTGATCCACATCTTGGATGTTTCCTGAGCTAGCTGTGGCATCTTTCTTTCATCGCCCTTGATCTATTGTCCTGTACGAGATTGTACAATTACACTTTGCACCCATGTGAATCTTTGGTGTGCTGTGGAACATGCTGGGTTTTTTTGAACATCCTGTGGCAAGTAGTTCTTTGGTTTAATTACGCAGCGTGTGTAGAAGTACTGGTCTAGTCGTTTCAAATCTGCATGCTGAACATTTAACGTGATGATAGCCTCTGGTTCTTGTAATCTGAGAGACAACCATTAGACAACCAAATAGCACCCATTTTATTCCCCTACTCCGCTAGCTGAGACCTTTTTCCCCATACCCCCCTCAGTCATCTCTTTACTACAATACCGAAGCCTAGTGTATCGTCTCTCCTGGACAGGAAGCTGCCTAATTCCTTTGATTGTTCTCGTAGTCCATCTCCAATCCCTTTCCAGTTATTCTTGGATCCTTGCTGAGAGCAGGACCAGAACTGCAGCTGGTAATTAGGGTGCAAGGACATTAATTAGAGTTATGCAACAGCACAGTGGTGTCTCCTGTTCTGTTCTTTTTTCCTTTCCTCTAATTTATTCACTTCTTAGACCAACACTGATGTGCCTCTCTCTTAAGGACATTTAACTGATACAGAGCATACCACTGAACATATATGGTCGCTACTATTTTTTTCTGTATGTTTTACTTTGCATTTATTGATCTTGACCTCCATCTGTGATTTTATCTGGTGGTTTCTGACAGATCTTTCTGCAACTATTTAGAGTTAATTTTCTGTTTAAAAACCTTGAATAATTTAGGAACATAAGCAGACTCTATTACCTTGTTGTGTGCAACCTCTTACCAATAACCTTGAGCCGGTTCGCCCCAAACCAGCTCTGAAGGAACTCTAGCAGTAACCTGCCTCTATTCATTCCCACTTCTTTTCTCCAATACTTTAATCAGTGATCTACAAGAGGATCTTTTGTTTATTAAAACCAAACATGGATCAGAAAGGAGTACAATATCCTTGAGGCTCTTTTAGTTGTTCCATAGTCCTTAAACAATAACATTAACATCTTAATGAGATCTTTGATTATTGTAGGTGTCTCTGTCACTTTGTATATTCTCGTGAATGTAACTCTGTGCACAGAGTCAGTGCAGCTTGAATGTATGTGCAGAAAGCTGGCAATTTCCCATGCAGAAATTTGCTAAGAATATAACTCAGTGAATGTGGCTATCTGGGAAGGAGAAAAGCACACCTCTCAGGCTGGGGTTTTAAAGAGGAACTCCCATGTGCTGAGCATTTTCTGCAAACTTTGTTACATATTTACAGTGCTGTCTTCCGTGTGTTTGCTGTAGAGCTGTTATGAAAGCTGGTTTATAGCAGGAGGATACTCTCTTCACAGTCCTTAGTGTACAGTCACGCCCTCCTGCCAGCAATGGCTTCTCGGTTTTTGCCTGTTGCTGCCCATACTCTTCTTTCATTGACACCTTTTATTTGAAACCCTCCATCCTATCGTAAATAGGTATCATTGCTTTATCTAGCACATATGGGCTTTCTGTTTTGGTAAGTGGGTATCATGCACAACAGCATCGACCATTTCCCCAGCAAGATCATTTCTGCTATCTTGCCCTACATGGCTAATCCCACAATAGACTGAAAAAATCTGAGCACATTTGTTGGAATGGATCTTGTCTGCCTTTTTCCAGAGATAAAATTAATTCCACAGAACATTTTGAATGGCCAAAAATCATGCAGTTTAGAAAAGTGTTTGAATAAGACTGTCTGTCATGATTTAATTTTTCAAGCCACTCCAAAAATAATTGATTTATATTTATATAAGTCCTTTCATCACAAAGGATTTCATGTGCTTTCCAGAAAGATATTTCCATTCAAGCCACTGCTGAAATGCAACCTCTGCTTAACAGCAATATTAGTTTACAGTATGAGGCAGGGGAAAAAAGACAAGCTTACCTAAAATACAACCATTTTCATTCAAAATTAGCCCTTTCAGGAATAAAAACCCCGTAAAATCTGCATGATTTTGGTACATGAAATTGGGCCAATTATATGACATTTATGGGGAATATTAACATTTCTCATCCTGAGAGCTATAACTACTTTTCAAATGTTTCCTGTGGCATCTTTAATTCATCCTCACATTCTGAGATTTCCGTCACCTGAAATGTACTGTATTTGTTGTAGCTATTCAGGAAGTTTTACAGTGACTTACAAGGAAGCTTGCTATTTTATAGCATCAGAAGCCTGGGCTGTGGGTAAATGTGAACTTGGTAGTACAGATTAGGCTTTGTTAAATTCTGCAGAGCTGAATATGGTACCTGAGTGATCCACCTGTGTACCCTTAAAAAAACAGCTGAGTTTCAGTAGTAGGTGAAGTATTCCTATCTCTATGTCTGTCTTTTTTTTTTAGGTATGGATTGGGAATATAGTTATTAGTAATTGTTAGAATTTCTCATTGTATTTATAGCTATTTATGTACACTTCTGCTCAAAGTAAGCTCAATGCATACACAACTGTTGCTGCCAATGGGAAATATTGTCATGAAATCATTTATGACAGTGACTCTGAGTGTGCTGACTTACACGATGTCCTCATTTCTACCTTAACAACGTGATGGGATGGCAAATGAGGGCACAATCTGGCCTACTGAATCATGCATGTTTGCTTTTATTTAGCTCTGGCTATCCCTCCAAATCTTTTCCTACCTTCTTGATAATTGGATTTAAATGATCTTTAATTACATTGTCTGGGGCTTTGTTAATATCAACCCTTAAGTATTTGTACTATATTTTTGGGTGCCCACTTAAGATTCCATGAGGTGAGCAGGGCTGAAAGGCAAACTCCAGAAAGCTGCATCACTGCAGTCTCAGAGTCATTAATTTTGTGCAATGATAACTTTGTACTCAGAGAGCAATATTCATTATAAGCAAGAGGGGAAGCATGTGAGTCCTTAATTAACAGTAGGATATCATCAGCATAAAGTAATAGTTTAATGTTCTACAGAATCAGTGTTATAGCCTTTTAGACTGTTGGTTTTTCCATTTTAGGCAATGCCACTGTAAGACTGTAATTGTCTGGATGCCATTACCTGGCTCTCATTATTCCCCAGGCACTACCCACAGCACCCCATTTCCTTTGAGTGACCCACAGTTTCCATTTAATGACCCAGATAAATGCCCTGGTTTTCAAGAGAGCTCCGTTTCCATTGTGCACATGAACAGCAACTGACTTTTCCCCAAAATCCAACCCAACCTGGTGCCTGGCCGCTGGCACATGGTGGGGGTATGTTTCCACACCAATGGACAGGTTTGCAAAATGAACATGTGTGTTTTATTTTATTTCTAGGACATGCTGCACTGTACAAGCATCAGCAGAAAGTCATCGAGAGGGCCTGGACAGCACACAGTAGCTGGAGAAAAGCCACCTTCTCTCCACTGCCTGCATGAGAAGCTGAATTTGTGTCACCTTGCCAGCACCACCTGAAAATTGCTGAAAGAGTCACTTTTGGGGACCAGCGACTGCTCATAAACTCAGCTCCAGCACCAAGGTACTTGTAAGAACAGCAAGTCTTACAGCTAAGTGAGCCTTAAAGTCTCTAAGGCATTGCCTTTTGGAGCAGCAGTGGGTGTTGGGGGCAGGCCCTGCCCTGAGTTGCTCCCTCAGGGGGCATTGGGCAGGCCCAGCCAATCAGAGCAGCCCAGACCTGCTCACTCTGTAGGCTGTGAATTCTGTGGGGACAAAAAAGCCCTGTGGATTTTTTGCCCCCATGCAATTCACTTAGTCTACAGAGTGAGCAGGTCTGGGTTGCTCTGATGGGGCGAGGTTGGGCAGGCCCAGCCAGAGGGAGCCAATAAGGGCAGGGCCTGCCCCTGCCACACATTGCTGCTCTTAAAGGCAATGCCTTAGAGACTTTAAGGGCCTTTAAGAAGCTGCCTCTCCCCTGACAGTGCCGGATACCTGCTCTGCCATAATTTACCTGTGCTGTTTCATCACGTACCTTTATTCATCCTCTCTTGCATCCTTTTGCTTCTATGTTCGTTTTCCACAGACCAGAACTGAGGCATCTAGAAATCTTCATGTGGCCGACACAGCATGAAGAGAGGTTCTTCCAGTGGCACATGTCCGTGAAGACAGACAAGAGTTAATAAACTTTAACTATTTAAAAAAGAAAAAGTAATTAATATCTTACACAAGATGGACAGTTTGAACTTGTATCACTTCTCAGGGGAGACTGACCACTCTGTTCCTGCACATTCCAGGCTGTGCATCAGTCAGACTTGGTGGAATTACTCTGTGTAAGCAAACTATATAACCACTACCTCCTCAGTCTCACAGATGAGGGCTAGGACTCCTAGGCTTATTTTCAGCGAGGCTTAGGAAAGACAGAAAGGTGTTTCAAGGTTAAAGTATTTGTTGCATGTGCTGGGGAGAAAGGGAAGAAATTAATTCCCAGAAGACTAATTCTGTGTGAAGGGAAGCGCTAATTTTGGAAATGCCATACCTCTGCTCTGTGGGTGTAATTAATACTCACAGGTTCTTCAGGTGAGCTCCACACTGTGCTTCGGCAGAGAACTGACATTGAATCCATATTTTCCCCTTCACTCTTGCGAAGGCAGTGCCTTCAAATGCAGCTCTTCATTGTTGCCAATGCAAAAGTTCCTGTGAACAGACATTATCACTATTAAACTGCATATGTTTTCTGTTGTGTGTTGGGAAGATTTAGAGTACCTGGAATGCATGTGTCTCACACAAGGCTACATGTGCCTTTTCTGCTGCTATGCATGTCTTTTCATGGTAAACTGAGTCTTTTTTTTCTAGACTGAGAGCTCGCTTAAGGAATCTGCTTCTATATATTTGGCCAACATGTAGTGTTTAGTTGTTCTCTGAAGCACACTTAATACATGACTTGCTCTGTAAATGTATTCTCTTTGATAACAAAGGCCAGACCCTAAAGAAAGTAGAGTAGGTAGGTTTTCTGTGTCATTTAGTAGACTAGGTCATAGGCAGTTGCTTAAGATGGAGCTTTTGTTCCTCTTTTAAATCACGTTAGTCTATCATTAATCCATTGTAGCTCATACACACATTTGTGAATGCTTTGCTTCAACTATTTTCTTTCTAAAACTACTCTGTCTTAAGTAAATCCTGTTTGTTTGGGTTTTTTTCCTGAAATAAAGGAAATAAAGCATATTTGAATAATGCAGTATTGCTTTCAGTCCTTCATGAGCTCGACCCATAGAGAAGACATTATTATTATTATTATTATTTATTATTATTATTATTATATATGTTTATGCTTAACTAAGCCCAGTTTCCTCACACACTTACTGTGTAATGAGAAGAGGACAGAAAAACTAAACATCTGAGCTAGAATTAAAATTCTATATAGTATTTATCCCAGCTCTTACAAAGGACTGAACAACTTCGGATATACTGACAGTTAAACAAACAAATTCTGGGGTCATCTGTAGTGACTTACACTTAATATTCCTGATTGAGAAAAGGTTTACCCTTGTGGGGATGGCGTTTTTGAAAATGTAGCTACCTGAGTACAGAACCAAATATAAGCAAAAAGCAGAATCACATCATTTACTTGTGTCAGGTGTCCTAGAGATCTATGAAGATCACTGGATATAGTCCCAGTGACAACCATTCTACATCCAGCAAACAGTAATTCATTTTCTGTTTCATGATGTGCTCCAGGTCAATGGCTTTGTCCTGCAAGAAAAAGGTAAGAGCTAATTTATGCAGAAAAGGCATAATCCAAAAACTGACTGAAATGGGTACATAATTTTTAATTTTCTCCAGCAGAGTCTGACTAGGTCTGGGATGAACAATGAACTCACATCTCACACAGAGCTCACACTGCAGGGCAGTTAGCTTTGTCCAAGACTTCACTGGACCTCTCCTGCCAGCTTGGCTTGCCTGTTTTTTTTTTGTTGTGTTTTTTTTTAGAAAAAAAAAAAAACAGACTAGAATTTTTATGACAAATTGAGTGCAGGACTACTTCTTCATTTCTTCCACCAACTTGTTCTAAATCCTATTGTGTTTTTTTCTCTAAAAAACATTTCATATGCCTAACCTAACATAGCTGGTCAGCACTTTGCCTGAGTTAACTTAAACCTGAGGAGTTTATGACAATCAATTGACTTGGTATTTAAACTGTGCCTACTGAAGTTGTGTGCTGACACTAAAAACACTGACAATATCCCTGAATTGTGGCTTGATTATTTTTTTAATTTCTATTTAAACCTACCTTACATCAGTCCAAATTCGTCACCAAAAAGGCTGTGGTTTTTTTTCATATGCTCGACATTTAATGAATACACCTGTTTTTTTAGAATGTTGGCAGAGATGAGAGCTGGATTTACATCTGCAAAAGAGAACCAGTTTTAGAAAACATTGAAACTGACTTTTGTGATTCTTGCAGTTTGTATGCACCCAAACACACATCACTTACTTGAACAATGGCAATATCCAAATGCAAATTGAATGAATTGCACTACCTCTCTTCATGAAAAGAATGTATCGTTATTTTCTATATGAAATGGAGTTTTTTTGTCTATTATTCATGAAATATCAATTTATACTAGCAGAATACATTCTGACATTCAAATATTTACATACACAGCTTTGCAGGTCTTTCAGATACCTGTATTGTTTGAATAGATGTGTCCCCTTGCTGTCATGACTATTTGTGGGCTCCAGTGCAGGCCAGAAGATCCAGGTTAAAAACGCTGCTGAAGAAAAGCAGTAGACGCAGCAGAAGCTGCAGCACTGGGCAACTATAGTCCCAAGCTGGGAGTCTGACAACCCTTATAAACAAAGCTCAGGCTGAGCCACATGAGGGATGACAGACCAGTTGTGCCATCCCAGTTACTTCGTCAGCCTAGAGGAACAGTCATTTTTCCAAAAATTCATTGGGAAACAGAGTCCCAACTTTGCGACCGCCTCCTACAAACAGGCCTGGATGGCAGCAGCATCCCTACAGTCACCAAAAGAAGGGTTTTACAACATGCCTCCTCACACGTGTGATCAGCCCTTGCTGCAAAAACACGATGAACTCATGCTGTGGGTAGCAACTGAAAAAGTTATCCTGCCAAGGACTACATCCATGGCTCACAGCTACCTAGCTCCTGTAAATCGCTAGCACAGTATATTAATGTTTAAAAGACACTACCGAATGAATGCATCAAAAGATATTCTCAGGAAAAGCAATATAAGTACACTTGCACAGTCGCAATGGAAATTTGATCTTGCCCAATACAGCAGTGCCTCTGAATCAAGGGGGAGATACCTTCTTTTTGAAAGGTCTCAATTTTTTTAATGAAGCAACAGTATCTCAGGCATTTTGTGAATATTCTCACAACCACCATGTACAGCTGGATGCTGGTGGGGCACTAGGCTAGAAAACAGGAGAAGTGGGCTCTTAGCTGGCCTCCTCTGACAAGATCCAGAGACACATCCAGGATTTTCCAGAGCAACTGATTCTGATTAGCCAGCTTGTAAAGTAGTCCATGGTCCTGAGGTCAGAAAGGGATAGAGAACAGCTCTGTGTAAGATGAGACACCAAACTGCAAGTACCCCAAAACACGATTTAGCACACTTTCTCTCACCAGCTTATGCCTTTATTTCCTGAATTGTAACAACGATTCCTAGTAAAGCACTCCAAGACTGAAATGCGGAAACAGCTATTAAAGAGACCATTACTACTATTTTTGTTTTGACTGTCATTTTCTATTTCTGCTGCTCTGGTATTTGATTACATTTGAGACATGGGAGTATGGAAAAGCACGGCCTTATAGCAGTTTGTTGTTTACAAGGTTATTCTCAGGCGTGCTGGTTCGCCCCCACATACAGCCACACTCCCATTACTCTTCACATTTCCGAGGCAAGGAGATATGCCTGTTTACGGGCCATCTGTCAGGCAGCGCTGGGGCACCGTATATTGATGCCACGTTTGGAGCTATCTCTTATTTGAAACAAAGTTCAGTTCAAAGCACTTCCAAGTACAGAAAGGGGAGAAAAAAAGATGTTAACGTGTTTAGATTACATTAAAGTTTTAAGATTAACTAAAAGAAAGGGAGAAAAAAGTCTGCTAATGTGTAGAGCTCAGTGGAGAGGCATTATTATATTACTTCTAATGCCCATAAAGCATCTCCTATTAAAAAGGGATGGCAGTTTTACATCCTATTAAATATATCAAAGCTGTACTTCAATTACAAATCCTTTCATATGCATGTTTTAACAAATATGTCTTTGATAATAGAGTGGAGCAGTAGCTTTTTAAATGCTAAACAAGATCCCTACAATATAGCACAAAGATAGAAAAGGAAAAGTACCAGAAGAAGGTAGGTAGGGCAGGGGAGGGAGGGATTTATTTTAATATTTTCATTCCCTTTGTAGCTCACAAGACAGAGTTTACAAACCATTCCAGTGTGCATAGTAGGACACTGACGAAATAGCACAACCTGCAAACAGTCTAACGAAGGATTTTGGCAAGATGCTATTGTTTTTCCACATCGTTATGTTCAAAAACAAACTGTGTGCTAATAACGCTAGGAACAACAAAAATAAAAGCAAGCCGTGCCTGGATGAGATCTGCTTCGGAAAACACAAAATCTCAGCCAGGCCTGAAAAAAGCATCTTCCAGGAGAATCTTCCTGCCCAGAGGAGGCGATGAGGTGATGACGCACATGGTCCTGGCCCCGTGGACTTACCCAACAAACACCACTTCCACAAGCCACCAAAGTCCTGATGCTGCCCTAGAAAGCCCACCACGTGAAAGAGTACTCTGTGGTGGGCAATCTGGCGCTGCCTGACCCAGGGGGAACAACAGCATTAGGAGGACCAAAGAAAACCAAAGAGGGACCTGATGTGATCCAGAGTTCAAGTTATTAATCCCCCCCCGCCTGCACAAGCAGTTGCTAGGGCTGGGCAGTGTGTTGCAGGTTCTCCTGAGCCCTCTTCTGTGTAAAGAGCCAGCCTCTTGCATTGCTTTCCTGTATCTGGGCCCCTGGGAAGGGAGGGTTGGCGTTTCAGATTTCAACCTTCGAGACTCTGGAGTTCAGATCCCTGTTTCTAATCGTGCCCACCCCCAGCCTTACAATTATGCAAAAACCAAACTCTATTCTTACTCAGGGTGGACTGGAGTCACGACGTTAATTAGATCGGGCAGCAGGCTGCCACAAACCCGGCTCCATTTGCACGGATCAGGTATTATTGACATCTGGTATAGGAATGAGCCCATGCTTATGGAAATATATGAACCTACAATTAGCTTTTTCAGGCTTCTGATTAATTAATTGAATAGAGGTTCATAAATCTTAAAAAAGAAGGCAAAAGATGTGATAATAATAAAGAGCAATAATAAATTCTGCTTAGCCTTTTGTCCCCCTGGTTTCTTGGTTATGGAGATAAGGAAGACTGTAGAGATTTAGTGAAATGAAGTCACTTAGCTAGAAAATAATGATGAGCAACAGCACTGTACTATCATAACTCTAATGTCCACAGCACCGAGCACCAGGGCTGTCATAGTACTCACAAAGCTAGGTCTTGCCTTGCCTGTCCTCTGCTGCTCTTCATGCTTATGTGTCGTACTACTTGGCTCTGCTGGGCTGCTCTGCAGAGCAAGGGAGGCATTATTCCTGGTCCATCTCCTTCTTAGCAAGGTGGAAGGGAAAACCAGCGCCTGGTTAAGCCTCCTCCCTTCCCCTAGAATAATGCTACACCGCAGCAAAAGCGCCCGCAGAAATCTGCACAATGGAACTCAGTACACTCAGAGAAACAGTCCCAGAAATGCTGCAAGATGATACTAGCTGCAAAGTATCTATCTCCTGGATAGAGCCAGGAGAAAGGGGCTGCCACCCCCTCTCCAAAAGATCCACAGTATGACAAAACCTCGTGGTACCACATGAGCAATACACATCGCTTCTAGGACAACCGGGCTGCGCAAGACAGATGCTGTCCACGTTGGCTTGCAGAAAAGATGTCACCCAAAGGAAACACTACCTCCATTTGTCTCTGGGCCAAATCCTCTGGGTGATATAGATCAGTATCACACCATTGAAGTCAATATTACAGATTCCAGCTGGTTAAATTGGCTTCAATCCACTCAGTCAATGAATCACATACTCAGCAGGTGATATACAGTGTTTGACTTGCCTAAGCAATCATTACATCCAGAGACTCAGAGAGCTATTCTAGAGTCTAAGCAAACAAGACAAAATGTGTTCCTCTTTTGGCCTCATATATATCATTTCACATTAAAAAGATTTCTTGGGGTAGAGGCATCAGCATTACTTCCAGCAGCTCCTGGTGCTGAAAACTGACAGTACTTATGGCTGTGTTTATTTGTGCTGATTTTTTTTTCTTTTTCCAGCTGCCTCTATTAGCACAATGGCTAAATGCAAATTCAAATCACTGTGGTGATTAGCTGCAAATATTGCTTTTTGCAATGGATTTGGTGTCCCAAGCAAACAAAGGACCGTTCTCCAGTGCGCTGCAGACGGCACGATTGTGTACTTCACAGATGTCTTCGTGCAATCAGCTTTTCATTACTGGCCTAAACATAACTTTTGATAGAGCTGAGAGAAAAGAGTGGCCTGCGGTGGGAAGCTAAAGTTCCCTTACCTGGCACACTATTTTCTCCCCTGCAGACATATTGATTACTGTGGGGCTGCTGACTGAATGAGGTGCTACTCAGCTTGAGCGTGGCTGGAACAAGTCCTATGTAATTAAAGAAAGGAACAAATGACCTGTATGAAAACTTACGGTGACTATCCTATAGCATTGTAATTCATAGCCCGGTCCTCTTGCTTCAGTTTTTCTCTGCTATAGGAAAAAACCCACAGCTGAAGGCTAACAAATTATACACAAAAGGAAGTTGTTTCTAGAGCTAAGGAGATACTGGGAAAAAACTGCTGTTTGCTGAAGCAGGAGCTAAGGCATCTTCAAAGATGTGAAACCTGCCTCTAAGAGCATCGCAGCTGGGCTAAGCACTAGCTCCTCAAGAACTGGAACAAGTCTGCAGAAGAGAAGACAAAGAGCTGACCAAGTAACAGTTTGCAAAAGGCAGAAATGAAAGGCAGAGTCCATTCCCTATGCAGAGCGAACAGATCAAGTAGTCATGGCTGAAGGAGATTTAGATTAGACATGTTTTGAATGTCAGAGAATAATTGCTGCACTTCTACTATGGCTCTTTTTCAAGCGTAGACAAACACATTGGACAACAAAAAGGTAGAATGATCCTGCCTTGAGGAACAAGAAGACACTAGATGATCTCCTAAAGTACCCTCCCATCCTTTTTCTTATGATAATAATCTAGTATTGCATTGGTAAAGCCTTGGCCGCAGGAAATCACAAATCTTGCATCCAGAGAGAATGGGAATCGCTATGTTGAGAAAGAGGCAGTGGGTGTGCATCTGCACCACTGCTCTGTTGGCTTTCTCATGAAGAAAGGTGTTTGCTCAAAATAGGAGGAAAGGGGCAAAGAGCAAGCACTTAAGAGCACACTTAATTGCATCAACTAAAATCTGTGGAGCTTAAGCATATCCTTATGTGTTTTGCTGGGCTGGAGATGCAATTTTTAAGGCATGAGGTTAGAACACTGGAAGAAGAAAGGCAAGCCCTGCACAGAGAACAGGAACATTGCAGGGTGTCAAGACAACCTGACATGAATGACTGAGCAAATTAAAAGCAAGGAAGTATTTTTAAAAGCCAGTGCAATAGTGAGGAGATTTTTAAATGCATAGCCCAGGACTGCAACACTATAGGAGAGGAAATAAGGCTAAAGATAAATTTCTGCTCTAATGTGCCACTGTTCTGCTAAGTCAGCTTTTTTTCAGCAAGGGGTAATGGGTAGACAGAGAATAAGGTGGTAGAGAGGAAAGGCACTATGGCAAGACAAACACACCCAGGCACACAACAGCACCTGCTAGCAATACGCTGTGCCACTAAAAGTGTAACCAAAATACATGGAAGCAGGAAAGACAAAAAATGTTTCAAAGGGATTCCCAACTGCTCCCAAGGAAAGGACTTGGAGCAGGTCTGTGCTCCCAGGGAAATAATCAAGAGAGATACAGTCTATTCCTTATTTTGTCAATAGTTTGCTGTGTGGCTGTGCAAATCATTGCCTCTTTTTTTTTTTGCCTCAGTTTCCACATTATCTGTCTGTATTCACTGCGTAAAGAACATCATGACCAAATCAAGAAATGACGTACCTGAACTACCTGAGAGGGCAAGGTACAGGGGAGCAGGCCAGTCTCTGCCTGAGACTTGTTCCAGAGGAGTGCTATGAGGGTCTCACCTTTAATATTAATAAAATTTCTTAATATTGATACAATTCTGGCAACAAAATTGATATTTCATTATCAGAGATAAAACTGTGGCTACAGTAAAGACCTTCTCAAAGCTTCAAGGTCTAAGCAGTATCCTAAATACCTTTTTTTAAACTCCCTCCCTTGCCTTATAGCCCAAAACAGTAAGAAAGAGAAAAGGAAAAGGCATGATCAATAATTAAAAGACTGGAAATGAACAAATGGAATTAATTGTTCCAAGAAGGGTGAGGAAAGGAACCTGAGAAATATCATCTATCTTTATCTCTCAATCTGGCAGTAAATTTACAAAGCATCTTTAAAAAGAGAGATTCTAAGGGTATATATTCACTGGTTCAGGTTTCTAAGTGATGCAAATTTAGGGGTTTTTTTTCAATTTTTTTTTCTTTTTACATTATGCTTTCTCATTTTATGACACTTCTCAGACTTGAATCATTCACAGCAGATGGCTCCATGAATACTGGATATTTCCATAAATAATGACAGATTTCCCTCCAGTCTCCCCACCCTCCTCCACTCCACATACCCAAGTCTTTTGTGTGCTATCTGCAGATACACATTCAAATTCTGGTCAGCAAACAAGCCTATCTAGTACCATTGTCATTCCTGCAAGCCCAGTAGAATCAGTAAAACAATGAACTCATCATCCCATCTGATTCAAGAGCATTTTTCCCAAGCAATTCTGAGATAGAAGGGAAAACCTACAAGACATTTCATGGAAGTGAATACCTCCACAGGTAACAGTAGAGAACCACTGCAGAAAGCATCCTAATGCAGCACAGGAAGACAAATTTCCTGTGCATTGACTTTTAGTTCAGTGGTGGCAAGGTCCTCTGAATACCTCGCCCACCAAGGAAGCCCCAAGCCTTACAGCAGGTGAGGAATTGGCCCTGAATTTAGCTATGGAAACTCTGTTTGCACAGAACGAATTTCTAACAAAACAAGGAACCTCAAGAGCCAAAAGGAACACAAAAATCCTTGATGTTGGGGTGTAGTATTTCTATTTGATCTACCAACAATAAATGATGTGTGATGCTATTGTCTTACAGAGATAAAAGCAAGGTGGCTTTTAATTCAGGACATTAAGAGGAAAATATTAAAAGATTCTTATCAGAGCAATAATTTATGGTTAACTTATTGCTTCAAGTGCTCATAATCTGCCATCTATATACATTTCTATCAAATGGCCCTGTAAATAATTAATAGATCTAATTCTGTCAGTGTTGCCAGGGCAGGTTTCCCTGTAGAAGGTTAATGCTATGATTTAATTCTTTATTTATGTGATTAGCAGCCCAATCAGGCTGTTTTAATGAGGTCGCAGGCAGCAGATTATCACAACCGACTCGTGTGGCAGGAACCCTGCAGCGCTCCGTGTCTGAACGATACTCCTCAGTTCTGCCACACTGTCCAGGTGCCATAGGAAACTGCCAGAAGGTATTGGGGAGCAGATCAGGGTCCCTAGCTGGGCACCAAACACGATTTAACCCTTTCCAGGTAGCCTCACCCATATTAGATTGCCACAGTAGTCCAGGTAGAACATGGAAACATAGGAACTGCTGAAGCACATCAGCCCCAAGGTTCATCTATGCCACTTTCTTGTTTCAGAGTGTCCAGAAAAGGAAAGACAAGTATCGCTATAAGGAGACGCAGGATAATTTGTCACTACAGCAATGCCTTAGGCTCATCTGTAATAGTTAGCGTTTGGATTAAATCCAAATGACAATCCTCCCCACATCAACAAGAGTACCTGGCAGTTATTAGATTCTTCACACTCAACACTAGGGAAGGAATTGATAGAAGTGCAGCATTTTTAAGATCTCATAAATCTGCATTCCTATGTACACAAAAGCTTTAAGCACACAAAGAAAGCAGAACCAGTGTGCCTTTCTTTCATTTCCTTGCGCTTTTTTTTTTTTCTTCATTTTTTCCCCAACACATTCCAGCTCTCTCCAGGCTTCTTAAGGCATTAAGGGCCAAATGCCAATATTCATTTTCATAAGGACACCCAAGACCAGGGCATTCACCTCGCACTCTAACCTCCCACCTAGCCAGTGTCCTGACTCCTCGTGAGAAGGGCTATCAAGGGACCCTCTGCTGTCAGCCGTTCTGATTTTAACAGGGTTGATAGTAATAAGGGAGCAGTGAAACAGCACGGCCTGCCTGAGTAGGAAATAGTGAGATCTCTGTATTTTATTATTCACAGCCTCCATTCACACTGGTTGGGAAGGGCAGGAGAAACAGCTCAGATATTTCTTTTCCTCCTTCCACTTTCCCTGTTCCTCTGTCAACAAAGGTGTCTTTCTATCTCTTTACTGACTGACCTGGGTTTTTTTTGGTTTTCTGTGGGATTGGGTGGTGTGGGTTTTTTTTAAATTATTGAATCTTGTTTCCCCAGCCAAACTGCCTTCAGCTCCTGTTCTGTTTATTATACTCGGCACAGAAAGGGATGAAAAGGAATGAATCTTGGAAGAGAAACAAAAGCCTGCAATAAGCTGTATTCTCAATTACCCTGTAGCACGCTGACTGGGAACAAGACGACTTGCCACGCTGACATATACAGTTGAAAATTGGTTTTGCCATGTACAGTGGTGTTAAAGAAAGCCTTTCACTGCATCCCTCGCAGACTGCCACTGTGCTATGCCCTTCCTGAGTACTCCACCACTTATTGGCACAGGTATAAAAATGCCCTTTAGACAACAGACAGCTCAGGTAAGCTCTAGAGAAATCAAAGCAAGAAAGTAGATAAAAGGCTAGCAATATTTCTATCACTAACTCATGGACAGGTTTTTTTTTCTCTCTAACAATTTCCACCTTGGCAAGCTCCGGGTCACTAAAACAACATCCAGAACAATGAATTAAAGATATTGAAAAAGATCACACAAAATTCAGTGCTCTCACAGAAATGCAGAAACTCCTTCCACTTCAATGTGTTGGTTAACCCCAGGCCTCCATCAGGCTGAGCACTTTTCTGCCTCACTCACACACTTCCTCAGTTTCCTGTGCTAAATCCCACTGAAAATAATGGAAACTCAATGTATAAGATGAAGTGCATGAATTTCATCACCAGATGGGACCATCCCCATCCTCTGATCAGATTTCCAGGAGGCTACAGACCAAAAATTCGCACTTAGGAATTTCTGTGCTATGCATAGGAAAAAACCAACCCCGGTCTCCTGCATTCAGAGACTCGAGATCACAATGCCTGCTGGTGTAGCTTACCATTAAGGCTGCAAGTCCAATGGTTGAGGCACCACCATCCAAATCCCTCTATACAAACCCCAGCAGAGGGGCAGGGATGACAGCTGTGGTCACAGAGTATTTTAAACTGTCCCACCAGGAACTGAGCAGATACGGATCAGCGCCCAACAATCTGGCTGCTGGGCAGGCAATATTCCCACAAGGAATCCTCTGCAGGGCATAATCCAGTGATGTACTTTGGGTTTGGTATAACTAAGCAGGACTGGGTTATGTAAAGCTACTCTCTCTCTGCATAACTGCCCCCCCTTATCCGCTTGTTTCCGATATGTTATTGCTTTCCATCATTTTAAAAGGAACCATGGAGGTAATGGCAGCATTTTCCCTCAACAGGCAAATAAAAGAGAGGAAAGTGCTGAGCCCACCAGCACTGCCTGCTCAGGCTGCAGATTATTGCAGGGCTCGGGAGAATAGCTGTAGAGAGCTTTCCTAAAGACCCTTCTGAGGTGGTGTCACATACAGAGCAATGTCCTCATTATTCTCATGCAGCAGCAAGCAGCTGCAGGGGACCCGGGGGACCAGGAGGGAGGGAGCAGAGCATCCAGGCTGCCTCTCATATATTTTCACTTGCAGCAGCTCCAGCAGCGGGCAGCAAGCCAGCCTGCACTTGCAGAGGGGAGGCAAATGTTACCTGTTTGGTTTGTGCTGCATGGGTTTTCTGGGGGTTGGTTTACATTTCTTTTTTAAGGAAGTGTTTATCTTCTGACAGTTTTCTATTTGTTTTATTTACAAACAAAACCTCTGCTGAAGATCTCTTTACTCCCACAGATCTCCTTGGGGTTTTTGCTAGGGGAAGAATTAATCCAGAAAGCGGAGACTGATGAAACTTCCTTTTCCCATATTTGCCACTAATTCAGAGGACACATTCCCCTTGTTCCCTCATATCTTTACAAGCATTGCTTGCAAAGTGCTGTTCTGTCTGATAATATGTCTTTTAACATCGGGGTTTATCCCCTGAAGTTTCCCTCTTCTATTTCATATCCTGATTCTCTTAAAAACACATCCTAATCTCCAAGCAGCTCCAACTGCCAATTATTTACAGTTCTGGGTCTTTTTTTCAGTAAGGTACTCCCTTCTGTGCCTGTCTTCAGACTGGGAGACTTATCTATACAGTGCAGGACAGTTTGGAGATCACAGCAAGTGCAGCTCCTGGATCTGTGCCCAGGCTAACCTGAGGAAAGGGGTAGGAGAGCTGCTTCATCTACACATTGACTCCTCCAGTGTCACCCAACAGATTAGTAAATCATGATTTTTCAGCACAAAACTCTGGCTGGCTCTTTGTCACTATGATATTTATTGATGCTCCCACTCATTCTGTTATTATTCTGTTATGACAGCTTCTGTCAATGTATTTATTGTAGATAATCAGGTTTACTACTGTGGAGCTCTGGGATTCTCTCATGAAACAGTTAAAAAAAATGGTGTTGTGCTGGTTCTTGTCCTTTGGTACTGGAACACAAGCTAGGGGATGCTGTAGTTACCACTTGACCTATTTCATCCCTACTCTGTCAGGAGAGGCATTCCACTGTGGGAACCTCCCCATGTTCCTCCACAGCAAAATCACAAAACATTTCATTTTTCTGAACACTCCTTCTATGTATTTGTTTACTGGTCCTACAGACTCCAGCAAGCTTCCTGCTTCATGTGTTTGACACAGGACTTATTAGGGATTTTTTTTTTGTGCTTTCTCTAAGTTTCTCCAACTCTTCTGGCCTTCCTTATCACATTTTTTTCTATAATGTGCCTGGGTTTATGAGCCTTTCTACTCTTCTCATTTGTCAGGCCCAAGCAATTTGAAGGATGCCTTCTTGCTTTTAGTAATATGCTTTACCGTCTGTTTAGCCATCTCAGCTTCCTTCTGTTTTTCTCTCAAGGTGATTTTTTTTTGATAAATGAGATACATTTACTCTGGGATTCCATCACTGTGTCTTTAAATAGTCTTTATGTTACTTGCTATGCTTTAACTCTTTCAGCCTCTTCTAGATTCTTCTTTTTGAAATTATGACAGCAGTGGATGTTTTAGCTTTTGTTGCTTCTGCAAGAATGCTCAATCTAAATGCATTGTGCCCCCGTGGCAGAGTGGATCTTTGACAATAATATTATGAACCACGCACAGTCCACTGGCCTGGCTTTCAGGAGCTGCTTCCGCTCTTGTGGCTTCCTTGACTGGACGCTCCATGAAGCGGTCACTGATAGTGTCTCAAAATGCATACTCGACACTATACCCTGCTATGACATTTAGCCAACCTACAAAAGGGTCACAGAAATTGGTAACCTTTATTGTGTTTGCTGCCCTCAAAAGCAGTCTGTTGTCTTGCAGAACGTCACAGTCACCGTCATGGTCAGTTAATGGATAATTTAGTCCTAATATAGCATTTTTCCTACTGAAGCCTAAAACTTGTACCTGAGTTGCCAACATGACTATTTTACAGATCTGGTTTGATTCCAAGCCTTCACTAACACAAAGCACCACTCCTCCACCAGTACTTGACTCTCGACTTTTCATGTACGCTGTGCTCCTCGGTCTTACAGTGCTCCTTGACCTTCCCTCTTCCCTCTCTGAAGCCTGCAGTAGGCCTGGTACATCAATACTGTGGCTCATAGCTATTTCTTAGGCATTTATACAGAAATGCAAGACCTATTGCTCTCGTTTCCTACTTCTCTGCAGCCTGCTTAAATGACGCTCTCTTAGCACCAACTGTTTATTACCTTTCTTGATTGATTGCTGCCGATTTCTGTCCTGACCTTTAATTTAAGGACACAGAATTGTTATGATTTCACCTCTCGGAGAATGTATCATCTCAGAGCACACCTGGTTTCTAGAAGGAACTAGTTTTGACTTAGATCCTTGGGTTAATGAGATGTTCTTCTGTGTTCCGTAGGCTCAGTCCAGTTTTGACAAAGTTTGCATCATAACTCCTGGGGACATCAGGGATAGCTGCATCTTGCCCTGCATATATTGCTTGTACAGACCACATCTTAACATCTTCCCTCATCTCCTCTTGAAATGGGAAAGGGGGAAAGAGCAGAGCTCTTACCAAACTGCTTTGTTCTTATCAAAGACCACTACATATGCTTATATTCTCATGTGCCGCTGATAATAAACTTGTATCACACAGCCAGATCTAAAAGAGCACTATGAAGTGACATTTAGGCTGTGAAGCCTTAATTTAGGCACCACAATGATTAGAGTGTTTTAATATCATAATAACTGATAAATAGACTATGTGTCAGACATTTCATTCCCTTTTAATCAAAACTCCTAGTCTGCTAAATTAATCACCCCCTTGGGGTACAGTAGCAGATTTCCAATTTAGTCATAGAGCATCATTAATAATGAAAAGTTCTGGAGGCAAATTCTTCTATTCACGTTCCTTTGTATAATCTAGCAGGTTTAAAGAGACAAGACAGAGAAGGTAGAAGACATCAACACCTTCCAGCAATCCAAATAAACAAACATCATTTTTGATGTCAATCTTCTAAGGACTCTCCTCCTTGAATATTAAGAATATCACAAAGCACAGAAAGCCAGCCAGAAGAGTTTTGATTTTACCCAAATGGTATTAACAAAATCAAGCTAAAATGCTTGAGAAATGGAGAGGAATGCTGCATTTTGAACAGCTCCTCTATTGTGGCACCATAAATTTGGTCTCTCTAAATTAGCTAATTTCAGAATAAAACTGTTTCTGAACAATCAGTCTTTATCTTGTATGTCTTGATTTTTCTCCATTAAAAAAAAAAATCACTAAACCCATTTTTTCTGTTCTTCTGCTGAATCTTAAACAAATTTCTGCATGGAAAAGAAATTTATGCCCCACCCACTAAATGGATGTGCTTCATTTTCTGTTCAGGTGTTGTCTAACTACATATATAAATTTGTGACATATTTCATGATAGTGATATCTGGGTAGAATGAGTGGCATTGACTACATGCAGAGCTACTGGCAACACTAATTTTGTTGGGGTTTAGGGAAGCGTTTTCCCTTGCCATTCACACTTGCATCCTCTGATCCAGGCAGAATGGCAGGCTGACTCTGAGCCAGTGAAACCTTCTGAGGACACAGTCAAGCTACATTTTTAAGTGTCCGTTCCTTTCTTCCCATCTGCTCTGTAGTGCACAGCAGTGGCACAGGTACTTGGGAGCAAGTCCATGTAGCCATCCTTTGCCATTCCCACAGTGCTGTACCTTTATCTTCTGGCACTTCTGCCAGAATCAACACGGGGAGAGCAGAGCTTTAGGTGGCTACCAGCTACCCTGGATTTACAAGTTGACAGTCTCCAAACACTTTGTTGTTTGCAACATATCCAGGGCTATCACATTTAGTACCAAAAAAGTAATGCACATTCGCCTTGCTTGTGCTTGGATGTCAACCAAAGCAAATATATTGCTGATTCAAACAGACGCAGCTACAATTGTTAACACAGCAAGTACCTCCATATATCTCAGTTGTCTGTGCTGAGAGATCATCTAATCCTGATGCACTGCTTAACTTTATGCCCCACAAGTAATGGGCAGGCCTATGCTACATAGCGGGAGAGCTCTAGCTACAGCAACAAAGAGCTGATTAGAAGATTTCTTTCTATTCCTGGGGCCTGAAGGAGTTTCTCTAGGTGCACGAAGCTTTCAAATAAAACCCTTCCGCAAATCACTCTGGTGTGCTGACAGCCCATACCACTGCTGTCCCTCCTCCACTGGGAGAATTGTAAAAGTCCAAGGCCAGAGACTGCTGCTGAACCAACAAGCAGGAAGGATTTACGGCCGACAGTAACACCTGACCTCATCAAACTCCACTTTGGGCCATTTATCACTCCTCTGTAGGAAAGCAAAAGCATTAGGATTGGGGAGGGATCAGGGGAGAAGGAAGGAAGGGAGAGGGAATCACAGTCACTTTAGTTCCACTAAAAGGTACAGAAAAAACCACTAGCAATACAGACAAGTGCCTAAATGCCCTTGAAAGCCAGTGTCTCAGGAAAAAAACCTCTAGGCATTAAGTGAAATGGATTTAAAACAAATGCTGAAATTTATCAAATAGCTGAGTAACCCCTTGTCTCTAAAGGTATACAGCAAAGAACAAGGATCTACCTAGGATAAAAAGTGAGAACATCTGCCGTAGCAGGCTACAGCATGCAAAAGAGATGGTCAAAAAGCCTTTCTGTTAAGTGACAGTCACAGAGGAGTTGACTTATGTGCCTTTGTCCCAGGGGACAGAGCAGGCAGAGCCTTGCAGGTGGACTCAGTACTGGAAAGCCTGTCTGCACCCTGGCTTAGCCTCATTGCTGTGGTGGTGGTAACAACCCAGCAGACACGTAAGTGAGGAGATATCTTGAACTATGGCGTTTCAGCTTCTGATCTGCTAGGAAATAACACATCCAGACAACATATACGCAGCCAGGGTGATTGGCTCAGGGTGGGCAGGAAATAACTGAGTGCCTGCACTGGACGGACCACAGACTCTCTTACTGGTGTAAGAAATACATTACAAAGGACAACCAGTGGGAGAGTTGGACTGTGTCCTGCAAGAGGCATAAACCAGAAAGATCTTGAAGCAACGGCTTGGACAAAGTGGAGTGGTCTGACCGCCTGAGCCTTTTACTCAAATAAATGTTGTCCCAGAGAAACATTTCTCAACATTTGCCCCACCAGCGGTGCACACACCCTTGCTTCTCTTCCTTTGCTCTGTATTTTTGAAAATCATACACAAAGAGAGCTAATGAAAGTTCTTTAAGGGTAACAGCAGAAAATCTCTGTGTACAGGGCGTAATGAAAGAGAACGACAACTTCATTAAAAAAAACTTTCACAATTTCTTTTTTCAGTCTCTCCTTCCAAATTTCCAGCCTTCCCAATGATGCATTTAGACAGGTGCCTAAGAAGAGAGGCACTCCAAACCACTACTGGCTTCTAAAAATCCCAGCTTTATGTTTTATCACAACAATCTGAAGCTGAGATGCACCTTCATTTTGCCTGAAGGTAACTGCTGAGAAGAGGATCGTGGGAGTACTTCCCAGCCCTCGGAACCACACATATTGGCTTAATTAAAAGACAGCTGGGACTCCAGTGGCCATTTATACTATCAGGAGATAGAGCTGTTCTGCATTGTACCCACCCTGTTCTCTTCATATCAGCAATTTCTGGTGAACCAATATCTAATGTTAAGGTGCAAACCCCCTGTCATTAACACTGAAATCACAAGTCCTCAAAGAATCACAAAGGGCCAAGGAAGGACAACACAATTTCTATTTCACAGCTGATTCACTCAATGCCATAAGTAAATAAAGACCAACGCATTACTGACATAACACAGCAAATTCAATTGTGGCAGTAACAGGCAGGAAATACGTGAAGATTATGGTTAAGGAGATACAGCATGGAAATAAAAAACAATGTAAAAGAAAGGCAAATATAAGCAATCAAGAGTGAGAAGTATTCCCCAAAAAACAGTCACAGAAAGTTACTGATTAAGGGAGAAACGTATGTTATGTAAGCACAATAATTAAGTGTCAAAGAGAATTTCAACATCTGCAGATGGAAATCTCTACTTAACACAGGCTCAAGGATGAAGGATTGCACTCAAGCTATCAGATACCTCTTTCATTGTATTAAATTTTACATTGTTAGCAGATGTTTTTACAAATAAACAATCTTATTTTATCTTAATATGGTATATTATATATGGGGCACCAAGGCACTGAAGATATTTCTACTGACTTTCTGCCCACAGAAAACCTAACACATTTATTGCACCCCCAATATTTTCTGTATCTGTTACTTCTGCATAACCTCACAAACTCAGTTGACTTAAGCTTTGGGTACTCATATTCACCAAACTTAGGATTTTTACCTATTCTGTCACTGGCCTACAACAGCCAATGCTTTTCATCAGGTTCTTTAAAGTCAAAGAGCATTTACAAATGAAAAAGGGTTTTATTCTTCTGTGAGAAAATTTTGAGTGTGAAAAGCAAATGTAAAAAAAATCGTCCCTAAAACTGAAAGCTGTCCAGTTGGAAACACCAGATTGAGAGATGCAGTTTGTATTTCTCCTATGCTGATTCTCCTCCGTGGATCTGGTGAAACCATGTCCAGCACAGCCCTGTCTCTGAGGGAGGAAAACCCATCACAATATAGGTTATGTGGAGGGTGCAGCACAGCAAACACAGCCTGGCTTCTTGAGACCAATTTAGATGATAAAGAAGAATGAGACTGAGGCTTCAGAGCTGCAGCTTCCAGAAAGCATCATCATTAAAAAAGAAAAAAAAGACCAAAATTTCAGAAAAAAAAAGCACTCTTTCCCTGAACTATGTTATTTATTAAAAAAAAAAAAAAAATCCATCAAAAGTCAGCATTGGCTGACTTTTCAGTAATCCTAGCACTAGACAAATTACAACATTCCTCACTACCGCTTTCCAATCCAGTAATCCTACAAAGAATTGTGCGATCAGAATTTTAAATGCCCTGGGAACTGAGTTAATACCAGATGGTATGCAGCTATATTCATCATTATAATTTCCTAATATTATATTAACATTTACTAGTTTAGCACTTGAATCATCTAGCACGACACTGCTAAAATGTATGTCCTGAACTCAGTACCTTGCAGAACAGTTTTGCCTCTCTCTCCTTGGCTGTCATTTCTTCAAGTTTTTAATAAACTCGATCTTTTAACATTGTATGGCCTTATGAAAAGTGCAGGCTTCCACATATTATTTTGTCTTTTCAGTCACAATCACAGAATTAGATCAATCTACAGGTGCTTCTGCCTTTTCAATAGTTCCCAGGTTTTTAATATTATCAAGATGAAAGTGTTACTTTCTTTCAGATTAAGGAAAAAATGCTGCATGAATGGAGTGTGTGTTTTCTGCAAGGGGGAATGATCAGAGCTGCCAATTTGCTTATGTTGCTCTCCTTCCCAATCCTGCATTGGAAAACATGCTGGAAATCTCTGATTGTACCACTCTCTCCCTCCTCTATGTGCAAGTCTATGGCACTTAAGGTAAATACTTCTTATCCAACTCCACATCAAGGGTAATGTGTTAAGTTATATTTGGTTGCAAAGAGTTACAATGATAAATTCTTTTTACAGTGGGTTTTTTTTTATTTTATCCTGTTTTCAAACTTCTTCAGTGCACATTTTCTTTAGAAGAGTTCTACATTTTGTTTAGTGTTCAGCTATGTTTGGCAATAAAAACCAGTTTTGTCCTTCCCACCTTTTGCCTCCAGTGTGTGGATATAATTGATTCAAAGCTTGAAGAGCTGACCTAATCCTAAGAAATGAGCCCCTTTCCAAAGCAGAAAAAGAATCAGCTCACCAAGCAGCATTTTCGTGGCTTTCAAATGACTAGCACAGTATTTTGAACAGTTAAAATGTTTCCTTTTCACTGTGGTATGAAATGAATAGCTTGCAAATAAACACTAAGGCACATGTTCATTTAAACCATAAGACAGTACACCACATCTAGAGTGGAAGCCATATGCATTTCCCTGTACATACTCTAATTTTTCCATATATTCTCTTCCAACAATATCCATTCATTGTCACTAGCAAAGCAGCAATACTTGGTACTCCCTTCTAGAAATGATGCTCTTCAGGAGGGGGCCCTTTGAACACACAATACTTGGTGGCCCATCTTTGCCCTCCCACTTTATTTATTCCAGGCACGCTACTCTTATACAGCAACCTCCCTGCTCAGTGGAATTACATTGAATGTATATCATGTTAAGTCTCTTCTTCGTGTGATTCCTCATCAAATTAGGCATTTATCTGCATACCAAGACTATCCAAATCTAACATCAACAACAGAAAACACTTTGAAACAACCATTAAGCCTTGTGCTGCAGGACATAAGTTGTTCCAATTACAGCTCAGCAAAAGACTTATGTGGGAGTAGATGATCATCGTTAATGTTCATTTACAGCAGAGGTCTTAACCCTTCCACTGGTATTGCTGGTTCTGCCCACAGCTGGAGACCAGCTGGGCTTTGGGTTTGATCCAGTCTGGCAGCTCCTAGGAGTGTGCATTTGGATAAACTATGAGCCAGCCCAGTTAGCCCAGTCAGAGCATAATAGGATTTGTATTCTCATCACACACACCATTTTTCCTCCTTCAATTATCCTTCTGCCCTTCTTTGCCTTTCTTCATTCCTGGCATGAAACGAAGAGGTGCACAAGTGGTACCACTGTGCACAAGACTGGTCTCTCCCAGCCTGATAAGCCACATGTCAGATCCTTCGCTGGGCTACACTGCTGTCCTGCTCGGGATGTCAATTTACTTAGTGGATGACATGCCTCCATAATGCTATCTCTAAAAGAAGATGCATAATTTAGCCCCATAAAGATGACATCAGGCTGGAAGATACTTCTGTGATCACCCAGTCTAACGTCTTACAGATAATTTCACTCGGTGACTCTTAGATCATGGGGAAGCGATGTACAGAAGATGGCTTTGAAAGCATGCAGCAGTTTCTAAAATACCATTCTCAAAACCACCATTAATTAAAAAGAAAATTGACAAAAGAGCCTGACATCAATTTTTTTCTCTGAAATGGGGTTATCAATAATGCATCATGCAAAAGTACACAGGTAAATGGCTACAGTAATTTATTGTGGTTCCTTATTGCAAGGCAGGCTAAATATACTTTTTGAGAATTTTTTTTCTGCAAGTAAGCATCTTTGCTATTGTGCCTACTGTGCATTAACTTGGGGAGTTTGGCTACCATGACACAAGGAAGCAACCAGCCTGCAGTACGTTCCCCTACATATTAAGGAGAACTTTTGCCAGTTCTCTGTTGACATCATGAGATATCAATGGCAGCATTTTCAGCGTGTCCATGCAACTCAGAGCCTAACTACCATTTTCAAAATTGAAGTAGGTAGATAGGTGCTTCAAGATCAAAAGAATTAAACTGCAAGAGTGCCATCTAGCTCAACTCTCACTGAAAAGACAGTGGACATTCAGTAAATTCCACAGGAACCTACAGCCTCAGTGTGCCCTGAGATCCATGCAAGTAAGAGGTAAATGAGGATCTAAACCCATGATGGCTCTAAAAATGACACACTTAGGGTCCAAAATTCCTTAGTAATTGCAGAAAATATGTTCCATAAACCACTATACAGGACTTAAGACATTTCAGTCTGTAGCCTCCTTGCCATGGATAGCAGTGGCAACAGCTGGTGCTTGATGTCATATTAGTATTTCACTGCCCTTTTGCACGCAATATATTTTTGGTCTGGTAAAATGAACAAAGATTTTATCAGAGCAAAAGGCAGCATCGTGAAGACAGACCATTTATATTAACGGTGTTCCAAGTTTGCATAGTCAATGTCTTCTACATCTTCAATTCAACCTCCAAAACCCTCCTGAGATTCTCTACCTCTGTGTCAGGTATCCTGTGTATTGTGGTGAAAGATGACCACCTCTCCTCATTCAAACCCACTCAGGCTCTCTCTTGGACAGCACTTATCCCTGCTTATCCTAGGTCCCCAAATTCTAACTGGTCAAACATAGAATCATAGAATCATAGAATGGTTTGGGTTGGAAGGGACCTTAAAGATCACCTAGTTCCAATCCCCCTGCTGCAGGCAGGGACACCCTCCACTAGACCACATCGCCCAAAGGCCCATCCAACCTGGTCTTAAACACTTCCAGGGATGGGGCCTCCACAACCTCTCTGGGCAACCTGTTCCAGTGCCTCACCACCCTCACAGTAAAGAATTTCTTTCTAACATCTAATCTAAATCGACCCTCCTTCAGCTTAAACCCATTACCCCTTGTCCTGTCACTACACTCCCTGATAAACAGTCCCTCTCCAGCTTTCCTGTAGATCCCCTTCAGGTACTGGTAAGCCGCAATTAGATCTTCCTGGAGCCTTCTCTTCTCCAGGCTGAACAACCCCAACTCTCTCAGCCTGTCCTCATAGGAGAGGTGCTCCAGCCCTCTGATCAGCTTCGTGGCCCTCCTTGGGACTCTCTCCAACAGCTCCATGTCTCTCCTGTACTGGGGCCCCCAGAGCTGGAAGCAGTACTCCAGGTGGGGTCTCACAAGAGCGGAGTAAAATGTTACAGTTTGCTAAAAATCAGAAGAAAACTTGGTGGAAGCCAGTGGCAGACTTGCCCTGACAAGGGTAACAAATTCCAAATCAAGTTCTTGCAGCATGAAACTGTCCTGGGCTTCCCCTGGGTGGCAGGTACCTGCTTCTACAGAGCAAGTGTCTTTCCATTTCTCTTGCAGTCTTCCACTAGCATAAAAAAGAGCAAACCAAAACCCAAACCAACCCCAAGCACCAATTTGGCTGGAGGGCAACAGAAAAACCAGCTGGATAACCCACTCTTGATGACATTCATTGATACACAAGACCAGGGTTTCAGTCCCTATTCTCCCACACACCTAGTGAGTAACTTGAAGAGATCAGGTAAGAGTAGAGGGGTTAATTAAGAAGCAGCAATTTATATTATATGCCAGTGTGATCCACAGTCCACTGAAATAAATGGAAAGGATCCCTGTAGTTAATTCAAATTTATTAACCCAACTATGATTGACTCTTGAGTGCAGTATATGGCAGGCTGGAAATCAGAAATGAATTTTATTTTATATAACTTTTTGTAAGAGATTAAAAGCCAATATGGTCAGGATATACGAAATAGTATTTTCTACAGGTTCTTAGAGTCACGTGTCCCTTTGCATGCTACATTTCAGTTGAAATACCCCAAGCAATTAATATAAACAACTGTGTTTTGCAAATCAATTAAAAAAATGAACATGCCTCCTTTCTTTTAGACATGAAGAAAAGCACAGATCACTGAAAAAAAATTCTCACCAAAGAAAATCTGTAGCAACAGGAATGGGGAAGCAGAACTTAAACTTGCCATTTTGAAAAAATATTTTTTAATGCACGATTTAAAAATAGTGCAGCAGTGTCTAAACATAAAGCAGCCACATGCATGAATATTGTGGCTTAAAATGTGCCTTTCCTGCTAACTCAAGAGCCCCGATCTACACACTAAATTGTTGGAATGGCGCTTGTAATTCATAATCGACTGATGAGAACTAATAGCATCACACTGAGCCTTGTTCTCAGCAAGAGCTCTCAGGCTGCTCCCATCCCACAGCACAGTTGCTTCTGATCACAGTTACTCCCGCTGCCCATCCTTTCCCCTTAAAAACTCAAGGTCCTTCCACCCTAAGCGATCAAAACTTTATTCTTCACCAAAAAATTGCTACTGAAGAGAACACAAACTATACTGTTGCATTCTATGAAATGGTGTATGAAAGCAAAATTTCTAGTTCAGAACAGCTGAGAAGACTTCCTTAATCATGGGCACTGTTCAGGATTATCCACTGGATTTCCCAGCCCATCAGAGGCATCATGTGTACTAGGCTGGGGACAAGCCGTGCATGCCCTGACTGTCAAAGCCAGCAGTCCTGCATCCCCTTTTAACTCTGTGTTAGTATTTGTAAATTGGTAAATAGATATTCCAAAGAGTCAAGCAACTAACAACTTAAAAGAGTCTTCTCTTCATCATCCAGAACTTGCAGCTGAAATTAACTCTCAAGAGGACACACGCAATCCAAAGGATCTGGATATTTGCTGAAACCAAAATGTTTTGTTGAAAAGACACGGGTTTCATTAACTCAACCTAGTAAACAAAATTCCACCAAAACAGGCTCAGCACCCTGCACTTAGGCTGGCTAATACAGAAACCAGGATTTTCTGGGTACGTAGCTCTTGAAAGCCCCTCTCCTATAGAATTCCCAGGATCAGGAAATTCAAAGTCTCTGGGAGTTTCCAGAGGGCCGTGCAGCTATTACATTCTGCATCTCTATAACCTCCCTCCATCTATGTCTTTTGCAGGAGATTGTGGAAACAAGCTTCATTTTTGTATTTTTTTTTCCTGTAACAAATATCACACAGTGGGAAAAACACTATGGAAGCTTTAAATCCAAATCAATGAGCAGTTATTACCTCCCCAAGGTCACTCTGACAGTTTTATTATCAGTGACATGGGAGCAAATGTTGCAAAAGCAATGTGGCAAAAGCACCTATGTATTATGCTTCTGTGCATGGTCTGAAGCTAAATTACTTTGTATATTGTGCCAGTGATAGTTCTGATAATACATTTTAAGACCAGATGCGGGTCATGTCACATCCATGGATTATGTATGGAACTGTCAAAATTTCCAGAAAACCTTCTGCTACTTTGTGTGCGCATCTGTGTGCTGGTAGCCAAGTCTGTGATATTATTTATAATTATAAAGTGCCAACAAGTATAAACATGGGAAAGCATTTAGGATTTAGTCTTTCACATATTGAATAACAGCATACATTGACTTCTAGCTGATCGTGACAGACCTTAAAAATATATACACTTTACATCTTGAAAAGCAGAAAAAAGGAAAGGCAAAAATAGAAGAGAGTGTGTATAATCCAATACCTAGAGAAATGATGCAAGGTTCCTATCTAACACTGTATTTCCAGTGAACAACATCATGAGGACTTGAGAAAATTTTCTCACTGCAGATCACAAAATGCCACGCTAGTTGGAGGGAGACAGCCAGCCTTTTCAGCCACAGCCTGGTATTCCTTCTGTGAGCAACATGTGTTTCGCTGTCTCACTTGTACGTATACACATATCTACACATGCACGCATACAGCGTCTGGGCTTGCAAATGCACCAACCCCAAGCAAAAAAGCTTTACACAGGTTTCTTTTGAGAAGCATGCCCAAACCAGATGGAAATATATCCAAGAGCACTAGAAGCAGCTTTATGGAAACACGAGCTGGGTTTATCTACTCTGTTAAAGGCAGTAGGGTCTGTTTTTCTCTTCTTGGCAAGTACCAGGGAGGCCTGAGTCACAGAGGGGAAATCCTGCTCTGCGAACAACTGAAAACCACCAAGACTTTCCCCCAGCTCTTGCCTGCAGAAAATTTTCTCTGCTGACCGCTTTCTCTGAAGAACTTTGTTACGTTTCTCCAGCTATTCTCTAATGCCAATAAGGGCAGTAAGCAACTAGGAAGGTGCTTTTAGCACACACAAAAACATAAGCTTTGACAACTCTTGTCTTGAAAAACAATAGTGCGCTTCCTTTGCAAATTAATTTTAATAACTGTGGCTAGTTTTCTGTGAGTCGAGTAGTTTTGCATGAACACACACAATTAAATTAATATGCAAATGTTCCCATTCCTCTGAGAATACTAAGAGGCATTCTTTACAGCGTGTGAGACAAGGAGGAGGAAAAGAAAAAAAAATAGCAGCCCCCAAAAGAGTCTTGTTTAGGAGGGTGGGATGTCTTTTCTTTGGCTTAAGCCACTGAAAGGGATTTCAAGCCTGACTGAAACAATGCTTGTTGATGAAGCAGAAATAAAGGAGGAAGAGAAGTCTTTGGAGATAAAGGAAAGAGGAAAAGACTGGAGCATCCCAAGTTGTTAAAAACTGACCTCGGCAAGTCTAAATCTTCACAAAGGTGGCATTTACTGTGTCAGGCCTCACAAAGGTTCCCATTCTTCCCTTGCCTGCAGGGACCCCCTCCTTCTCCAGCCATGTTTGAGCAAGGGCCTCAGACAATTAGCACAGACTCTGGCCCTTCACCCTTTGGCTGTCAATCACCTTCCCAAGCAGATGGACAGCAGAGCAAGAAAAGATGGTTTCCAAGCGGCTTTGCCCTTTGGCTCATATCTATGCGCCGGGGGCCCCTGGGAATGGCGGCCTGGCTGGGGAGGGTGTCGGACTCCCTGACAGCAGACAGCCCTGCTACCCGGGGCACGGCTGCACGCAGGCAGGGCTCTTTGTACAGCTGGAGCATGAGAGCAGGAGCATGGACGGGCTTCCCAGGAGCCTCCGTCCTCAGCCACAAAAGACCCTCTGGAAGCCAGGAGGCCAGAATGACTCGACAATCACTAAAAGTTATTATGGAAAAAGCAACCCTTTCACTTGGGCCCTTGCTTGCTGGCTTTGTAGACTTGGAGAAAAACAGCCGCTACCCAGACAGCGGATATATCACAGGAGAGAGTGCGCCTGTGACAGAAAGATAGATTAGAAAAGACTGGGAACATGAAGGCAAATAGATATAGATGTGGGTCTCCAGGGAGAGGAGGGAAAGAGATGGGACACAAAGGCGCTCCTGTACTGCTGCTGTTCTCAGCACACTGCCTTCCTCTGACCTCCCGTACCAGATTTAAGGGAACCAAGGCCACTGGTAACACTGCAGTGGGTGTGAAGCATGGCCAGGGGACCAGCAGGGAGGACACAACTCCCAATTCCTCTCCCGCCAGCCTGCCCCAGCCTGGGAGCAAAAGAGAGGCGAAGATGGTGGGATGAGCAAAAATGCATGGGCAGCAGTGCAAATACAGCCTGGTAGGCAGGAAAGCACTCACCCCTCATCTGAACAGCAATGGAAAAGCAAGTGGAGAAGAAAGAAAAGCCTGGTTTGAGCTAGGATGAGCCAGTACAAGTCTGAGATCAGCCAGGAAGGGCATGGCTCTGATCTGAAACAATAAACTCTCTACAGATGACTGGTCAGCGGGTCCCAAAGGATAATTAGGATAATTCTGCTAACCCTCCTTGGCCAGGGAAGGAAACAAAGGGGCTGGAAAGCACCCATCTTCAATTGCCTGGCATATTCTTCTTATGCCCTCGATTTGCACAACTTTTGGAAGATCAGTCATCTGCAACAAGCACATGCATGTGACAAAAGAGAGAAAGTGGGGCTACATGCCTTTCACCCACCCAGCACTGCTCAGGCAGTGTGACACAGCAAGGATGTCATGCAGGGGTAACCGGGACTCCCGAGGAGCCGTGACATCTAGCATGTTGACACTTTCCCTACTTACTTTTTACACTGTCCTTCTTTCAGGCATGAGAGTGCTGTGAAGGAAAGGAACTAAAAGTCATCCAGAAGAATCTGACCGTCTAGATTATTAGTTACACAAACAAGTGTTTTGCTAGAAACTGTACCCATTTCTTAAAATCTCATAAACATTACTGCAGGGAGATGATGCAATTTATTAATGCCCTTTTCTTTTGTTGATGTGAGCCTGCCATCCCTCATTTTGAGGAGTCCAGTGCATCTGAGAATGAAAATAAACAGCTTCCCTCTCCCCCTAAAATCCTATGACTGGTTAAAACTTACATGAGATTTTAATAAAAAGGATCCAATTTGTTTTTATTTACCTTCTGGTTTTAAGTCTTTGAGAAAGAAATTGCTATGCAGGTTTGCTGGCTAAAATAAATAAATCATTACATAAATCAATCAACAAATAAAGTGAACAAAATAAACAAATAAATCATTTAAATAAAAAAAAAAAAAAAAGCCTGACACTTCCACAGTCCCCAGCTCCCAGGAGCTGGCATAGTAAGGAGTGCACCAGATTGTGCCATGCTCTGAGAAACAACAGCAAAATTTACTAAGACTTTATGCATTATTGTTGCCTTTCTGCTGTTATTAGTGAGTCTATTCTGCCTTTCTCCTTCCTTGCCCTGCGCACACCATCTGCTAGTAAGTACCAGGAAAACAGGAAAAGGGTATTATTATTTGTAGCCACAGACTAAGGCTGCAGCACGTGAGCCACTGTGCAAATTGAAAAGGTAAAGACAATCTATGCACTAGAAGGATCAGACATCAGAGAAGAGGTGGGTGACAGAGCACACAGAAGCAGCGAAACCATCACTTGGCCTCGGAGGTCTAGGTCTCGATGGCAGAGGTGATGCCCTTAATTTTAATCTCCTTGAGGAGCACAAAGGGAAGAAGGATTTATGACACAAATAAAGAAATTACTATGAATAAAATGTCTGTCTGAGCTACAGTGAAAAATGCCTGGCCCAGAGTTTTATTGTGTTTTTGTTTAACCTCCTCACACGAGGCAATGGGGAGGAACAGGGGAAGCCTCAGCCAACACCTCTGTACAGACAGCAGCAGGCAAACACAGGCCACAAACATGAGGTCACTTCTCATTTTGAGTGGGCTCTGGAGTCCCAAAGGGATCTGCAGACACAGACACACGTTTTTTAATATGAACATGCAGGTACTATCAATATTACTTCATGGGCACCGAGTTCCCTTCTGCTCAAGACCAAATATTCCACCAAACCACTGAGACTGAAGTAAATTGCTAGAAAATAATGCTATTTTCTTCCTCTTCTGAAAGTCTAGTTTCTGGGGAGCTTTCGACCAAGAGCTGAAAACTAAGAATCTAATCTAAGCATAAGTCCCCTTTCCTGAGGAGGAACTGCTTAGAGAGGCAAGAGAGGTGCAACTCTCAGTGGTGCTCTGTCTTCCCACACAAATAGGTAAAACACAAGCTGTGGTCTAGGCTCTGCTCCCCAGTCATATACCAGAGATAGTATTTCTCTCCTTCATGTGTTTACAGTTAGCCACAAGCTTAAGCGCTTGATGAACTAAGGCAGGAGCTCCTGCTATTATTTAAATATGTTTTAAATACATTTCAGCCTGTTTGCTTCCTTTTATGATCATCGCCTGTTTTTCACTGGATAGCCTCTAATTTTAGATGGTTGTGTCTATATATTGATCGCCTGCTTTGGAGCAGTTAATCAATTTTGAGAAACTTTAGACCTTTGTAGTTCAGCCCGTTACTAAGTAGCATTTATTTTTCTGCTCTGAAAATGTGAATATCTTAGAAATTAAAAGCTGTGACCTGAGCCAGGTGAATTGACAGAGAAATAAAACCTGTAAAAACAGACAAACCGAGATATTCCTAGAATGGCTTTCTGAAAGTAAATGCTTCCTGTGAGGGCACTGGTAACAGTTTGTAGTGGATAAAAGCACATTATTATTACACAAAGCTGTGGCTACTTATGACAAATCACAAAAAGGAGGTGAGGATGAAGTCAATTGATTCACAACTGCTTGCATCTATACAGCCTCCAGGTACTGAAATCTCGACTTGACACTGGCCTGGGGAGGCTGCTCATTCACCTTTACGAATGAAATGAACAGTTAGACAGTGATACAATGAGAGAGGGCAGACGGGTAAAACATTCTCGTGACCATGTGGCATAGCAAAGAGTGTAATAAAAATACTACAGAGGGAATAATCAAGGTCAGTTAATTCAGCAACGTGGGGGATTTAGACTTGAATTTTCAGCAGCTTGGGGGATTTAGACACAAAGCTTCCACTGTGCCTGAAGGGGAAGCAGGATCTGCTTGATATCTCAGTCTTCTGGGTTTCTTACAAAATCATGTCCTTTTGCAACAGGTAGAGGCACCGAAAAAACAGCTACATTCCAGATCTGTCAGGAGCTCTATATCCTCATGGCCTGACACTCAGAAAATGGAAAATGCCAAAAACCTCATAATACTTGAGGCAGCAACCTCTGTGAGAAGAGATGGAGTCACTGTGCTTGGGAGCTTGCACGGCACAGGGCACAAATACAAGCGGGTACAGAAATATCATAAGCATTGTATGGTCTTGGCCAACGCACATTAAACAGGTGACCAGAGAGAGGAAGAAAAATTGTCTCTTCCTTTCCCTTGCCAATGCTGGCCACAGCTACACCAAAGCCTGTATCAGCCAGTTCCCAGGCCTCTCACTCCCACCCCAATGGCTTGGGCAGACCTCTACCACCAGCGTGGTTTCTTCCCCAAGCAGCAAGGATGTCTGGGAAGAGACAGCACAGACTGAGGCCAGGCAAGAAAGCAGTAGGTCTGCAGCCAGCAGTAGCAAACCTGGCTCAGTCTCAGTTCCTCAAGCAGCAGCATCAAGGAGGGTGATGGTGGACACTTGCCACAACTTCACCTCTTTCATCTGGATGAAGATGCAGATCCTCATGCAAGTCCCAAGGTACATGTTGGTGTCTGTAATCACCACTGAAGTTTCAAGTCTGAGGCAGTATCACCTGCATTAGCTCTCCTGCCACGTGCATCTTGCTTCATTTGTCTTTTCCCCAGCTCTTTATCACCATATCCAACAATCATTCCTAAAAACCCCTGCACCTAGACCCTTATTTGAGATGAGGACGCACTGTGTAGGTCCTGAACAAAGAGTCCTGAGCAACCTGATTTCACACCAGGAGGAAAGGCAAAAGGCAATCTGCACCCACAGTGACCAACCAGGAACAGTGCATCTGTGGTAAAGGATTTCAACCCTGTTTGAAGAGCAATGCTGTTTTAATGCATGAAAGGAAAGTTGAGTTGGCCCCACGGTCAGCACAGGGAAGATGAGAGCAATTACATCACTGTGACTTGGCTAGGAAAGGCATATTTGGATTTTTAGAACAGAGGAATCTTGTTCTTGTCTTAACCAGAAATCAAGGACAACCAACACAAACATTAACATTTCAGGTTGTTTTTTTCCCCAGAATATACAAAGTTAAAAACAATTGTTGGAATTAAAAACATTCTGTGATGACTGTGTAGAAATCATGCAAATCTTCAGTGAGCAGCAGGGAGCAGGAACACAATAAATCATGGAAAGTCCACTTTGAACAGGCATTTTGGCATTTTTTTATGAAACAAAGACAGCTCGTTGTTCTACAGAACAGATTATGGCTTGTTACAGAAAGACTGCATTTTTTCAAGGCAATTTTGAACTTCCCATCTCAGACATGAAAAGCAAGCCAACTTGAGATGCACCTTATAACATATATCTGACTGCAACTCCAGCCAGTGCTGTCTATAGCAATAAGATCTTGGTCCTCAGAAAACACTTTTCTAATGTGCTCAAAAATATCCAGATCAGGCTCTGCTTTCCAGCCTCTCCCTGAGGGATCTACTGATGTCCGGCTGTGTTACCACATACTTCTGGTGCTGCCCTCCTAATGAGAAACCTAGGTCTTGTCATTTCTGCCCTTCCCTCAACCAGTCACACCAGCACATCTGTGAGGAGGAGACAATGGATACTGCCCTGCTGCCTAAGCGCTCACAGTACCTTGCACTCTTCCAAGCAAAAGCAAACCCTGCCTGGTCCATCTGAGACCATGACAGACGAGTAAAAGACAGAAATCCTGCCTTCTCCAAGACAGAGTAAGTCCCAGATGAAATTCTCATGACACATGTCTTCCCCAAAAACCTTTGATCATCTCTGCCCAACCTCAATGGTCCTGATTGCTCTCTTAAGCTTCAAGAGTGACTTATATCTGTAGAAATGCTCAGCTCCTCCCTACAGCCTGAGACCAGCAGAACTCCCCCATGCAACCCCAATAGATCCAGCCAAGGCTACGCCATATGACTGCTGCCAGAGAAGCACAGGTGCTGTGGAAGACCAGGAAATTTTGATGGGAGATTAAGACCTTGATGCATTATTACCAGAGGATAACACACATATCACAGCAAAACAGAACACACGCCAAAAGGAGGAAGACTGATTTATAATCTAAGCAAAAAACCCTGGCTGTTTTCACCCAATCAGTACTCCCAACAGTTCTCCTCATGGCAGAGGTTAGAGAATATCCATAACTGGAAAGTGCTGGCATGCTGCTCAACCAGGTAGAACCGAGCATCACATAAACCAGATCTCCTGAAAGCAATCTGAGCCCTAGGTGATCACAAGATGCTATATACACATCTTTGTGATTGTCCATTCTCACCCATTTAGGAACAAAATGGGATCTTTAATCCTATGGTAAGACCTGGCAGAGTGGAAACCCTCAAAGCAAAAAATGCGTCAACCCCTTCTCCCTGAGCAGAGATCCATAGCAATGTTTGAAGGGAACACATCCTCACTCTTGCTAGGCAAATGCTATGCCCAATACAATCTTAAGCTCACTCTGTATCAGGCAGTCCAGCTGCTACATGAGCCAGGCTCCATTTCAACAAAAGAACAGCTCTTCTGGAAATGACAGATTGCCTTGATTTAAACACCGCTGTTTCCAGATGCAATAAGTTTTATGTTGAAAAAACCAACGTCTAAACCATACCTTTTTGTATACAGTCACGTACATAGGTACATATATAAACTGCACATGTATAAAGACATATGGGGCTACATATTTACTTATGTTAATGCATCAGATGTGGCATTTATATCTGGATGGAATTTCTACCTATAATGCAGCTAAATTTACACACCTAATCTTGTTGCCATATATCTGTACAGAAGCAAATGGAAACAAGAGGCAGAAATAGTGTCTGTAAATAAAAACTCTTTGTCCATGTGGTAAAAAGCTAACATTGCTGAAGCAGGAATAGGTACTTTTCAAGCAATATAACCTCTAAAAAGAGGTGTTTATATAATAGCAAAATAATGTTTTTCCAAAGCGAGTTTGAATTCCAAGTGCCCGTTATTAGATTTGATTGGCTGCTACATAAGAAATCACCGTGATCAATCTTTTAGTTAATCTCCATCGTCCTTCAAGCATCACAGTGACATGGCTGGGACATGCCAGCACTTGCAGATGCTTCATTAAGTAGTTAATCGGCAATAGCTGTAGGGGTAATTCAACATTTTCCAGAGTTCAAATAGTACTTCAGGGTAAAATGTACCCCTCCACTGATATCATTCTGAGTTGTTGTGATTAAGCATAATTAGGATTTACCATCTCTCTTCCAAATAATAATAATAATAATACGTCAGAGGTTTGTGAATGCCAGAGGGTATCTGGCACATCAAAGCCATATTTTTAACAGTAGATGCATGAATTTTATAGCCTGGACCAGTGGAATTTAGCAAGAGTGCTCTGGTCGTGTATTAGAGAGAATTTTCTGCACTGAAAGCCCCACAGTGAATGCAGTCTGTGTAAACAGTTCAGTGGTAGGATGTAAAAGCAAACACTGATTTACTGAGCAAACTAAAAGTAGCCATGCTGTAATGTTCTTGGCTCAGATCAAATGCTTGTCTAGGGGAGAATCCCTTTATTAACAGCAGCATAAACTTCTAGCAGCTAGAGAACTTTTGGACAGTTATGCCTGCAAAAAGCATAGCTAACAGCTACCAGAGGCAGTGCAATCTTCCAGCAAGCTGCATAAGCACAATGGTCTGAGTGGTACTAACAGCTCCACCAGTTACCCTCTTCTCTCCTCTCACTCAAGCTGTCAGTGAGGCTGGTCTACCATCTCTCACAGGCATGAAACAGCACATGGTTTGCAAAACAACCCTGATTTCTTGGAACATATTCATCTGGGTACAAGCCCGTACTTCAGAAATAAGTTTTAGACCATAACGTGTATTCCCACTATTTGCTGTCCACTAGACACAGATAGTCACTGGAGTACTTGATGTACTTAACATTTTAGAGGAATGGTGTCTAAGAGTTCTGTTCTTGGACCACCCTTGCGGTCAGTGCACAGAAGGATGACCTGAGTCCCCACAAGACATTAGTCTCACATACTTGTTTCCAAACCTCACGTAGATTGCTGGAACGACTCAGCAAAGGGAACACTGCATTTCTTCAAGTATCTTAGCATGAAGGATAGGAGTGATGCTTTGTGCTCTAAATCCAAGCAGGTTTTGGCCTTGACAAGTGTTTTCATTAAATTGGTACCCACCTGACTCTCAGAACATTCAAAAATGAGAGATCTCTGAAGAGACACCCAGACAAATCCAGTGTTTCTATTTGTCAAAGCTTTCAGTCAAAATTAATTACATGCCACAGATGTCCTGCTAGCCAAGTTGAGCGGCACTCAAGGGCTGCTGTAGATACCAGCACTGGTGTATGCATTAGCAGCCACGCAGAAAGAGGACAGCGTTCAGTCCTCTTGGAACATGCAGCTAGCGGAAAATACAGTGCTGTTCAGTCACTCCTGTGCTTTCCTGATAAATCAACCTGCTGCCATTGCTAGCAGTGCTCTCTTTGCCCCTTTCCCTCCACAGAAAGAACAGCCTGATGCACAGATTCATTAAATAAATAACAAATGCCAGTCAGGGCACTGGGGTGCCTTGCTGAGAAGAGGAGGAGGAAGAGTTCACCCTAACGTACTGATCAATAAGACTGATGGCTGGCAAGAGAAATACATGTGCAATAAAATAATTATGACCAAAGCATGAAGGAGAGTAGGACCTTGTGCTGTAAATCTTCCAAGAAGGTAAACTGTAGAGGAAAAAAAAAAAGTGCTATAAAGTTGAAACTTCTGGCTTTGACATGTATGTTCTTCTTCAAAGTGAAAATATGTTTCTTGATTCTTATAGTCACATCCACATTACAAGTACACACCAGGATCCTCTTTCAAGTGCGTATGGTACAAGCGCACTGCAAAAAAATGCTCAGATCTGACACTACTGAGATCTATTAGGGCCACACACCTGGTACAGGACTGAGCCATATGTGCAAATGTATACTGGGACCATGGATTTTGTTAATCCATGCAAGGGTTAACAAGGACAGTACAGCACAGGGGCTACAGAGGGCTGAGTATATACAAGCAAGGTAGTGTCACTTAGAAAAGATACATTGTGTGTAGAACTGCCCAGGTATATTTGAATGCTTGTTTGTATAGAGACCATCCTGCTTTCTAGAAGGCTTTTTTCTCATCACTGTCATCAGAGCTTGCACAGCTTACTTTTCCAAAGGAAAAAGCAGCACCTATGTCTTTTTGTGCTGTAACAACTCGAGTACAAGCACAGATTTGCTATCAGCAGTGTAACATTCATGATTTTGTACCAACACTTCCATTTCTAGGCATAAAAGCAGAGGTGCAAATAGGAGTGCTTGCAAAAAGGAAGGATCAAACCTACTACACTTTTGCTCCAGAATGAGCCTCTCACATTGTGCAATGGGATTCTCCTGCAAAATTTCCTCCTGTACTTACAAATCACCTGTGCGGGGATGGGCAACCTATACTTTTGAGAAGTGATTGCATGCAGGTAATGTTCTGTGAATCTTTCAGAAATGTAATCTAGAATGGTTGGCCTGGACTTGGTCTGGACTCCCAAAGCACCTTCTCATGTAACTACTCATTTGAAAGTATAATTTCAAAACAATAAATAAAACTTAATAAATTATTTAATAAATAAAAAAACTTCAACCAACCAACCAAAAAAACCAAAACCCCAAACACAACCAAAACCACCAACCAAGAGACTTAATAGAAGAGAACAAAACCAACTCAGTAGATGGCCAGGTTTTATTGAAAATGCCTTTAGGAGAACTTGCACCACTTTCACAGAGTGCTGTGGAAGAACATGCCCCCATTTTCACCCTTTCTGCATTTTCTTAGGTGGCTTTTTCAGCCCAGTTACAAGGCCGTGGGACACAATGATATGAGGCTGCTCACAAAGAGCTGACTTCTGTTGATGTTTACAGCTCTATCCCCTTTGAAAGTGCAGGCCATCAATTTCAGTGGGAATTTGTGGGTGCTTAAAACTAAGCATGCGTTTAAGTGTTTGGAGATTCAGAACCTTAGCATACAACTGCCTGCTCTCTGCGTATAAAGAGAGCACAAATCTGCTACTGGGGGTCTGAAAACACCACTCCTGCTCAGTAACTGAATACGATAAACATCTTGACCATAATAAAGTTTGTTCATTTAAGTGATCTCTGAACATACACATGACCTGGATTGCTGATCTAACCAGATCCTTCCAACTTTGTTTGCTGTTTTCAGAGTACAGACCCCTCTTTCCTCCACGATATTTGACAGGCCTTTAACCTGCGCACTGAACACATCCTTTACATTTAATTAAAGCTTGAAGCATCCTCTGTTATCCAAATACTAGATTGTGAAAGAGTTTCCATGTTTTCTCTTTGCTTGCACTTTAAGCAGTCTTAAAGCTTCCCATATTTTTTTCCAAGCACAGATGCTCTCCCTTTTGACAGAATTATGGAGAATATATTTTTCCTTATCTTCTTTTACAACTTTTCCCTGTCCTACTATTTTGAGAATATACTCCAAGCTTGCTGATCTCTAACTCTCATTTCACTTCACATGAACATTATTTTCTATGTTACAGAAAACATACACAACTTTATTTACAGTGAACTGCTAGTGGAATCAAATTAAATTAAGACTAGATGGAAATAGCAGTGACATGATCTTGCCCATTCCAAGTATTGTAAAAGTATTACCTCTGGAAAGATCCTGCTGTCTCCACAATAAGTAGCATCTTATTCCATAAGCAACTCCACCATTGGCTTCATCTTCACCATTTTGGTCTAACATTAGATGCATTTTATGACATTCAAGTGCAGAAAAGGCCTTAGAACTTGATTCAGATGTTTTAACTAATGCCTAAGTGTCTTGCACCACACAGGATAATTAGTAAAGAAATACATTACTCAGAAAAAGGAAGGCTCTCGCCCTCTAAACTTTGGTAACAGCAGCATTGGAGCCGATGCATTCTTGCAGATGTGGGCCCTTCCCGCTCTCTACCACTGGGAGACATCCAAAAAGATTAAATAAATCAAGTATATCCCAACTTCACACCCACTAAATACTGCTAGGGACATGCAAATGGCATTAAATTATTGTAAGACAAGTAAGTTTCAATGAGATTTATTACTAAGAGCTGCACTATAATATTCTTCCCCATAGCAAACAGTTTATTGCTTCTTATGCAGTCACGTCCACAGGGATCAGGCAGATCACCATCTTGCTTGCCTGGAGGGATGCTGTAAGTATTAGAATGACCAAAACAGGTACAGAAAGTGAGGCTTTCATATGCTGGCTTTGCAACCAGACATACCTGCTTTGCCTACTGCAACTGGAAGGTCTTCCCTAAGCAGATCGACTGCAAAATGAATAAAACAGTACTGAAAATGTTAAAATAAGATTGTGCTGTAAACCTGCTCTAATTACACTGGTATATCCACAGACTCTGATACAGTGTAGATGCATTTTTTCTGGTATCTTATACCGCCAAAGCATAGTCTCAGCCTGTCCAATTCACAGGTTTGCACTGCTTAAACTGTCTTCAGCTTTTGTTTCATTCTCCCCAGCCTCTGATTTTGTCCCTAACACTCTGTCTTGCCTGGACAAAGTCCACAGAGAGAAAAGCAATACAGGAGATGGTTCAAAGGGGACTAGTGAATTGAACATGTTGCCTCTAAGGGGAGGCTTTGAAAACAAGTTTACTTCTGAAGCTAGGAGACAAAAGCATAAAACTTGATGCAATAATCACAGGGTAAAATTCAATAGTCTGTACCACCCGAGAGGTCAGGCCCAATGATTCCAATGCCTTACAAGTATGAAAATTAAGAGCTGCTTTAAGATTTGTAGACAGGTCAATAAAATTTACACTGCTTATGAAGTACTCCTGGTAGACATAAAAATAAGTCTCTGTAGCTTCTTGCTCATTTCTGCCCTTTGCCATTTCTTTTCCAATCCACCATCCTTCTGTTCTTGGGTTTGTTGCCATGTCTGCCGATCACACTTCCATCTGTGTTCAAGATGTCCTTCACCCTGCTCTGCTCTCTTACCCATTTACTTACTCCCACATCACCCTACTTAACAGCAGACATGCATCTTGCTCTGCCATTCAGCTGTTCCATACATCTACACTCTCTACATTTCATCACTGTCAGCCTCTTCTTTATTTTCTGCCTCGAGGGAGACACATCTGAGCAAAAATCTCCAGAGGACTGGCAGGGAGGAATTGACAGGGACTCTGGCATACAGCCACTGGATGCCAACACATTCAAAACTTGGGTTAAATAGCTTCTGAATCCTTGCTCTCATGATTGATCTCTTGGCTCTTTCTACATTGGCAAAGATAGGCAAAAACCAGGTGTATCCTTATCAGATCTTGAAGGTCAGATGACTCAGTTGAGTAGCCTTCATTTGAATTGCAGCTTCTGAAATTAATTTGACAAAGAATTTGATATATTGGCAATTTTGGAAGGAAACCAGAATTAGGGGATCACTAAAATGGAGGGACTTCCAAGGTCATCAAATTGTCATCCCACAAGTGGAAGAAACTATGAAAAGATGCTAAATCCCAAACGCTCCATGCTGCCATTGCCACCCATACACACCAGTGGCCACAAAACATTCCACTAACGTATAGCGAAGCAAACACTTACAGCACATGAGACCAAAATCTGCATTACTATAAACAAAATGAAAGTGAGCACAGCACTATAGTTTCTTCTCCAGCTGAAAAATACGTCAGGTGAAAACTTGTCACACAGACTGTCCTCAGATATGTGTTATTTCAGAATGGAAAAGAATAGTGTTATTTTCATGAGCCAGAGGGTTCAAGAGATGTATTTCACAGCCACATGATTACGTCTTAGGAGCGGTCAAGATTTCTACAACCTCACAAAGCCACAGAGGAGAGGTACTCCCATGAGGAAGATGCTGACAGTTCTGAGCCTTCTGGTGGATAAAGCCAGGACTGCTCCGGATCTGGCCACATAGGCAAAAGACCGCCTTGCCATGCTACTCTGCTGACTGAGGAAGAGCTAGGTCAAGAGGAGTTTAATTTCAAGGGGGATCAGATCAGCCCCAGGCTCCCATTTGCCATGTGTGTGCACTGGATACGCCACTGTCCCTTGTGACATTGAAAACTTCCCCCAGTGTACTTTAGCTCAGAGAGGACCTAAACGGGAACTGGAGCAAGCCAGTGGACCACTCTGATCAATCCCAAGTGACAGATTTTAGTTGGAAGCCACCGCTTATTTATTTATTTTTTAACTGCTTGCTTGTGATAAGATTTTTCAAGGTTACAGACAGAAACTGCATCAAATTACTGTATAATTTAGTGTTTCAAATACTTTTTCCGTAGCTATATATGTCTGGCCCATTCCTGTAAGTATTGAAGTGAGAGAATTAGTTCTCTGGCTGACAAAAACAAAACTGTAACATTTGTCTTCAACGGAATCCAATTTCCCTTTCCTCTGGTTCCCCTCCCCTCATTTTGAGAGAAAGTATAATACACTCTTGATTTGTCAAAATATTTCACTTAGTTGAAAATAGAAAACTCTCCTCTATGGGAGAAGGTCTTTTTCTTCCCTTTAAAAGTTAGAAAAGAACTTAAGCGAAATGTCATTCAGATAAGAGAACCTGAAATATTTCAAGGTTTTCCCAAATTCTTATCAACCTTATCCTCCCTTGGCTGAAACTATTTGACCCAAATTCATAAATGCTTTTGGCTAACATGAACAAGGTATTACTGTCAGGAAAAAAAAAAAAAAGACATAAAGAAAAGAAGTTTTGTTTGAATGTTTCCTTATTTCTAGCCAGAGGCAAAACTGCCATCGCGTTCACTGGGACAAAAGCTGGGTTCCTGTGTCCTCTAACTCTCCTCCAAAATAGTAATTCACACTCATTTTTCCTCTTATGCTGGGGAACAAAGTGCTTAATTTCACTGGGGTTTTTTGGTGTGGGTTTTTTTTCCCTGCTAATTGCGGTGGTGGACAATTTAAAAGATACATGTTTAAAATCTGTGAAAAGGTTTCCTAATATAAGTATATTGGGTAGGGACACCGAGAATTCACAAACTAGCAAACAGATAAATACATGGACAGCACCATGCACTTTCACACATTGCGTTAGGACTAAGAAAAGACTTACAGAGAGAAAGGAAGGGAATAAATGTGCTGAAGGTAGCACTTGTATTAATGACATTTAGGGAGTAAGCTGCTGTAAGCACTATCAGAGTGCTCAAAGCAACAAAGACATTAAAAGAAGCTGGTAAAAATAGATAAGAAGCTTGTTCAATGTTTCACTCGGAAAAAGCGAGGAATTACGTTTTTTGGATCTGATTCTTCATTTCAGTACCGCTGCTTTGTGGAACTTGAGCATGGAATGACAGGGACCTAAATCACAGACCTATGTTTCCAGGGGACAATATAAATGGGGTAAGAAAGTCCTACTGTACGGGGGCAATCAAGCTCCAACTGATCAGGGCAACTGCTTTACCTTCAAGTTCAATAGGCAGAAGAGGGCCAGAAAGGAGACTAATCCTTATCTGGATAAGAATTCCCGTTAGAAATGACTGGTAAGCTTCTGCAAGCTAATCCCTTCGGGGGATGCTGGAAGGAGGGATCAGTTCCTAAAAACGATGTATGTCCAAACATATATGTCCAGGTTTCTCCAAGTGCCATTTGCCTCTAATAAGAATGTAAGGCTTGCAGTTTCTCTCCATCAAATCTTGACTGCATGAAACTCCTACGTGTTCTGTGACTACAAATCCGAAAGTGATTAAAATTTCCTGTGGGAAATTACAAATGCCTTTCATTTAAGGAAATTCATAACTTTTGTTTAGAAATTATCATTTTGATTTGTACCTTTAATAGAATGGAATGGAATACTGTAAATGGATTTACATATTAGATTATAATTATGAAAGTAAAATTAATTACATTTAATACCGTCTGTGTAGGCACTTAATGAAGGAACTAGAAATTCAAATTTGTCAGTTGGAACTCGGTAATTTTTTTTAAATACAAGCTGTACCTGGAAGTGTTGAGTTGGGTGCAACTGTATTTTGATCATCTGGGTCATTGACTTTGGTGCCATTGCATTTGATTTCTGAAGGACTGTATTTTGGAAAGTTAGGGGGTCCTAACTCTACCACGACCGTCTTCCTCCTCTATTTAGCTGCCACTCACTCTATGTAACTGCCAGATTTTCCCGTACCTAAAAAGCTAGTCCTAATAATCTCAGATACATAATACTTTATACATTTCTGACAAAAGGAAAGGATCTTCACAGCACAAAGGGCTTCGAAATCTATCTCCAGCTGAAGAAGGAATGGGAGCTCAATTCCATTAACAATCCAGCCATATAAATCTTGGCTAGCGCACATACTGGATTTAGCTTTTGTTTTACTATTGTAACTGAAAAACTGCAATACAATTCCCTGTGGGATGTTAAAAACTGGGTAGTGTAGGTCCTTCAGAAAATTCAAATGCCTAATTCTCACCCAGGAGCAAACTTTTATGACAGTGTTTAAAGCTTTTGAAAAACGGTTGGTTGCAGTGATTGAAGCTGAAGTGAGATTCACATCCATTTTCTAATGCCTTAAAAATAACAACAGGAATAATGGCCCTTATACAATAGAGTTGTAAAAAATTAGAGGTTTCACCAAAAGAGTTATTTAGATGAGAAAATTATAGCTGCACGTTTGCACATCTGCACCTTGACAATCATATCCATGAGAATGTTGTAATTGCCATGAATTATGCAAAATGCTAATTAAGAACTCTAATTCACTAATCATCTCACAGGGTCATAACTAGAGCTGAATTTTATTAAGGACATACAATTCTGTGAAATGAATTTCTGCACTATACATCTCTTTCCAGAGGAAAGAAGGGAGGGCACGCGGTCTTTGTGGTTTAGTGGGAAGGAAGGGATTCAAGAGGGATTCAGCTGTCTGGGCAGCCCAACCACTGGCATCCTTTTTGACTTTTGATGAACATCTTTGTTCCTCAGTTTCCCTCTGTATAAGATCAGGAGACCCTACATCTTTATAACATGTCACCTATGTAAAGCTGCATAACTCTTCAAAAAGCTACCTAAAATTTTCTGAGCTTGCTGTTGTTTCTGTTACAAAACGATAAAGAAGAATTTGCTGCTAATATGCAACCGGTATCTCTTATGAAAGTCTGAGGCAGAGAAGAAAAAAATAAAGGCAGTGACTACCCTGCAGCCAGGAAAGAAGGAAGAAACACACTGTAGCTCACATGACCATTTTGCTGACAAACAGGGATCATCACATGGAAAGACTACTCTAATTTGATATTGTATATTTGCAAAATGTTACTGACCCAGAGATGACAGAGCTAACCTTCAGAGATTCTCCTGAGGCAATGTTTAACAATATAAAACTACAAGACTGCATCGGCTTAAGGAAATTGCACCCACGTGGATGGACACAGTCAGGTGAATCCTCAGAGGAAAATGCAGCAATTCTGAAAAAAAAATCTCAGTGCCCCATTCCCATTAAAGTTGCTGGGGGTGGCAGCTTTCAGATCCATTAGCTGGTGCTAAAGATCTCAGTTACAGAGGTTGGATATCACATCTTGGAAATACTGCAGGCAGGCAGGCAGATGATAGATACAGACACAGACAATAAAATCAACTACCCTCTCTAGTCCCTGTGCTATCGAGTTTCTCAGCTGTCCTGCAGTTACACATTGTGCACACGTGCTGAGAAGTATGGGACTGCTAATACAATTATATCAATGTCTGTCTGCACCAATCTTTCTAGCGGAGACAAATCTTTCTCTGCAGCACTGATCAAGGCTTCCAAACATACATTTGACCTAACAAGAAATTCACACCGAAGTGTTTTGGCAGACTACAGAAATACACTTCAGATTAAAGATGGCATAACGTATTCACTGTAAAGCAAGCTGCTTTATGTCATCCATCTAGTGGATAAAGCAGATGTGGAGATCTACGTTTGCTGAGAGAACACATCAGCCCTGCTATACTAACAGAAACTGACACCAACTTCACAGCTACCAGGGGAGATTTCCAACTCAGTGACAGTCAGTCATTTCCCTCTTTTTGAGGTCTGTCTGCTTCCATACCTTATGTTTTAAATTATGGCAAATTTACAGCCAGAACGCGAGGGGCAGGAAAAGTCTCAGGTCTGGTCACAATTTTATCATCCAAGAGTAAGTTGGCACCAAGGGAGACCCAGGTGGATGGAGCACCTCTCATACTGGGGCTAGGCAGGGCCCCAGGAGACAACAGGAAGGTAAGCACAGCACCTTGGGCTGCCTCTCACCTGCTCAGCAGCCTCTTCCTGCTAACCTGGGGGAAGCAAGAGGAGAAGGAGATCTCAGGAAGGAAAATCAGGACACCAGGAGAAAATGTAAATGCATATAGGCCACCCTTGGCATTTTCTATGTGTAGCCAGAAGCATGAGCTGGAAGACAGGTTGAGGTAACACTAGGGTTTCCTGCCACGCATCCCTCCCGAGCGCTTCAGTCCTGCCTGCAGAGTGCCTGCTGGGGAACTGTCAGGGCAAGAGCCAGAGATGCTTGCAGGGAAATGTTTCCTCACCAGGACTCAGCTACCACTGCTCGCTAGCTACAGCTTGGCAAACCATTCCTGAGAATTAGAGGCTCACAGAAACACACTGGTATTTGCTAACACAAAGTGGGTTATGTGATTATAGGCCAAATCCTAACCTGGTGTAAAGCAAAATCCACTAATAAAAGACCATCTAGCTTGATATTTTCTGGGACGAATGCATGGGCAAAGAGGAAGGAAATACATGATTAAGCACAAAAATAAATCCAATTAGAAAAAAATAGCTAATGTTTTATTTTCATCTTTGCTAATTTATATCTCTTCATTAAATAAATTAAATTAAATAAAACTAATTTCAAAATATAATCAAATCCAAAGAGCGGTCTTGCAGCATCTACCGACAAAACAGACAGAGGATACTCCATGAAGAGGGCAGAACGAGTAATTTTTCCTCGAACTGACTGCTCTGGTATTACTGTCAATTAACAGGAAGACAGCCAGGGAACTCAACGCTGGCAGCATTGCAAACGCAACAATTTGCGATTCTGCTGGCTTGGCTAAAATTGTTATTCTTCATTCCGACTCCTGTGCTGACCGGTGTGGCCAGGTGAGCTTGGGGGTCATAATATGGGACTGACAACCCAGAAATGTAGATTCATTGTATGGATCTGCCACGGACCTGCTGCAGGAGCCAAGGGAAAGTCATTTAATCAGGCTGTGAATCTAGGATATCGTCTGTGGGTTTTTTCCACCCCTGCTCTCTCCTCTGTTGAGCTGCAAGCAGCGTGACTGACAAGCTCCCACTGTGTGCCTGTATTCCACCTAACACAAAGATTCTCCAACCTAGGAAAAAGCCTCTAGGACAGCAGGAGCCCCTAAAATTATAAAAACTCATTATCCTCTTGGTTCTACATCCAAAACATGAGCATTTGGCATTCTTGGAAAGGTGTCATGACTATCAATTGCTACATACTTCCACTGTGTATTTGGTTTAGTATTATGATTATTATCAGTCATAGAAGGAGTGTGGATATATGGTAACACATAACAGAGATAAACTGCATAGATGCAAAGTGGAAAATGAGCAGCTCAGGTTACAGACAGGGTATGACCTAAAACGTTCTTCAAGATATGTCGCCGACATTGGTATGGCAACAGCAGAAAAGGGCTCTCCAGCTGCTGGAAGATGGGGCTGGATTACATGTCTTGCTTAAAGCAAATACCCACTCGGATTCTCCTCCCCTCTGGCAGGAGTTCCCCAGGCAGCCCTAGCCCAGTGTCCTGCAGGCATCAACAATTCAGTGATGAGAGGGTTGAACAGAAGATCTACCAGGTAAAGCACAAGGTTTCTCCTCTCCACAAAAAAAGGGCTGGGAAAATGGGCTCTCTCTAGGAAGAAGACATGCCTGCTGACCCTTAGGGTGACCACAAATATCTTCAGGTGCCCATTAGTTAGAGAAACAGTGCCCTGATCTTGAAAGCAAGGGAAGGGCACTGCTGATCCATGTCTTCCCCAGTGGAAAAATGCAATATTAAAAGCGTTCCAGTCCTGCAGCATTTGCAGTGGAGCTGAATGAAGGAAGCAATCAGTTTGTTCTTTAGGAGGAATAATCACAAAGCAGCAAATGGCTAGAAGTCAATATTTATTAAACTGCAAGCCAGTTGCATTTTACGAGCGCCAAAAGTGAGAACATTATTATAAGATCTGATAAATCAAAGCACTGAGAGTAAACACACTGTGTAAGCTACAATTATATGCCTCTGCAAGATCAATAATTCAAGAGGTTTCATCCACATTATGCATGATGGCCTATGGGAAGTTGGCCTCTTGAGAGTGCTTGCTTGGACTGAGAACAGATGCAGGGGCTTTTGAAGAATTCCTGTCTCCAAATTTCAAGCAGTCGACTATCATACTTTCAGAGATGCAAGAGCAATACAATTATCTATAGTGGGTGGGAGGGCAGCTATTTCTCCTGTGCTAACACCAGGTGCAGAAGGCTCAACAGGGACTGTTCACGTGCACATACCCACAAGCTTTGCAAGGAGTGCGTACGTACCTCCTCAGGGAACGCTGCACAGTTAGGATCTGCTTGGTGCTAATTAAAAGCCAACATGGTGTGTTAAGGACCACCATTCTGTACTGAAGTACCCACTCCAGCAAAAGGAGCTTAGAAGAAGTGTTCCCTTCACTCTTCCTATGGACTACTCTCAGCACAGCATCTGATCAATGTAAACTTCAAGCAAATGAGCACGCTGGTTTCTCTGTCACTGAATATGTGCAGACCTGGTGTATTAGCATGGAGCAGAGGGGGAAGGGGAAGAACTGCCCTGCTTTCTTTTCTGGGTAATACCACCTGCAGAGGTAATGGCACTCCAAGACATCTCCAGCCAGCCAGCCCCACAGAGGACCCCAGTGAGTTGGAGAGAACCGATACTGTGATGAACTCTCAGAGAGATTGCTCTCCAGTTCTCCCACTGTTCAATGAAACTGTCTCCCTTATCATGTCAGCAGCAAAACTCACAGTATTTTAGGTAGGTTATTCTGGTGTTCATTTGTTGATGTAAATTCCCCTACAAATTGCTCTCTTTCATTAGGCATAATCAATATTATTTCTTCTTGCCCTCCCCGAGACAGCACTTGTATTTTTCTGAAGAATGCTCTCAAACACAAAGACTGCTTGACCTTTACTGCATATCCAGGGCCTGTTTATTTCTTAGCCTTCTTGTTTAGGATGGTACCTGCCTTGCTGTGACTCACTTACAGTCTGCTGGAGTAGCCTCCATGCTGAGTCTACTGATTAGCCAAAGATTCATTTATCAGCACATGAGGTTATGAGGTTGTCGTAGCTACACTCCCCAGCAACCTGCTTGATACTGATTTCATTTGCAGTAATAGTACCATAAAGTAAACAGCCTTGCCTTTGTTATTTGCTTTAAAGTAATCAATGCAGTGTGCAACTCATTCACTCTGAGGCTTAATCAAATTAACTATATTTGTTCCCCACTTATTGCTATGGATTTCAGTCCTAATTAAGCTCCTAATCCATGAAGTTGTTTTCTTCCTGGGATACTATGGGAAAGGCTGTTCCCACCTCCTCCCCCCTCCCTCTCACACAGGGTTATGTCAATTGGAAAGCTGTTTCCTTAAAGAAGATGCAGTTACTTCTGTTATCAAGTTGCCAAAACTCAATGCCATTGAGCTTCTAATTAAAAATCTAAATAATTTGAAAAGGGCTAAATAAATAACTCCAGAAGGGTAGTCAGTTAGCCGAGCTCATCAGAAATACGTTGGCATATGCCAATGCAGAATCTCATTTTCTAAGGATGGCTTAGTTTTTAGGCAAACCAGCAATGTGTTTATAAAACCAGATTGCTTTAAGAGACAGTAATTCTCTCCAGTTGGGAATACTGTGCTTTCCTAAAGAAACTGGAGGCATGCTATCTTTGTTTTTGTCTACTAATCCTCCATCAAAACTTCTCAACTTTTTGATCCAACTTAATTACATCTGGCAGAAAGACGGACATCTCAAAGATACTGTTTTCCTGCAGTAGTTGGAAACAGCTGGACAGGGAGGTGAGAGACCCAAGTTAGTGCTCAAAGACAAAGAAGCAGTATAGTATACGTATGAGTTTAATCACATGCTTAGTAGGCAACAAAAAAGCTACAGGGGACAGAGCTCCTCACTCCTCACAAGGATCCACCACTGTCTGCCATACTTGTTTCTGCTACTAGCACAAAAGCAATCTGCTTCTTGTAGACCCCTCAGACTCCGCTCTCACGGTAGTGCTACCTGCAGCCCTGCAAGGAACTGGGCTCCTCTGCTGAGGGCTGAACGCTTTCAATTCTTGCTGAAGTTCCACTTAACATTTTATTCCAAAAATAGTCAAAACAGAGTTCCAAATTTTAAAAACTCAGTATTTTTTTCTGTGGTTTCACTGGTTCAAATTATTTGATTCACCGTGACTTAATGTATAATTTTGGTCATGTGATATAAGGCTGTTTTATACAGGAAGGGTTTTCTTTGAAAGAAATTGTCTGTAATAGGTAAGTGTAAGCTTGTGCTTAAGAGCAGTAATTAATGTTTGAAAAAATGACAACTAACTCCAATACAGTCATGAAACAACCCAGGGAGATCAACAGTGACTGTGATTTGTTGTGAACAACTGCTTCTTTTAAGAAATCCCAGCCCTCAACACCTCACAAAACCTCAGAATTCCAAACCGGCCCAAGTAAAAGCAAATGTCTGTATTTTTCAGGTTAATTTCTCAGGATCATTCAGTTAAGTGCAACCATTATTAACCATGTCTTGGCATTTAGCCTAAGAAAAGTATATTAAAATGCTTTAAATAAAATCCTGCAAAATTAAGAGGAATACCAACTGGGGATTTATTTTTTTTTAAGCAGAGATTTTTTTTTTTTTTTTGCCTAGCCATGTTTTTGAATGGCAGTATAACAGCACTGCAGGGACATTATTCACTGTCACTTCTGAAAATTCCTTTTGAAAATATTTAGATATTATGCCTCCTGCCCAGGAAGTCCCAGTCAACATATATTATGTGTTTCTATATTAGTCAAAATTTTATATACTGATTCTAGCCAATTGCAAATGCTACAGAAGGAGGTCTAAGGACATCTGCAGTCACTTAAGCATCAAAAGTGCAAGAAAGAACTTGGGTAGCCATGCTGCTTGGAGGCTTTTCTGCTCACAATTTAAGTAGGATTAAAATATAATGGACTGTTGCTCTCAAAACTCAAGCATACAAATACATATCTACATGCTTTCACTTTTATGAGAACTGTGGAGTTGATGAAAAGAACTCCAGTGTGCACTCACTGAAGATGTCTGGTTAAGCATACATCTAAAAGCTTTCCTATATAGCGATCACTATGCATAAAGCTAGCCAAGTGGTGAAGAATAGCACGAGGATTCTTTGATTCAACAACTTCATTCGCCATAAACGTAGCTGCAGTTGTGTTTCCCCAGAGGTAGCAGCATTTCAGAGAGGCATCCATGATTTCTACGTACAAATGTACTTGTTGAAAGCATCATCAGCCAGAACTACATTGCTGTCATAGCTCAGCTATCATTATTACTTTCTATTCTGATTACATGCGAATACCATATGCAGTGTTTGCATGCATATGGACAATGCTGTGTTCTAGCTAGCAACTACCATCCTGCCTGCAGAGCAAAGGGACAGATCCTGGTTGATTTTAAGTACTTCTGAGTATTCGTACGAAACATTACTACCCCAAGTCTAACATTTTAAAACTTGGATGCTTTAAATTAAGCTATTAAATCCATACTTACTCAGCGCATAAGTGTCCTGAATTCCTGAATAGCTCTCTAAATCAAATCTTACCCAGATCAAATCAATCATATTAAGACATTTCTTTAAAGTCTCAGCAGGTGACTTTCCAGCGAAACCTATAGGGCCACAGAGTTTGAATTGCCATTCGAAGATCTGACCTGCTCTCAAAGCTGCCAGGTGTAAGGGCAATTCCTCCTCTGCGAGTCTAGGGTAAACAGTGCTCTTGCATCTCTGCTGCAGAGCCACTCTACCCCAGACAGCAGAGGACTCCTCAGGTACCCTATACAAGCTTCACTTCATGGCAAATACAGAATCTGCTACTTTGCAATGAACTTCCTACAGAAAGAGTTATGATATTTTCCTCTTTTTTGCCCTAACCATCACACACAGCCTGACAGTATTTCACAGTTGTGCAAGAATGAAATGGAGCATATTTCTGTGAAGCGCTCCATTAAGCAACAGCAGAAAATTAACAGGTGCCACAAAGTGATCAGAAGTGACTCACTGTCTCCTCTTGGCTAGAAAAAACAAGGTTTGGAGGGAAAAGGAGGAGAGGAATCATGAAGCAGGAACAATAACTGTGGAAGGCATCAGACAAAGAAGAGATTGCAAGGATTTTCTCAGACTCCTTACAAAACCAGGCAATGAGATTGCAAATCATGTTAGAAAAGACAAGAAATACATTTTGTATGCTGAAGTAAAAAAATCCGAACCCCTTACTCATTTACCCCTACCTATGTTTATCTCCCCAAAGGCCTGAATTTGGCCTCTTGCACATTGCTACCTCTATTCTCCACCTCTGCCTCATTGATAGAGGTGACATTGTGACCCCATTGAAACCATCTCCAGTTAACAGAGATCCCCATGCTCCCAGTTGCAAACATCCACAATTACATTCCCTCAGATGAAGGCATTCAGAGGGTTACTGACAGAGTAAAGCTGGTGTCAGTGTAGCCAGATTTCCATTTAGAAATGGACAGCTCTGGTCATGCTACATATGCCACAAATGCAAAAGCATATTAATACAGAATAAAGTTATTAGAATAAAAAAAAAATCCTTCCCAAACCACTGCAGCACTTCCCGAACCTGATCAAGGTAAATATGGCTCAGAAGCTATTTCCCACACCAAGGAGAGACACAAACATTGACTCTGTAAAACCAAGCCAGAAAAGAGCTTTCAGACACACCTACTACTAACACTGGACTACTCAGACAGTCCCAACACCACTATTCAGACACCACACCAACACGCCAGCTGAGCGCTGCAGTCAGAAAGCTGTTGACTAAAGTGGCAATCGGCTTATCTGCAAGGCACATCCAAAGCACCTGGTATGTGTTGCCATTGCCCAAAACACTCTGTCTGCATAAAGATTTGATAGAGCTTGTCTAAGAAACTATTAATTTCTACCCAGGAAATCTTCTCAGTAATACCAGATCAGTGCATTTTTGGGCACTGTAGGTGTAAACACCAGAAGTTGCATTTTTAGGCAGTTCCAAGTACTGAGAGACATTGCTGTGAAAAGGTAGTGCAGTACCTTTCCTGCACAGGACTTCAAGCTCCTTTCTGCAGCAAGATCATGGAATAGTTTGGGTTGGAAGGGACCTTTAAAGGTCATCTAGTCCAAACCCTCCGCAATGAGCAGGGACGTCTTCAACTAGATCAGGTTGCTCGGATCCCTGTCCAGCCTGACCTTGAGTGTTTCCACTTCTCTGGGCAACCACCCTCATAGTAAAAAAATGTCTTCCTTCTATCTAGTATGAATCTACTCTCTTTTAGTTTAAAACCATTACCCCTTGTCCTATCACTACAAGCCCTACTAAAAAGTCTGTCCTCATCTTTCTTATAAGCCCCCTTTAGGTACTGGGTGGCCACAATAAGGTCTCCCCGGAGCCACCTTTTCTCCAGGCTGAACAACCCCAACTCTCTCAGCCTGTCCTCATAGGAGAGGTGCTCCATCCCTCTGATCAGCTTCGTGGCCCTCCTCTGGACTCTCTCCAACAGGTCCATATATCTTTGTAGTACTGAGGACCCCAGAGCTGGATGCAGTACTCCAGGTGGGGTCTCACCAGAGCTGAGTAGATGGGCAGAATCACCTCCCTCAACATGCTGGTCACGCTTCTTTTGATGCAGCCCAGGACATGGTTGGCTTTCTGGGCCGCGAGCACACATTGCCATCTCATGTCCAGCTTTTCATCCACCAGTACCCCGAAGTCCTTCTCCTCAGGGCTGCTCCCAATCCATTCCTCGCCCAGCCTGTGTTGATACCAGGGGCTGCCCTGACCCATGTGCAGGACCTTGCACCTGGCCTTGTTGAACCTCATGAGGTTCACATGGGCCCACTTCTCGAGCTTGTTTGTGTCCCTCTGGATAGCATCCTGGTGCGTAAAGATCCATAAAGCCACTCTGCACTCTGTTAGCCTGCTCCAGCACAACAGAGACTTGTCATGCCAACACTCACCTACTGCAATGGGCCTGCTATCGTTAAAAGCATACCAATCTCTGCCAGCTCCTGAAGCTCACCCCTGCCCCTCGTGGTTGTTACGGCATCAGAGGGAACAGGGAGCAGGAGCACGATGGGAAGGGTCTAAATTGAAAATGTTGTTATCACTGCTCAGTATCTGTATGCACACAACTGCATGGACTCTCTGCCTTCCTGCACTTTTTTCTTCCTTTTTTGTATCTGTCAGCTAAACCAAAGATTCAAATGCAAAATGTAGCACTTGGGAAAATTATGTGGGTTTGTGGCACTCCCTGGAGGGCTCTGGGTCCGTGAAGCACTGAATGGATTATAATGAGTCATAAATATAGTACTTTCATCTGTGACAGGATCCTATTCTGCTATTCATATAATGTAAAGGCGAACTGCCCATTTTCTTCAGACCAGTAATCTGAAATCTCAAAGAGGGAAAGAAAGATAAAGAGAAAGCATCTCTAGGCACAAATTAAGCAGACAAATATGCAGACAACATATTTAGCAGCAGCTTTGGGAACTTTGAATAAGAAAAGTAGGTGCAATTGTCTTTTAATTATTCTGAAACATAATATCTGAGCAGCTAGATTAGAACAGAAGCACCATATTCAGGAGAGGACACAAGGATGCAGTTGCACTTACGATTACTCTTCATTTTTGTGACCCCTTTGAATCTCTTTTGCCGTAAGGTACATCCTCAAACTCTACTGCAGGCCTTACAAATTAGAGTTATTTACAAAAATTGCTGTCCATCCAGAAGAGATGAGCCTTTCTTTTCCATGTGTGAGAGTCACCTCCCATTAGTTTGCTGAGCCCTGGCTTACCCGCTCAGCCGCAACGTTCCCCCTGCCTACTTGCCTGCTTCTGCTAATACTATCAGCTACTATTACTTTGACAGCATGCTTAATATAGAGATCTTTTGTATCCAAGCTGGTAAGTAACCAGCTTCCAGGCAGTCTGCTGCACTCTGGGTCTAAAAAAACCTGTCAATCATCTTCTTTTAAAGCAGCATTTGGATAAACCAGATGGACTATTCCTTCTCTGAAATCACACCCACCGAGTGGATCCATTGCACATGGCAAGTTTGCATGGGTTAAACTGAATGACAGCAGACAGATTGCCGATTTCCAGTAATTACAAGGACCATCTTCCTGGGCTTTTCTGCTTAAAAGAGGAACACGCTTTTCATATTTCAGGCTGAAAAAATCCTGCTATGGTTGCCCTCACTGCAGCCCGATCCTATTGATAATCCCCTCAATATCCTGACCGTACTGATGTTAAAAGCAAATAAAGAACAGAGTATCCCATGCCTGCATGTCACTCCACTTGAAAACCATTGTTTGCAACAGGTTCCCCAAAAGGCCACAGGACTTCTTCCCTGCCCAGACCACACACAGGTAGCAAGCATTTGAAATATAAGCACAGAGATATTCTGGATCAGTTCAATGCCTGAGTAAGAGTGACATAGCACAGGGATTTAGGGACTTTGAGGGAAGATGGTGCAAGTAAAGACACGCAAATGTCAGCAAGGACTAGCTTTCCTGAGCTTTGGATCAGTACTGTAGCATGCACCTATAGAGACTTTTGTCTTAAAGTTACAACAAAGCATGTGGGACATGCATATACATATTGAATCAGTGCAGTTTGTCTGCACTCTAAGAGCACTAATAAGCACACAGCTCAAGCAGAGCGCTGAGCAGAAATGTGAATGCCAACATGTTTCCAAGGCTGAGAAAAAAGATTCCTTCTTGATGTTCTTCCCAGCTGTTGCTAAGAAGTTTTGCTGGTTTTTTTTTTTCCCTGCATTTGCCAAGAGACCTTTCTAGAAAATTTGCATATGGATATTACCCACCTAAAATGGAAGAGAAATCATGGCTCAAGTGAGATGATTCTCTGTTACTGACATAACTAAAAGCAAGCAAGTGGTGTCAATGAAAAGCAGTGGCTGAGGTTTTCAAAAGTAGGTGGCTACAGTTGCTTGTTTTCTCTTTAATGAAGACTGCTCAGAACAGTGTTGAAAATCAGGCTACCTATTTTGGTATTTCAGTCCATTCAAATAGGAATTTAAGACAGATCCAACTCAGAAAAAAAAGAACCATGAGTTTTCCCATGCACTTTGTACTTCAGAATTCCCCCCACCCACCCAGCAGTGTCCGTTTTCCTATAAAATGTTTACACTTGCATTAGACTAGCAAAACCAACATTTTTTTCATTTGTCAGTGATTTTTTCCATTTTAATTTTTATTTCCCAGTAAAGTTCCCCTTTCCAAACTAATTTAAGACCCTTCCCCCCTCCTTCTACAATTTCCACTTCTTTTTTATTTTTGTACTTGCTTGTTTGTAATTTTAGACTGCAATTCCAACAGCAACCTCCTGCTTTCTTGCGAGGACTTTCAAAAGAGCCTGAAAGAGTTAGGCATCCAACTCCCAGGCACATAACTTGTTAAAGCATCACTGAAAGTCCCAGCCCATATGGAAAGCAAAAACAGCTCTCCAGAAGCAGACTTATGATCCATCAAAAAGCCAGTTTTCCACGATTTGCAGCCATCAGTGGCTCCCAGTACTGTAAGTAACCCCACATGTGAGCAGTCCCATCCACTCCAAGGGAATTGCTCATAGCTTGAAGTTAACAATAATTATGCAGATCTTACAGAGCATTTGCTGTCTCTCCGTCTCAGAGAGATGTTATTAAGAAGGTCAATACTTTTATTCCCATTGTACAGATGAGGAAATGGAGGTGATACGACTGGGCCAAGCTGAATGGCAGAGCCAGGATAAATACCGTGATGAATAAAGGCTACCAGTTATTACCCTGCTTGCAAACTGTTTAATTACTAGACTCTCATAAGAAAATTTATGAAATAGAGTCCATTTCCCTCTTCTCCCTCTTTCCCGAGTACTGATTCCAGCTAATCATCATTCATCCTTCGTGCCATCATATGAAAGATAACTACAGAGAGAATAAAAAGAGTATTTATACAGCTAAGGAAGGATTTACATAGCTGGTTCCTTAGGAGCTTTTACCATGTACTGGATCAAAAATCAATTTTTTTAAAATTGCCTAAACAAATACATATTTGCCTTATAGACTGTAATAGCTCATTCAGAGCCCTGATGGTGCAGTGAGGAAACAAACGTCACTCTTGGATATTCCTACAGGAAGTTCCTACTCATCTGGAGGTGTGCAGGACCACTCACCTAAACCACCATTACACTACAGTTCCCACTGCAGAGGCTTTGCTTCTGATGACTGGCAGGAGGAGATGCCACATCTTACGGCAATCTCAGACCTACCCGGGCTTCTCTGTCGTTTGCTATGCCTTCCCCAGCCCTTGGCAAGCCAAAAATCGCCTGCTGGTTCTCACTTTAAAAAACTGGTGTGCATTGCAGCTTTAACACTCTTACACATAGCTTGCTCCCTACTTTATCTATTCTTATCTTGGACAACTGAGCACCCAAACCACTGCAACATGCTAAGGGTCAGTCATTTTTAGCAGCAGCATGGGTTTCTTGCTGCCTGCCCTACAAGTCTGTCTGATCTTTAGAATCCAACTTTACTTTCTGTAGCAGAAGGGCTATGTTTATCTTAGATCTAGCTCATCTTCCACTTCCACATGACAAGAGTTAGTTTAATGTTAAAAATGGTGTTGTTTCAGGCCTTCATGCTTCTGGGCACTGAAAACAGAGTAGGCAGAGCTGTGAATATGTAATCTTGGCATGACTTTCGCTTTCCATTTCCTTTACTGGCCACTAGTGGGATATTACAACAAATATATTTCTGGCAGAACCAATTCTGTAAGAGATTTCTATCTCCTTTGCTTAATTATTTTTTGGCTTGGACCTTTTGCTGATTATCTTTAAATTAATTGTGAGAGGAGGGGGAGATTTCTCTGGGTCTTTTGGTCTCCAAAGCATTGAAAATACTTTTTTCATTTCTGTCTCCTGCAGACACATCCAGAGTGTCCATGAGACAATTCATGAAAGTTCCCAACTAAATTCTCAGTCCTTTGATGCCTTGTGAACCTCCATGTCTTCATTCTCCTCTCATTTCCATGCCAGAGTTGAGAATTTTTGTTGCTTTAAACATAGCACTGACTTTCTTTTAAAGCCCACATCAGGTACATATACCAGATCAGAAAGACAATGGCCTGTGCTCACCTTCTGCTCGTTCAGGTACCAACATGACATTCAGCGCTCTGCAGTAACACTTGTCAGTGTTATTAATTCATGCAACTCAGTTTTCGGGTTTTAAGTAAACTACCTACGACCCTGGGCTGTTCTGTACAGTAATTCCCCCTTGATTTTCATTTAAAACAAACAATAAATGGAGTAACTTTCAACTTCTAGCCTTTATTTGTTTGCTTGGGGAAGTGAGAGTGTTTTCTTGCTGTTGGTTTTTGTTCAATAGCTTTTTCCATAGACAACTTTCTGATACCTCAACGGTCCACAACTACCTATTGGTACACACTGCTGGCAGAGAATCTGGCACCTATGTAATGTGTGTGTAAAAATGACACAAAAAATCGATTTAGCCATTACAACAGCCAGAGCATTGCCTGTCCTCTTTTTGTAGTCTGTTGACTATAGATGGTGCTGGATAACCCAACTTAAGGGCTCATGCAGTCTGAAACAAGAGGCATGTATTAAACATTTACAGCAAGAAATGCAAACACCAAATGCAAATACATAGGGTTTCCCACAGGTCCCTTCTCTTTTGTTGCCCAGTGAGTATTTTCTAACTAAAATGATATTTTTAGTGTTGTATCTGTGTGATACAATAAGCCTTATACAAATTGCTGCAGAAAGTTGGTGGAAACGCACATTCAGGTTATATGCAGTTACAAAACTGGTGTTTGGGGAACCATCTCATAAAAATGTAGTTTGCACCCTTGGGGCTTAGTTTATAAGGGGATTCAAGCAGCATTTTATCTAGTAAGAACCAAGTTTCTGCCCTGCTTTTTAAGCTTACTGTCTTGGCTTTGGTCTCTCTGACTAGACATTTTTCACTTCCTGCACTGAGCAATATTTAGTAGGGCAGCTTTCTCTCTATGAAACACTTGCACATCCAAATAGCTTGAAAAGGTTTAGTAAGCAATTAGTAGATTACAACATTTTATAAACACTAGCAATCTCTTATACAAAACCCCCATTATTTAGAAAACAAAAATATTCTAAAAAATCCTACAAAATTATTTTGTAAGATCTTGTTTTCACGTTTTATCATATATTTTTCCCAAGTTATGACTAATTTCAGTTATCAGATACTATCTTTCTCCCTTGGGAATATCTTTTCTTTCCTATTTTGTTCCCCAAAGGCATAACATTTTCACAGAAGATGATTTATGACAATGTGGTGATTTTACATCAAGAAAATTCCTCTCCTACAGGGGCCTCAATACTTCCGAATCAAAACACTTCTCATGTTAGAAGGGCCTTTAATTCATCGTTCTGCTGGAACGTAGGGAAGGACTAACAGCCTCAGTACACAGGCATGGGGTCTGGTCTGGCTAAGAGGCATGGGCACAGTCATTCAGGCAGACACAAGCCACTGCTTCAACCTCCACAGGATTCCTGCTAACTGGCTAAGCACATGAAGGACTTTGATACCAGCCAGTCACAACCCAAAATTCTAAATGGAATTTAAGAGCAACACGGGATGCTTTACTTAAAGCAATTTATTGTGTCACCTCATGTACACAGTTCTTTGTTCAAGTTAAATCATTTATAATGATTTAAAAGGGGAAGTTGAAGGACAGGCTGCTTTGGGAATTATGGGTACATAAAACATCTGATGCAGCATCTTCCAGAATGCCCTTGTCATGCTCTTCTCTCACTACAAGCTTGGTCCCAAAACTCACTGATGGCCACGCTGCCCAGTTGCTTGTGGCTTTCATGCTAGGGACACCCTCCACTGGTCTGTGCTATTTGTGCGGTTAGCATATATGTCAGCATTTGGTTATGTAGAGAGAGAGAAGGAAATAAGCTAAAAGTAGTGGGCTAGGCTTGCTATCGATTTAGTTAGCATTAATTCATGGAAAATGCTTGCATAAAGTTCATTACTTAGTTTCTCTGACAAAGTTTTATCTATTAAAGGAAAGCGTTGCAGGTCCAAGGGTGCTGCAGTAAATGCAGATTATCAAGAGACTTTCTCAGTTCACTGACACCATCCCCGCAGTCCTAGAAATGGCCTCTGGAGGAAAGCAATCCTCAAAAGTACTAATCCTCCTGCCAGAAATAAGTAAGACAGCACAGATATATAGGCTACAACAGGCAACTGGCTCAAGCAGACAAAAGAACACTAAATAAAAATAACCTTCACGTAACTTCTGTAAGGTTTAAATTTTGTTTAAAAATTTAAACAAATTTAAGGTGTCTTCCAGGTGTCCATAGAGCCTTTACACTCTGCTTAATTTGATTTTCACCTGTGCTAGAGACATGGTGCCAACATTAGCTGCATAGGTGCCCTGTGATTTGGGACAATGCTGTACTGATCACATACATACAAATTCAGACAGGACCTGTAGATAATTATCATGTAGCTCACTCTTTGCATGGCCACAACTCAATTACCTCTTAAAAGCCTTCATACCATAGGTATCTACTGACTGGGAAAGAAAGGTATAATCTCCAACCACTTTGCTTGAGATTATATTGAAGGCACATATTCACACCATCTCATTTTATGCATTTAATTTAGGTGCCAAAATTATTCAACTGATCAGGCTGCCAGAGGGTGCCCCAGAATATGTCACTCAGGCTGCCAGTTCCATGTCAGCATCTGACAGACATGTCCCCTTTGCCAACTACAGAAGGAGGTGTGAATTATCTCTACAATTAGCTAATCTCAGGCTTTCGGCTAATTCTGCTACTAGAGACATTGGACTTTATTCCCTAAGTAGTTCAGTGAAATTAAAGGAGTTGGAAATATTGTTAAGTCTGATCCTGTCCGCTGAAGTCCCCAGGACCACATCTGCTGTCATGCCATCAAGAGGCAGGGCACAGAAGTGTCTCCATCCCATTGCTCTGCCTCCTGCAGATTTACTTGATAAAGGAGAGTCCCTGTTGTGAAGGCTTTACAATCTACATAATCAGAGAAACTACACAAACCAAACCAAACAAATCACGGGTAAGGACGTACAGCAGGCTGCTAAGTGTGGATAAGGGTACCTGCAAGCCTTGATTTGGATGTTCAACTACAGCATGAGGACAGATGCCTCCAAAATAAAGGAGCCACTTACTGGCTGTATTCAGGTGCTGTGCAACTCTCAATGGGATTTTATAAAAATTCTGCCTAGTGGACAGCATTATTGCATAGCAGATGAGCACTCTTGTAAGGTTTATCATCTAGTGTCCTACATGTTAAGTAGCTTTCTATTAGCAAAACTTTGGAAACCCTAGGCTGTGAGGATCTTTATGGGCTAATGACATGAGACAACTAGATGGTAGATAAATGGTTTAACTGAACACTGCAAGCAATTAAGAACCATAGGTCTGAGAACATTTTTCTCATTTCTTTTTTGCCTTTCTCCTACATCACTGCTTATATAGTAGGTTCTCACAAAATACAGTACTCTAGCACTTGAATGTGTTTTGATGTCAGTGCTCAGTCATAGAAATTTTTCAGTAAATTATTCCATTCTCCCTTTTGGAGGTACTTTCTGCAAACCATGAACAATTGATCTACATTGCCCCAAATGCTTATTAGAACCAATACCATTTTAAATGCCCATATGACAGACACACGTGATCACCTGACCAAGGAGCTGCTGCCAAACTATTCAACATTTTTTAAGCAACAAGGTCCCAAACTGAGCTTGTCCCAACTCCATGAGAAAGGATGGGGGGGAAGAGAAAGAATCAATAAAAAAGAAAAAAAAAATTTATCACATGCATCTGAGTAAGTAATTGAAGAGTGGAGATTTTTGCAAACAGAAAAAGATTTGATTTGATTTCCTGAATAAATTATTCATTGCAAATTATTCACTCAACTCCAATAAATAGACATAGCCTCTCTTTGCTTTTTCAGAGAAAAAAAAAAACAAACCACAATATTCCACAAAAGCAAAAAAGGAAATATTAGAGATATTATTTACACTCAAACAGAACAGATTATTCACAGGGTGCTGAAAGCACTCTTTTCAACAAAGTGATGCATTGTACTGTCAAGAAGCCAAATTTTCAGAAGGGCTCAGCACCCAGCAACTCCTGCTGAGAGCAGTAGCCTATTGAAAATCCAGCCACTTCATGGACATGCCTAAATAAGAGCTGGCGGTATTGGAAACCTGCCCTTGGCTTCCCCTACTCACACGCTATGCACTCTACCTTACACAGGCCAGCCCATGATCTCTCTTGAATGTCATTATCTGCAGAGTGACAAAGACAACCTGCAGCATCTTCAGATACAGTGGGGGAGAGTATAAAGAGAAATTCCTGCATCCTTCCCACCCTTCCAGGTTTTTCCAAACTCCCCAAAGGGGGCAATGCAGCCCTCTCACTACAGGCTGAATGCTGGCAAGGAAAAAGTAGCAAGACCAGAAGAACAGACTCTAGTTTTAATAAAGCTGTCAGGGTTGACATATAGTATCTACCGCTTTTCCGTTCTCCTCCATCTCAAGCAGGATGGAGGGATTATGCAGATGAGCCACAATATTGTGTCAGGCTCAGAAACATTGTCCTGTATGCTTGGCATAGCCTGAATTCATTTCTGTACCCCTGAATGCCCACAGCTATGAACTGTCTTGGTGGGATAAACACCTTAACAAAGCTGTTTAGCAGATTCACTAAATGGTTCTGGCAGGCAAAAACGTTTCTAGTGAATGGGAGAATGTGCTCTCATCCCCCTTCCTTGCTCTCAAACCTTTGAAGTTTTATTTATGATGTATGTAAAAAAATAAGGCACTCAATCAGTGCTCATGTGCTCTTAAAGCTGCACTGCTGCTTTCCGGCAAGCACAGAAACGTCATCCCAGCTCTAAAACCTCTTCCACTTCCCAGCCACAGAACAAGCCACCACAAGTTTTGCACTGCTGGTTCATCTCTGCATACATGCACACTTCAGGAGGGATGAAGAAAAGGAAGGGAAGCTTTCGCCACGGCAGCCCCATTCAGCTAAAGAGAAGCCAGGCAAGGCCCTTCATTTCCCTCTCCACAAGCCACATGCTCTGGAAAGGAGGCTTTGTTTGACTGTCATTATGGCAGGTAACACAGTCCCTCAGCCTCCTAATGAGGTGTAGCGTCCAGAAGCCAAGGAGTCTGCATGGACTCTGCAGGACTGAGTCCTAGGATTATCACGTCTGCCAGGAGCAAGTCCTATCACTGTTTCACTGCTGCTTCCACTTCTGTGAAAGTTCAGGCCCAAGAAGGCATTTTTCGGGTATAGATCCATAAGCAGCCCTGGTCACTCAGCCACCCAGTGTCACTGCAGCTTTCTCACCCAGCCCTTACATCTGCATTCACTTCCACCATCACAACACATGGTCAGGACAAACACTGTGCACATGGCCTGAACTTACCCAACGCTCCTCCACATACACACACAATCAACAGTAACAGGGAAGATCATAATTATGTTCTTTAACATTATTCCTTTGCTGATTATGCTCTCCCAAAGTCAGATAAACTATATATTCTGCCCAAAAAGAATGAAAAAATAACAAATCCTTAACTTGAAGCCTCTCTGTGGAACAGCTGTATGGAAAAAAAAATTACACATATTAACCCACCACACTACTGCTATGAAACTGCAGCTGTGAGAATGTATTCCCAACTGATCTCTTTTAAGAAGGTCACATCCTAGTGCAACCTGAAGTATTAATGAAGCACAAGCTTGGGCCAGATGAAGCCTAGATACAGTAGAGGTACTTTATCAAGTTATCTCAATTCCTTTCCTGCACTGGGAGTACCGCAGCTGATTACAGTGAATCATGACAGCATAGGCTGCTAAAAAGTAGTCATTGTAATTTGATTGTTGATGTGGTATCTGTTCCTTCTCTTTTGTGTCTCTCCCAGGGAGAAGCATAAGGAGTAAGTGCATCAAAACAAAGAAAGCTTTAAATACCAGGCTAGACACATTACCTTGTCTTCCGTGTTTTGTTAGTATTTTAAGAATGAATTGACAGATTTTACAAGGTGGGTATCGAAAGAATTTGAAAAAATGCCAAAGCTATAGGATCTAATCAAGACAGACTGTACAGCCAGCTTCTGCAGAAGAAAGGGCTGCATGTAGGTGGGCTGCATACTAAAACTCAGAAGGGCAGGCAGTCACTGGGGTTTTTTTCCTTGATTTTAGGGAAACAGAGATCAATGTTGTGAATCTCTATAAACAATCTGGAAAAAAGCTCCTGCTTCCATCTTACCTTTCTTTGTTAGGCAACCCACCCACCCACTATTTTCCCTCCCCCACACCCTGATTAGCTCCATTAACCTTGCATATAGGCAGGTCGAAGTTGTGGCTGATAGCAAGTCTTTGTCATGCGAAGCATGAAGGCAAAGAGGAGTTGCTGCAATGCATCTGAAAAATGGCAGGCTTCTTCACAGCACATTGCCTCAAGAGGCTAGGTCCAATTAGAATATCATCCAAGATCAGTTTTAATTTAGCTTCTATTTATGACTACTTGGCTTAATAAATTAATTTAGTTTACTGTGCAAACAAAACCACAAGTCTGGGAAGGTGAACAGATTCATAAGATGATTTCTGGAGAGGATGCCTTCAACCACAAGCTGAACAAGAAACTCTAATGATTTGCCCTGTGACAATCTCAATATCTCCTTGATTCTACTGAAGTCTAGGCTTATTCTTTACACATTACTTTGCTGAGTGAGGGAAAGATGACAAACAGTAAATAGAGCTAGTAAATAGAGTTAGTAAATAGAGATAGTAGAGATAGTAAATAGAGATAGATTAATAGTAAATAGAAAGCGATTAATAGTAAATAGTGATAAATCCAGTTGTCTTATTCTTTCGCAGCAGCAGGGCCATGATTCAAGAAGGCACTTGGTTTTATGCTGGTGTAAGCACACAATTAAGTGCGCTCTCTTCATATTTATGTATTGTATTAGATACTTTCCTTACAGACTCCTTGTCACAACCACATTTCCGATCTAGCAAAGAGGAGGTCATCTCAGGCTATTTTACCCATTTGTTCAGCACCTCTTCTCTTCCCTGGGATCCTTTCTCTTCAACAGTCACTCAGCACACCCCCAGATTCGCCTCTTCCTCCTTAGTCTCTGCCCAGACCATCCTTTTCCAAGTAGCCCCTGCTCTGCACCAGTCTTCCTAGTCAGAAATCCCCCTCATAGCTTTCTCCTTAGTCTGTGCACCTGCTGGCTGTGTTCTAGAGTCCTGTGCCTGCTATCCAGGAGAAGAATTTACAGTAGCCGCCTTCGCCGGATGCTTGATCAGCAGAAAAGGCACACTAGCTTGGTGAGATGTTCAGGGTTCTTAGATGAAACCACTAGGAGAAGAAAACTAAGCAACAGCAGGGTCATATGGATTGGATCCAACCCTCTTCAGTAACCATGCCTGAGCAAAGACTAAGATTGAAACATCTCCTATATTGTGCTCCTGAAGGAGCCCCGCCAAAGGCCTGGGTGCCCATGGCATGCAGAGCAGAAACACAAAAGTGGAAAAGCTAAGCAAAGTAGCAAAACTTCTCCAGGCATTTCTGCACCTGTAGCATGGGAGTTAAAACTGAAGTCAGTGGTACATGTCAGAGTTATCACTGCTATACGCAAGTTATTTCCCTGATCTCAATGCAAATGCTGCATCCCTCCCTTTGATTTCAGTAAAATCCCTGGGAGCCTTCCTCTGAGCAAGCACTTGTTCAACAGACACTCTAGGTTCACATCATCCATGAAAGAGTCCAAACACCAGAGGCTGAAGAAAGCTGCACCCCTTTTGTCTATAAGCAATGGTGTTTAAACAGTTCTCAAGCACTCTCAACAATTTGCATTCTTTTTTGCAAAACAGGACAAATCCATCTGACATATGCTAGGTTCAGAAGAGCAGCAAGTTTTTCAAAATCAAAAGAAAAAAGAAAAGCTGCAGGAAGGGATTCAGAGAAGCAGAAGAAAACATTTCAAAACCTCTATAGAGAGGAATCTATAGTAGCAAGTGAGAACTTTCATCTCACTTCTCGTTTGAAGGACTGATAAATGTTTCTATTCATTGTAAGCATCTACTTCATCTACATTTTAGCCCCTTTAGCACTGCTTAGCAGGGACATGTCTAGTATAAAGTAACTACAACAGGATTATACATTAGAGATGCAAGCTATGGCTGATGAAATTCTGCTCAAATACAGTATAGCAAAACTGAAAAGTTCAGCGGAGTTTCTCAGGCTTGATACTACCATAATTGAAACCTGGTGTGAGAACAATCTCTTACTGTACACCCCACATTCAGACGTAGTATTTTTTTACTATAGTGTTTGCTTTCCATGTAGAAATCCAGATCTCTAATCCTCACTTTACTGTTTCACATCTGACATTCTAATTTATGCCAGTGCAAAACAGGTTTACTGCACTAACAAATCAAAGTAGTTATTTTACCCTAGTTTAAATGAACCAAGGAAGATCCTGGTAATAAAGTATTAGGCCTTCTGCATTTCAGTGTGAGTGTCTAAGTTGTAACCTCCAAATTTGACCTTACAGCAGCTGAGGAGAGATGATTAGCATAGCTCACTCCGTAAATATTGCAAAGTCGTCATCCTTTTCAAGCAACATAAGAAATTAGGATTGCAGAGACAACTCAGAAGTGTCATTTGCAAGAGCAAATTTGTATATTTATTATTTGTATTATCTGCATAGTTTCTGTTTGTATATTGTAATATAGCAATATTTGTTTAAACACTAGCACTGACACCTGTGTGAGATACACACATCACATCTTTTCTGAAATAATTTCAAGATCCACCCTTAGACACAATGGGTCCCGAGGAGAGTTGGCTGGAATATTTTTTGCTAAGGCAAATATTTTTCCAGAAACTGTATTCAAAAATCACATCATATTCAAGATGCCTCCACAATTTTTTTTTCCTTTTGACAAAGAAAGACGTCTCAGATCTAGGGCTGTCTTTTCTCTTCTTATTAGAAAGACCCGTAAGTTGAAGGCACAGCTATTGATACTATGTACTGTCATGAAAACATTCAGAAGTACCTGGTTTTCAAAACAAGTGCAAATTCTCAGACTAGTTCTGAAACTCTGGAAGCTGCTGTGAAACCAGTCTGCTCTACTGCAGGGATCTTTTTCAAAATCTTGAGCAAGCATTCTCTTTTCCTGTACATGCACAATTGTACAGGGGATGGAGGAGAGAAATGTACAACAGTACCTCAATATTCTCCTACCCAAAGCTAAAAATCAAAACTTAAGTTAATTCTGAATTTTTCTAATAAAAAATTGAAATACCACCCCTACAACCCCTCAGAATATTTCTGGAAAACCTACGTTCTTAAGAATTTTGTTTAAACTATCATTGATGTATAAAGGAGTTATCCAATATTGGGTGCTAAATACATGGGAGGATCTGACTATATTTCCCAGGAATATCTCTAAATTCAATTAATTAATTCCATACTTAATGTCTGTGAACTTTGATGGTCCATTTGGGTGAATCACAGAAACTTTTGGCCTTCACTGATAAAGCAGACAGCTAAAAATTGGATTTCAGTTGATATTTGCTCTGTCCCTCCATATACTCTTTTACTGGCAAACAGAGATACTAGAGCATGCGGCACTTGAAATCTACTTTTTTATTTTGCATATTAAACCATAACTGGTCTGAAATCTGAAACTCGCCCAGAAATCTGCCATATGAATAAGTTCAGCATTTGTAGGATATAAAGCGAGTCTGGCAAATAAAGCTGGCAGAGTGAAAGCACAGACCCACTGAAAGCATGTGGCAAAGCTCCCACTGGTGAGAGCAGAGGCAGAACACACCCACACTACCTGCAGAATTCATGCAAAGCAGAAAGCAACATCTTGGCATGGGGTTTTTCATGGTACGTGAGGTGTCAGGCACCCTGATCACACTGTAATTCAGCTTGTCAGAAAGTTCCAGCTGTTCCCCAACAGCTGGGTCCCAAAATTTCCATTACTGCTTTATGATTTGTTCCAGCAGAGCTCTAAACTTTCTCTAACACCGACTGGAACTCACGTTGCACTGTGTAACAGCAGCGGTACTAGCAAATATTTGCTAATACTTGCCAATATTTGCTCCTACTGCTTTGTTAGCCTCCTTACTCTAAGCATCCATTTTTGATTATTGCTGCCATGCTTCCCTGATCCCATTGGGCTGATGATTGAAATTAACAATCCGCCCGTCATCACCGGGCTTCACAAAGATCTTGCAGCAAGTGTGGAGGCAAAGGCAAAGTTGTTCCAAGCTTGGCTGCAAAAAACTGAGGGCATTATCACTAAGTTTAAAAAGACCTGTCGTTGCAAAATGCCAGCTACAAACTGCCACCTCTAATTTCCACGTCCTCCTCTTCTGATGAACAGGCAGTGATTTGGGTTTGTTCCACTTGCTTGTCCCTCAAACCAGCAAACAACATTTCTCCTTGCCAGTCAGTGTCCTTTTTCCCACTTGGCAAACACTGGTTTGCTCCCTGCTGCATCGCCTTCTGCGCAAGAAGCTGGCTCTGCAACTGTTTGGTTTTGATTACTTCCTTATTTTTATTAGCATAGTCTATAGCAGCTCAGCTTTGGGAACCTGGCTAAAGTCCTTCCAATAGCCTTGTCCTCTTGACAGCTCACTTGTCCAGCAGCAGCATAAAAGCTGTCTCGTACATGGGCAAATTTTAAATACCCGTTGATTGGAAGGTGGGTTTAGCTGGGCACAGGCCAAGCGTTCTGGTGGTAGTCCAAGGCAGCAATATTTTGGTTCAGAGAAAGGAACCTAGCAATTGAGAAGTTCATTTTTGGCTACCACACTAGAGCAGTCCACTGCAATACAAGTGTTCCCTGGCGATACACCTGCCCACACCCCCAGCAGCATCCTGGCTGGGCTGTAGTTTTTATTAGGAATGAGTTTGATAACAGGAAAGTAAACTGCATCTGTTTCAATACAACCAGGGACTGAACCTCAGTCCTTCAGTGCCTAGAGCTGCCTTTGCTGTTGAAAGCAACAAAGAACAGAAAGAGACTTTACTCTCACATCTTCAGATCCCAAAGGATTATGTCAGAAATAGCAGGTGATCTCCTCCAGTCCTGTTCTATCCTCTGCACAGATAGAAAAGTACTTCAAAGAAAGAAACTGAAATTTCCTCCCTATGCATTTTCTTTTTACTCTCCGCTGCTTTTCAGTTTTAAAAACTGTGAATTAAAATAAGACAGAAAGGGGATCTGACATCCTTCCATGTCATAAAAACCTAGAAAAATAGGGAGAGGGGCTCGTTTATAAAAACCCCAAACAACACAAAAACAACGAACCAACAAAATTTGCAAACAAGAAATTATTTTTGTCTCTTGGCTATTTTCTGATTTCATTTGGGAGACAATAAAGCACTCAACAGCTTGATGAAAAAGGCCCTGAGCAACCTAGTCTGAAGATGCTGTTGGCCTTGCTCAGGGAGGGCGGCTGGACTAAATCTGAGTCCATCTGGTACATCTGTAATATTGCCACTGCTGTTGCACATTCTATCCTTTATTTATGCAAGATACAACAGTTATTACTTTTGTTCAACCTTTTTTAAGCAGGCATATGACTGATATAAAGTAGGCCCTCAAAGCAAATCCTGAACCTCTCCTGCTCTGACCTCCACCTCATTCAGAGCTGATGAGAAACTACTGTACAGGGAGCTGTGTTACAGATATACCTGTACCACCTTAGCCACAGTGTTTTGTACAGGCTGGACAACTCTCTTAATTCCTCCAAGTGTAAATCACTCTCCAAACTAATGGGCTAGAGAAATTATAGCAGGAGAATGCTATTACCTTGCAGTTCTAAGATATTACGCTTTAAGATATCTAAGCAACAGAAGACTCTGATTTATCTGTTCAGTAACTGCCTGCACAAATGCTTAGCTAAAAGAAGTGTGTATTCATATGAATTTCAGACTTCACATTTGCACTAGGGAGGAAAAACCACTGAAATATCCTGCAAGGAAGTCAATACATCACTGCAGACAACATGTAAACCTTGACTGCAGTCTCTCCATCTCTCTGCCTTGCACTCAGTCAATGAGTAGGATGACCAGACACTGCAGATAGGCCATGACAGTAAAGGAGCTGACAAGTCTGCCAAAAACCATACAAACCTCATTTGTTATTGATGGCTACCAAACACAGCACCAGAGAGGGTGTTCTGCCCCCACCACATCCATATGGGTCTCAGCACCCTTGGACTTGGAGGAGCATCATTCTTTTCTTTGGCTACATTCCCAGGTCTATGTCCATCCCACTTCAGATCAGGGCCAATTTCCTTTCTACCTTTTCCTGAACTCTTTCTTACTTCAAAGGACATCCTCATCCATCAGCTTCTCATCAACAGTCTCTTTTCCCTTTCCTTATGTGCAGAGGGAAGAGCTCTGAGATTACCTCTCTGGCCATCTCCAGATCTCAGCTCTGCCCCAAGGCCTACAAAACAAAAGCAAGCATTAATTCAGTGAATTGCTCTTTGCCATGCCTGACTCATTCAGTTGACTATTATTGTATCCTTCACCTCCATTATTCCCTCCACTGTTACCTCCTTTCCCAAGTCAAGATTAAGTTTCTTTTCAGTCCAGGCTTCTGAAAAGCTCTCAGCACCCACGACCCCAACCAGTATTTCAAAAAAGTGTAATTCTGTTTTAACTGTATATATGGAAATATGAAGTTTTCAGACATACCCAGCACAGCAAACAAATCTCAGTAGAAGATATTAGAGGCAGAAATATATTTCAGTGTCAGTGGCTAACCAGGAACTGCAGGAGTAGATCTCTGAAAAAAATTTCTTTTCGACACCATCCATGTTTAAATGGCAATATTGACACAAGTGTCTCGCTCTCCACTGTAATTGAGTGTTCCATTTCTGGTCCTTTATTACCAGTTTCAAGAATAATCTTCTGCCTCATGGGGCAGGGGGAAGAGGGCAGGCAGAAATCAACATTTCTATTGAATGGGAAATTCTAGTAATTCAATCTTTTTTCTTCTGTGTAGGAGAAAATAGAAGTGCTTACAAGAAAGTATTAACTTTTTTTTTTTCCCCCAGAATGAAACAGTTCAGAAAAAAAGCTGTTTCATTTTTATTAAACAGTTTCTCAATTGAAATGATTTATTTTACCTTCCTGCCTGAAGAAGTCGCACTCCATTTTGTTGAGCCAAACAGAGACTAGCCATGTTAATCCTTTTCCTGTTCCACCAGACCTGCGTGAGACACAGCAGACTCACTGCTCCCTCCTTCAGCAGGAGCACTTGGAAATGCCACATGCCACCTCAGACTCAGTGGAGCTGATCCTCAGCTGACACAACCCTTCTGAGTCCACATTTCCAAGTCCATCTGCCTTGCCACACAGTAACGTCAAGTCACTCAGGTCCTTGCAAAGCACTACATCACACAGCTCCCAGCATCCTGAATTTGATTTACTCTCTTTCTCAAGGACCTTAGTCTCCTCACTCCACCATGTGCTAGTGGAAACCTCTCCCACTGAAAAGTAAAACTTCCATTTCTGTGGAAAACCGCCTCTTGAGTAAGCCCCCAAAAAAACCCAAAATATATATCTTTCTGCATAATTTCCTGTCATCAAACATTTTAGACAAACACAAAAGTGTGTTGCATTTTCAGCTGGTTAACAAAAACAATCTATTTTTGTCACCAGAATACCCAACAGTCATGGCATTGTCTTGCTTTTTGTTGAGAAATTAGTTTTGCCCTGAAAGAAACCATGTAATTGCTTTCTCCATTTATCCTGCTACGCCAGGGAGCAGCTCCCAGCATTACCAACCTGCGTGCCTGTGGAGTAGCCGTTCCTCCACTGAGACAGACACAGAGGAAGGTGTTGCTTCTTCTCTTCCCATCACTGGGACTGCAGAACCAATTGTGGTCTCCCAGTCTGGAGAAATCCTTCAGCTCTTGAAAGTGGAGACAGAAAATAAGGAGGAAGGGAAGAATTTGTTCTCCTCAGCATTCTGGTACCTGCTCAATACTTCTCTGTTTAGGGTTGGAGATAACAGAATGAACACAGTCCTGCGGGAAGAGTGTTCTCCTATTTTGTGTTCCTGCTGACCAGCTTCTCTATCTTTAGATATATGGCAAGAAATTCAGACAGCTTTTTTCCTTTCCTGAATGCACATTTTTTGGCATAGCATTCTAGCTCTTCAAGTGTTTTTCAAGGTCCATCTCCAGCCTGATTTTGCAATTAGTGGTGTTTGCACAATAAAGTCACCAAAACACAAAATTTGGAGCACCTTAATTATAAAGATATTATATTTTCCATCATCTTACAACTTCTATTAAATTCTTCACAGGATTCATTTTCCTGACTCAGGGTAACCACAAACTACACTATTTAAGTTGCAAATTAGAGCCGTTTACAGTATTTGAAAGCCCAAATCCTGCACACACTACATTATTTCCACCTAATTGCTAGAGAGATTAAGTATTTAAAAATAAATTTTCTCTAGAACCTTTCCCATTAGGATTAGCTGGAAATGAACTAGTGTCAAGTGAACAGGCTTCCCCTATCATTAAAATGTGAGATCAATACAATGAAGATGAATATCAGTGATGTTGAGTCACCTTTTTTGTGTCTCCCTGTTAAACTGCTCCAAGCACAAAATGCAAATTTTTCCATTGCTTGCTACACTCAGGCCTTAACAACTAGAAGCCCCCCTGAATGCAAAATTCACTCAAATACAGTACTGCTTCCTACCTGTGTAAGACAGAGTGGCCCAGGAAAGGTGAACAACATCAGGCAAAACAAGAGTAAGTTTAACACTACGTAAGACCATGTTTAAGGGTAGGGAAATAAAACTCAGTTTTGTCCTCCCCTTTTTGGCCTACTAAGAATTATTATTATATTTTTAAAATTAGAAAAAATAGTACAGGAGGCAAAAAACAAAACCATGGCAAATCAAGACAGAGACTTTTCCCCTTCCATAGTTTGAAGTTTGAGGGAGGAAAAAAGGTTAATTTTTTTCCAGCTCTTGCTTGTTAGAAATGATCCTATGACTTGACTCACATTTACACATGCTCTCTAACAAACACAGCAAGAAGAAATTGTTGAACTTGTTAAAGCATAACCTCAAAAAGCAGATTAGCAGAGTATTTTCTTTAGCAGGCTCCTCTTAATACAAGTTTCACACTGTTAAGAACAGAAAAAAGCATAGGAATGGTCATACTTGCTCAGAGCAAGGGCATGCCTAGCCCCATAGATACTCTTTGACAGAGGACAACCCTCACCCTTGACCTTAGGCATCCACTAAGAACAGATTAACAACAAGCATGTATGATATCTTCCTCACAGTGCTCTTCCAACATCCAACCATTTGTGGACTCCAGGACTTTGAGCTAAATACTGTTTTTTACATATTTAACATGTTTCAATCAAGTTATTTTCAACAAAGCTCAAGCCTCCTGCTGAAATAGTGACAGCTTTTTATCAACAATAAACGGCAACCACTATATTATGCGGCAAGTGGCTCTGCAGATAAACTTCAATGAACAGCCATCTCCTCTCACTTATTTTATGCTTGCAACATGCCAGCCTCCTTCAATGCCCCCTATTTCCTAGTTCTTTATGCAACCAATTTAGACAGATCTGTCAATTCAGAGAGATAATTTTGTGAGCTGCTACACACATTGCCACAGGTGAATTTCAGACAGGGATATTTCTTTCATGGAGGGCACATTTTAAAAAAAGACTACAGGAACCAAAATGGAGGTAAATTTCTCCATGCAAACTAAGAAAAACATACAAAGACCTGTTTGCTGCTGTACAACTTCAGTGTAGAAAGTCAGGTGAAACCACACAGACAAGCACTGCACAAGCAAGCAAGAGCCACAATCCCATGAAAGAGTTTGCAGGAGGCAGGTATAACGAGACATGGTCAAAGGCTCAACTGCAAGACCTTCCCAGCCATACTAGACATCCTGGCTAGAGATGAGCTGTGCAAAGAAAGGAGTTACCTGGGTTTGTTACACATAGCAGAAAGTGTTTTCCAATTGGGAGCAAGAGTGTCATTCCATCACAGGCCCTGAGCAGTCCAGCCCTGCCTCTCACTTGAAATTGATGGTGGGGGGGCAGGGACGACACACAGCTAATCACGATACGGGGTATCTACCACTGCATACAGACAGAGGAAAAGAGACATTCTTCCGAAACCCCGCCTGCCCTACAGCAAGCAGAAGTCTTTGATCTCTCTTCCCATTCTGAAGTCATTCGTTACCAGAGACTGGTATGGAAAAAGTCAGTGGTTCACCAAATAAAATAGCTGATTGCTTCGCTTTTTGGCAACTTGAGGCTAGTTCTTAAAAGACAAACCCTGGGAGGCAAGGCAGAAGCAAACAGTTTCTTCTATAAAGGAGGCTTATTAAAAATAGGGAACATGCAAAGAAAATTCACTCTCTAAATACCAGCTGTGCATGTCCAAATTGATTTCATGAATCTATCACCTTTTCTCACCTTTCTCTCCCCTCTGATGAGGTCACAACTAATAAGTTTCCTGCTGCGATCCCAACACATAGTGAAAAATCTACGGGAAATCCATTCAAGTAGCTGTAGTTTGGCATAAAGGCCTTCTGTTAATGAATTGACTAGAAACATAGCTTTCATCTCCTGCAGGGTCACTGCTATAAGGAAGTACTTACGTGATCTCTAAATGCTAAAGTCATTCTTTTGTTCAGAAACATGGTCTTGACTGAGCTGCCAGACCCCCGGGAAATTACATTTCTGTGGAGCTCAAATGTAATGAGCAACAAGCAAAGCCTACTAGCTCAAAAGCCAGGTTGGTATATCCCTGCTGCACCAACACCACCCCCAAGCCAGCAGCATTCAAGCAGCACCCAGTGTGCTCACCTCAGTTGAGAGAATTGCTAACCTCGGCAGTTTATTCCTTGGATATATTACAGCACCTCATGCTTATACAGCCCTTTTTAGGCAGGAAGATCAGCTTTCTTTCCAGAACAGATCCCACACAAGGAAGCCTGACTAGCAAAGAGGAACCTAAGGCACAACAACAGATGTACGTTATTCATGGTAGGCTTGTATCAGTGAAGAGAAAACACAAGGGGCTCCCCTCTCACTTTGAATGTTAAGAAGAAGAGAGTATATCCTCTCACAGTGTCTCACTGTTGGTCTGATGTTTAGGTCTAATGCATTCAGACTCAAGATGGGAAGTACCAGCACCAAGTGGACAGCCAGCAGAGGTTTTCTCCAGACCACATTTTTCTTTGCATTGATATTTGCTGCTGAGTTGTAACTGCCTGTGGGGAGTACCCATCTTCCTGTGTTGCGCTACTGCAAGCTGGAACCACACATACTTTGCTAAGATGGGTCAGGCCAGTGCATGCCCTCTTTCATAGCAGCAGAAGGTGCAGGTATACAGCTTTCAACCAGGACTGAAGTAATTAATTGCACTCATGCAAATTTCTTTTGTCTAATCATGCTTGAGAGGCCCAGGATGTGGCAGTCCTAATGTCTGGACCATTATCTCCTTTACCATGTAAATTAAATTCCTTGCTGCTGTCATTGGCCAAGAGATCAAATTAGAGTGCTGTCTGCATCCCAGCCCCTCACATAAAAATATACATGTATGTCAGCACACAACATATACTACCAGCACGATGTGTGTCTCAGTGATTTTACACTTGCAGAAATCGTGTAGTAACATGCTGATGTTGAAGTACTGGCCTCACCCAAGTTTCTCCGCAATGTCTCGCCCCAGCTCCCCACTATTCTAGTCCTAACTGCTTAATTACAACCCCAGGCAGCATCTCTAGGGAAACCAGAGATGTCAGCTGAAAGCGAATCCCTGTGGCACCCACCGCAATAGCTGGTCATGATAGCCCAATGAACTAAGTGTTCCTAGCTCCAAACCTTCCTGTTAATAATGGCCCTTTGGGGGTTTTCTACTTGCTTCCTCCTATGGGTGCGTGGAGAGTAGGGAGGTTGTTGCCTTTTTTTAAGTGCAGGCAATTACAACAACAAGGACTTCCAGTCGCATGCTTTTTACGTGATAACACTGTGCTATGAAATTCAGCACAATGTGCTCCATAACCAAAGTGAACTGAATATAATGTATTTTATTTGCACAAGGGATTGCTTTTCATCTCTTTCCCACTGCCATCTGCCCCAATGTTCTATCAAGATTTTTCAAAAATACTGTGTTCTCCTTTTTCATAACATCTCAGATTTCAGTGATTGTGCCATCATTTTAAAAGCACCCACCTTGGGAGAAGCACTAACTGCATTAGAAACACGGAGCTGAGGTTCAGCAGACATGATTTCTAATTTCAGCCTTGCCATTGCGTTACGAATACAAGCAAGTTATTGAGACATGCTTGAAAAATTATCTCCCCACTGCACACAGATAAAAATTTACCAAAAAAATTTCTCTCTTCAGTTGGAGGTCTTCAAAAGAATTTTTTTTTTTCAACTGACACATTGGTTCCAGATTTAAAAACTGGAGGGGTGGGGGTGGGACTGGAAGTGGAGGGATGAGGGTAAAGTAGGTGCCTTATGAAATAAAGGAGGACTACAATTTAAATCCAAAGTTTCCAAATGGAAAAGTGCCAGAATTGCATCAAAACTACTTTTTGAGGGGAAAAAATAAGGTTTTGGTTCTAAAACTTGTATTTTCATCTGAAACAATGTCTTCATACAGTTTTCATACCCCATATATCAGTGATTGAAGAGATATGGCCTGCAAGCTGCTTCAGTCCTGCAGTAAGTATTGTATTTACACTGTTGCAGGCTTCTATTTCTTGAGCTTGTTGATAGATGAAGAAAAGGAGGTAGGACTGTGGTTGAGGACTTCATGCTGAGTACTTGATATTAAGCTGATAGATTATTATGATCTAAATATATTAAAGTCCCATTACTTAATACTAATGACAATGCGAGGGCGTATTTGCTAAACAGCCTTTCTGTCTTCTCAGACATCAGTACTCAGCAGATTACAGGAACGGAATTTCAACAATCACTCATATTTTTCTGCTAGGCTTCAACAACATGCTATGCTTACAAAAGACAAAATGCAATACAGTTCGATCCCGCCAGGTCTCAATACCCTCCTAGCAGCTGTGCAGTAGGCTTATCGGGGCTTACAAAGTGGGCCCTTTCCATGTCTGTTCAATTAGAGATAATAATTGAAGGCATTAATCCCACATTTACAACAAAATTTTCCACTGTTAGACACCCCCTGCAAATTATGCAACCCAATGTACATCCACCTATTTATGTTGCTATGGCTATGCTGTCCCTGGTCTGAAAGAAAGATGTAATCAAAACTTAAACAATGAATGGATTTTCACATTCAATGGGCTAGGCTTTCAGCCTGGCGCAGCAACTCAGTGGCAGTGACCCTCTCCTGACTTTCATTTTTCCTTACTGTTGTTGGAGGGACTGGGAGAAATCATCCCCAGAAAGCTTATGAGCATGCCCACCACTAAAATAAAAAATGTGGTGGAGTTGTTCTCAGCCACACCATTCACCACTAAGTGTGGTAAGCTATTTTAAGTGATGTGGTATCCTCTCATTCTACCAAATTGACCCCAACACTGAGGAACATACTTTGTCCTCATATCAGATGCATTAGAAACTAAAGTTTGAGGCAGTCAGCAATATCTAGGTGACTGCCCAATGTGGCTGACTGAAGGTCAAGGAAAGTTTTAAGTTGCAGATCTGGTCCTGGGCACCATCACAGAGGCACAATAACTTCAAATATCATTTTAAAAGAAGTCTAAGAAGGTGGGATAACAGAATTAGATGTGATAACAGAAAAGGTGGCAAACTGAATATCCAACTCCCTTAAGTTTCTTTTAAGTAAGGATCGGGACACAAGACTTACCTAGTCTTACCTACGTCTCCAGTAGTGCAACAATGGAAGACACTGCAAGAACAACATTTTCAGGAACGCCCCGTAACTGTTAATAATATTTTTTTTTTTTTTTTAGTGCTCAGTTTTTTAGAACTATCTTTGTCAAAAAACCCAAGTGTTTTCTGTGTTGCAGAGCCTTATGCCGAGAGCAGACAAATTAATATCTGAGGTTTTCAACTGCTTCCATTTATCCGTGACAAGTGACACCACTGTGACACCACTTTACTTTTCAGCCCTGTAGAACAGCAAGTTACAGGTGCAGGGCAGAAGGCCAAGTCAGAGCCACTGCAACTGAAGTTGGACAGACTTTTGGATTCAATAAGCCTTTGCTCTCTGCCTTTATCCACAGAGGGAATTGCAAACATTGCACTCTCAAACACAGCCATGGTCACAGGACTGCTCTTGGGTTTTATACTTCTGTGAACAACACAGTATCTCCAGCTAGAGCAGGTGAGAGAGGATTTGATGGAAGTTAAAGGAGGGCAGTTCCTGAAGTCCAGAGCATTTAATGGAAATTGCCTGCGTTTTAGGACAGCTGAAATGCCATCAGAGTTTACATGGGGCCTCACTGGCCTCCAGCAGCCTGCCTGCTAACACACCAGGGAGCCTTAAAGGCCGCATAGAGAGCCATGAGACAGGTGGCAACACTGATCCTACTTGGGTCCTTGCCTGTAGGTCAGTGGTCTCCTGGAGGGGCTGCCAAAGGGTTGGGGTGAAGGGCAAGCCTCCAGGTGGAGGGGAAACAGAAGCCCAGTGGCCCCATGTTACTTGCCACATATCCAGGAGCCTCCGTGCCCACAGTCTGTGGCCCATACCTCTACCCTGACCCAGATGCTCTACGTTCCTAATCTCATTCTCCTTACTTAAGAAAAAATAAAATTTCTGTGAAACACAGAATCATAGAATCATAGAAGGGTTTGGACTGGAAGGGACCTCAGAGATCATCTAGCTCCAACCCCCCTGCTGCAGGCAGGGACACCCTCCACTAGACCACGTTGCCCAAAGCCCCATCCAGCCTGGCCTTGAACACTTCCAGGGATGGGGCATCCACAACCTCTCTGGGCAACCTGTTCCAGTGCCTCACCACCCTCACAGTAAAGAATTTCTTCCTTATGTCTAATCTAAATCGACCCTCCTTCAGCTTAAACCCATTACCCCTTGTCCTGTCACTACACTCCCTGATAAACAGTCCCTCTCCAGCTTTCCTGTAGGCCCCTTCAGGTACTGGAAGGCCGCAGTTAGGTCTCTGCAGAGCCTTCTCTTCTCCAGGCTGAACAACCCCAACTCTCTCAGCCTGTCCTCATAGGAGAGGTGCTCCAGCCCTCTGATCAGCTTCATGGCCCTCCTCTGGACTCTCTCCAACAGCTCCATGTCTCTCCTGTACTGGGGCCCCCAGAGCTGGATGCAGTACTCCAAGAAGTAGAAGTACCCAGCTCTCCCCAAGCCCACGTTTTCACAGGACCTTACAGGAAACAAAGTTATTTATTACTGCAGGAGTCGCTCAGACTGCATGGGGCAGATTCAGAAGGAGAGAAGGGGACCTGCAGGGATAGCAGGTTTTTCTCCTTCATTAGCTCTGCACACACCACACCAAGCTTCACAGCGCGGAGCAGCTGCACCCCTCCGCATCCACACCACGCTGCCTGGAGCTCTGCGTTGTCAGATAGGCTAAGCGGACAGGTGAGAGCCTCATCTGTTGCTGACAGGCTCCACAGAAAGATTCCCATTAGGAACAGGGGGCTCTCATGGCACTACATACATTAGTCCCCCAGCTCTGCCTTCTGAAAGGTTCTCTGAAACGGTTTTCAACTGATGTGGAGATAATCAGTTATGTCTCCAGTAATACCATATTTAACAGCTCCATTTGCTATAGAACATAAAGAAAAGGTCTTATGCAGCACAAGCTTTTCCTTCAGAGTCTAGAGAAAGTCCCTGGAATCTCTCCTTTGTGCTGTTCCCTCAGGACAAGGCTGTTTTGTTTAGCACTGAACAGCAGCCAAGGTGAGTTTATGTTAGGTGACGAGCAGAAATCATCCTGAAGAAAAAGCAGCAAAGAGGGGCAAGGTGGGCAAGAAGCCCGTGCAACTCGAGTTGGAAACCTTGGGAACTTCCTGAAGCTTCTCTGCAAGGAGATGAGATCTGACAGACCCTCAGAGAAACTGCCCTTTATTCAGAAAGGATCTGTCCCAGGCTGTCACCTATCACAGAAGAAATTATGCACACTGTACCAAACAGAAACATCAGCAGGGCTTACTGCAGGTGCACACGTGCATAGCAAACTGCAGTTGTGTCCTGTATTATCTCCCCATCACTAGGTCAGACATTTACACATTGCACAGAAGTCTTCCCTTCCTCTATGGCAAGTCCACACGGAAGTATGTCCACATAGCAAAACCCACTTTCTTTCAGCATATATTTCAAAAAATCATTATAGGTTTGACCGAGACGCTCACAATGCTTTCCATTTTTAAGTCTCCTACCCTTGGATTCCTGTGATTACACGAAAAAAATCCAATTGCAGCTATAAAAAAAAAAAAGTACAAATTTACACAGGGACAGTGAAAACATTTTTTCTGTTAATAAAAAATCCACGCTCTTGCAACTTCCTCCTGAATATGTATAGGCAGTGAACAGCTGAGGTGTGAATCCTGCCATGTGGCAAGGGAAAAGAACAGAGCTCTCAGACAGCGCTATCACACATGGCTTATTTAGACAAAGGTAAGCAAACTCTTTACTATGAAGCCAGTCTCACAGCTGAGGTACATAGGAAGATAAAAGACCTTTCTCGCTTAGATTATGAGGCATGCACTGAAGTGACCTAGAAAGTTTTGAAAATCATTACCTCCAAATCTGACTATGCAAACCTGAGAGAAAAATCAATCTAATAAATATAGCATGCATCCAAAAGCATTTTTAAGCACTGCTTTACTAGCATCCCAGTGATTAACATTTGCTGCTTATTTTTCCTATCGCTTTGCCAAAACAGCTAGAAAGACTCTTTCCCTAGGACCAGGTTATTTCTGAACTGATACCTTATTTTTATGTCTCCTGCCTGGCAAGAGCAATAGTCAATACCAGTCACTGGATTCTGGTCAGAAAGGAGAAAGGTCCCCAGACAGTCTTACTCCACGGCAATTCCCATTACCCTACAGCATGGTAACTTTGTGGTAGCTGCTCAAAAATGCAAAATAAACTTATTTTTGTCTCCAGTACTACTGGCAACAGAAATAACTAGGAGAGCTGAGTTCCACAAATACTATTTTATGGAAGCTCAGTGTGATGCAGAGAATAGGTTTCCGTTGGCTCCAACTTAAGTCAGAGCCACAGAGTGACTGGAGTCTTGACAGAGGATAAAAAAAAAAAATAATCTTCTAACAACAGCACAAAGTGTGAAGGCCTACTTTTCAGCAGACTCTTCTGCCAGAGCTCTTTTCCTACTGACTGACTGAGTTTAATGTAGGTTTTGGCACACTAAGAGGTGTAGCATAAAGTTTTTAGAAGACGGATCTGTCAGATGGAGGCAATTTATCTAAGGACTTTCTTGCATCTGCAGCTGATAGACAGAAACCAAAAGTCACAAGGACTAAGAACTGAATAATAGAGCCAAGTTAAAAAAAATAATAATAATAATAAAAAAAAATCAATGTTTTCTTCCAGACTTAGGACAAGTGTTGACATTTTTCTCAGAAGTGAAAAAAATTCCAGTATGGTGCTGGCAAAATATTTAAGCTTCTTTGACATTAAACTCCATTTGCCAGTAAACTCAGTCACCTCTTGATCTCAGTCTTTCCTGGACTAGAGTCTCAGGGAAAGCAAAAACCTTAGGCAACACACTCCCAGAGAAAGTTTGTTTGAAACGCAGCTTGGCGCTACTGAAGACTGTGCTGTATTCAGCAAAAAACCCCCAGACTTTCGTGGAAGAGAGAACGCACATCGCCCTTGAGCACCATAACCCCCTTAAATGTATGAACTGACTGAACAAACAAGCCAGGATTACAGCATTAGGTTATGTGGTAAAAACTGGTCTGCACACACGTAGAGGAGCACAGACGCACAAAGGACATATTACAGGATGCAGACAAAGAGCATTCGGGGATTGCACATGACTTATTATGGGATGTTTAGGAGAAGAATCGAGGGCAGGGAAAAGGATGGATCTAGGTGATTTGGAGAGGAACAACTGTGTGAAAACAGAGGGGGACAAGGGGATAAAAAGGACCCATCTCCTGTTAACGGGGCTGCTCTGTACACTTGTCTAACACCCTGCACCTGATCGGCACAGTCTGTCCTGTTTTCTTATCGAATTCCATTTCCATCTCTATTTTGCTGGGTGAGGGATCCTCTTTCCTGTGTGCATGTGTGTGTATGGGGTTCTGCAGTGCCAGCACCTGGAAAGACCGGAGTGAGTGAACTTAAATATCAGCAAGTTGAATGGCACCTTGGATCACAGGGGCTCGTGAGTCTGGGGTGCCAGCACCCGGAGGGGGTGAGGGTCTAACTCCTGCTGATTTCAAAAGGCACCTTAACACATATGGAAGACAAACGCCACCTTTGATTTCACTGTGTTGTCACAATATATTATTTGGACCTACCTACCTACAAGGAGACAAAAGGGAGTTGTACACTTTCGCTTGTATTTTGTTACATTAGAGGCTTCAAGTACTTGATTAAGGGAAAATGAGGATTCATATCTTGAAGGGAGCTTTCACATCACAGTCTTTTTCCTTATAAATGTTATGAACATGCAATCAGATGTTATCAGATGCTCAAGTTGTCTCCCTTGAGAACAATACAGTACATAGCCACATCCAGCTTTCAAAATTTGACCCTTTATGTGAAAAAAGTATAGCTAATTGATATAACAAAATATTCAAACCCAGTACGAAATATTTAAAAACGCTTATCTTTGCAATATAAGAATGGAAACCAATTAACCCACCTATAAGGAAAATCTTTCCATTTGTTTTTTCATTTTTGTTAAAAAATAACCAAAATGTAATATTTTATTCATGTAAAATAGTGCTGGTTTTCTATTTGGATGGGGCGGGGGGGGGAGACTCTTACATGTGATCTATTCTAAACCATTTTTTATTATTATTGTTATTTTTAGTTTGGCAGCTGAACCTAAAAATCAATTATTTGTACAGTCCTGGATGACAGTTGAAAAAGCAGTTTCTAATCTTGTGTCAGTAAAGGCTGTTGCCATGAGCAGCAAGATCCTCTGACTGACACGTAAACCAGTGGCTTTCAGAATAATTTGACAGATATTTTTCTTTATGCTTTTTCTTTTTTTTTTTTTAAACAGGGAAGTCTCTTATTATCATTTATACACAGCAATTCCTCTCTCCAGCACATTAGCTGAAAATCCACTTGTTTAATTAAGCTTTAGGCTGTAAGCCTTCTGTTCTTTCCCTTTAATAGACTTAGACACGGAAGCACAGTTTCTGCAGGTTTTACCTTACACATCATCGGGTTGCTGACTTCTTAACCAGATTACTAGATACAAGGCCTTGCTGAATTGAGACTTGAGTCAAGGGGGAGAAGCCGCAGCCAGCCTGCTTTTAGATAATACAGATGACAGCATTGTTCTCCTAATAAATGAAAGAAAGCCACAATCCTTTTATGGACAGGAATGCAAACAGCAACAATTATGCAAACAGGTAGCAAAAATCATTTGCGACCCCAAGAAGTTGACAAGACAGACAAGTGTAGCGCTAGATGCAGTTGCCTAAGGTTATCCAGCAGATCGGTAAGCCCAAAGCAGAACCAACGTGCTGTTCACTGGGCCCATGCCACCCTTCCCGGAGAACAGTCCATGTGACTATTTATCCGGGACTCATCTACTAGAAGACAAGTAGATTTTTTTTATCTACTTCTAATTAATAAAGAGAAGAAGAAATGAAACAATTTTTTCTAAACTCCAGAAGTATGCAGAAAATATAGCATTTTCTCTGAATATGTATTTTTTACAGCATGGTTACCCTCACTGAATGGTGCTCTGCAAACACATGGGGGAGGGATGCTGCTGCATGATGCCAGGTGCTGCACACAGCGTACAGCAAGAGAGAAAGACGATGATTTCGAAGCGAGCAAGTGAGGCCACGTTGCATGCTCCCGTTTTGTTTGACATATCACTACCTTTCTGCCTTTCTGTGTTACGTGGTTTGATGACAGAGCTACAGTGAAGTTTTAGGATTGCCTCGGTGCTATGAAAGAAATTAAAGCAAGGTGACAAGAATTTTGTTGGGGTGGGCTTGGGAGTTTTTGTGGTGTGGTTTTGTTTTGGTTTGTTTATTTAAGGTTAGGACTCTTCTTACCTGTCTTGAATCATATATAAAAGTGCAGGACACTTGACACCACCTATACTGAAAATTTGCCAGACTTCTAAGAGCAGCAATTAACAGTCACGCAGTAGCCATAAGGGGAAAAAAAAAAAAAAGAAAGAACCATAATTGCACCAAAATATTTCAGCAAGGCATAGAAAAAGATAATTACCATTATTACATGGCCTTTGAGTACCAGCAAGACCTTAATATATCACGGACAACTCCAAGCCCCAGGGCTGCCAGGCAGAACAGAGGCCAGAGCTCTTCTGTGCTATTTACCGTGAATAGACACCAATACCTCCACTTCACTTCCAGATTTCATTGTGCCAGACCTGCACATAGCAAGAGACAATCTCTGCTTCAGATATCACAACCACAAGAGAGCAAGTGAGCCAGGAATATGCCGGGAGAGGAGGGAAGGCAGAAGGTAAAACAGGATTGTAGCACAGCTTCTTCTCGCTAGCACTGCCCAGTAGCATTGTGACACTGATGCAGTCATATTCCTCTCCCCAAAGCCCCTTCTTCTACTCATGGTCCAGGGAGCAGCTACATATGACTGTAAGCAAGAGCAGGCAAAAGTGGTTGTCTGTTCAAGGCTCAGATCTCAGGAGTTTGACTGACATCTGAATTAGTTTTCTTTACAAAAAGCAGGGATTCAGAAGAAACTCCCATAAATACTGTGCAGCTTGGAGATAAAATACTCAGTCTTGAGAGAAATAAGGCAAAGCAAAAGAAAATTGTCTCCATCCCTTCATAATCTGTATCCTCTCCTCTTTTTGGTAGTTTTCTTTCCTTAATTCAAACTCTGTGCAATCTTTTACCTATGCAGATATAAAACAAATGCAATTATTATGAGTGTATTTTCATTCAGTACACTGCACATTATAAGTGTTCTTCCATCACCCTCAATAAATCTCATTTTGAGTGAGCAGACATGTTAAGAATTTTCATTGAAATTTAGGCTATAACAAAACAAAATTATATTCAACAAATCATAACGGACAAGATATAGTCAAACACAGATAAGACAGCACATAGCAGACCAGTCAACATTGATTAGCAGGTTTGCCAAATATATTTGCAGTAGATGGCAAAACAGAGAGCAAAAATAAGTTGTCTTAGTTGAAGCACTTTATGCTTTTTCATAATCTTAAAAATAGGCAATGTAGGAGCAATATGTTAGTATGCCACACATGCTTGCATGTGAGCACAGAGTACAAATTTGGTGTGCTGTAGATGCACAGTTGGAGACCAGGGCTCTGATATCCCTTAAAAACACAGTCCAGAACAAGAGATGGCAGAAATGTAAAGCTGTACTTCTGTGACACCAGAGCACAGGGAATCTTGATCCCTATCTGTAAGGAAAAGTGACCCAAGAGAATCTGTGAGGCCAACAGCCAAAGGCTGCTGCGAGAGCCTGCTGCAAAGCAATTACCTGCCTCCCATATTGTAAGGGAAGAGATGGAGCCCTGGGAAGCAGCAGGATACACAGCTCCTCAGTTTTTCTCTGCCCTTGTTTCTTCCTGTTCGGACCACATTTTGCACTGCTTGGCCAAATGACCTTTTGGGTATTCAACTTGCAGGATATGGAAATTGGCCATCTCTGCTCTAATCTTTTATCTAGGCAATTTTCAGAAACCTGAATTTGCACTGATAGGAAACAGTAAATACTATTTGGTGGCAATTAAGAGAAAACCTTCAAAAAATTCCTAAGTATTCTTAGGCTAATAAAAAAGGCCAAGAAAGGCAATCAAAGGTAACAGAACAGTATTGAGAACTGAGAATACTCAATCAGAGTAGGACTCTTCAGCCTGGCAAAGGGGATGGGCGAATGGAGGAAAACAATAAGAGGTTTGGAGGAAGCAAAGATAAATAAGGAAAATAGTTTGTTCATAGTCTCTCCCAGTACAGACACTAGGGGACATTGGGGAAACCCAGAGGTGCTAGAATCAGAAGCGAATAAGAGGAGGTGGTTCTACAGCTATGCATAACACAGTCATGAAACTCCCCATCACTTTATACTTGCAGCTCCAGTGGCAGCCTCACAAGCCATTCACTGTGCCTCCGAAGTTTCTCTGCTATGAAGCCCTGCTCACAGGGGTTTTAGGAAACCTGCAGAGGTCAGATCAGCCGATAGTTGAGGCTGGGATGTTGGTTTTCACATTACTGAAATTGTTGGCCCGATGGCTGGCATCAGAAAAGCTACGTCCTATGCAGAGAGGTAAAGACTGAGACAATCTTACCTCCCTTCCATACAGAACAGACCTGCTGATTAAAGAACTCCTTTCCCATAGAGACAGCTTATTTTATACCTTACTTGGAAACATGTGGATACTCCACTGGCCACAGTACGTGTAACGATGCCTCTGCATGTACACAGAAGAGCACAAACACCTTACCACAACTGGCCATATTACACTCCAACAGCCTTTTCAGTTTGGTCAGAGGATAGACATTTCCTTAAGCATTCCTGTTGCTTAAGTTTTTCTTCTAACAAAGTCTATGTTTGTAGACAAACTCGTGCTTTTTATGTTCTTTACTTCTAGACACACAGACTAGATTTTTGGACTCCATCTTCTCTCCTATCCCACTCATTCTCCTCTGCATTGGTTTTGTACTGTAAATGACATTCTTAGTCCCTCAGAACAGAGCAGCATCTGTGAAACCGAGTCACATTTTGTTTACTTCCTCTCATGGGTCATTAATGAAAGCTGAGGAACACCTCAACCCCGCAGCCTCTATTTCTTCTCCCTTCATCACACACAGTACATTGCTTTTTGTCATTTATGGTCTTCCTGACATTCTTCAATCCACCAGATCTCAGTCCAAATTTATCTGAATTCATTTTTCTAGTAGCATTTGGGAGAACACCACAACAAATGCTTCAGTCACATCTCCAGTGCGACAGCATAGCTGGCACCATTGCTAAACAGGTAAAACAGAGAAGATTAGGACTATTTCAGCTATCTTTTATTCACCTAATATCATTTTCCTTTAAAACAAAACAAGCAAACCACATGCATATGACAGACCTTACTCATACTGTCTCATCATCCTTTATACTCAGAATTATTTTGGGTGGGGGTTGGGTCCTTTCTGTCCTTTTTATTTATTTGTGACATCCCTTCAGTGGATGGGATGGACTAGAATATGGGTTTATAAGGAGGAAGACAGGTATTAACACATTTAAGTATCTCAGTAGTCCTTTATTCAATGGGTAGTAGTAACGTATTCTTAAATGTTTTGCACTTCCCTATGAAATTCCAGGCTGATAAGCTTGATATTAGTAGAATTCTACCAGTAGTAGAAACTGGTATGAAAAAGTCAGCAAGATAAAAGATACAGTCATGTTGTTGATATTTTTCTACAGCCAGTGAAGACTCTAAAATATTTGATTTAGCCTTACGTGGCAATACAGAAGAATATGTACCTTCGTAGCTCATAAGCTGTTAACTACTGCAGCAGTAGAGCACAGAAGAAATTTAAGTGGGAAACATTCAACGACACAGTATCATTTTCCTTCAGATCGTTATTAAATCCTTGCTAGTAGGATACACGCAGTACTGAAAACCAGAAGATTCATTAATAATAAAGACAATGGGTCTGTTACACAGACAGATTTGATCTTGGAATAAGATGATTCATTTGAGTGATAGGGATTGTTAAACAAACCAAATACATGACAAAATATCTTGGATGTAAAGCTGTGCTTGCAAGATAGGGGAAGAATGTGAAATCCTGAAGTATAGTGCCACGGAGTGAATGACTAAGGACTGTAAGACAGAAAGGGGAACAGAAATTCCCCATAATTAAGGCTTCCCCATATTACAGCAGAGGGTCAATCTGACTGCCAGGTCTTCAAGCAGGAGATATGAGGCACGATTGAGAAACCAGTCAGAGAATTACCTGAAATGCTCTGTGTAGTCCAGATGTCCTTTTTCAAGGAATAGGGAGACACAAGGGGTACCATATCAGAAGAATTGTAGAAAAAAGTCACATAAATAGGCTAAGGTCTAGAAAAAGCAGAAAGGAAGTAAGAAACAGTCTCTCCTAAATGTCTGCATGAAGAGATCCCTGATGAGAGAAATCCGCAATGAAGAAACAAAGGTCTAGAAACGGAAAGTGAACAAATCCAGCTTAGAAATTAAAGTACACCACTTAATTTTTGATCATTTACTATTTCGGTAACTAATCCAAGGCTCACTGGATGTGCTTTTGAAGTTGCACCTTAGCTCAAAACAGAAGGCACAAACATGGTAAAGGGCCCCATAATGAGACACAAAACTCTTGGCCCCACAAAAGAATGGTAGAATTTTTGGGACCCATTTTCAATAGAATCAGCTTAAAAAAAGAAACTACTCCGTTACTCATAAGATGGAAACTAAGACAATGCACTGGTTTACTTGAATTAATTTCATTTAAGTCTAGCCCATCCCTGCTGGCAGCTTTGCACAACAGAACTGTCACCATAGCAATCTATCATGTCATTTGAAACTGAGAGGTCTCTGCTAAGTTGGCACCCCATTGAAACCTACAGTGAGGGCACTGAAGGCTGTCCAAATCAGATGCTGGAAGGAATCTACTGTGGAAGAGAAAGTCCCATATATCACTACTGAAGCCAGATCATCAAGATAAATGGTAAAAAAATACTATAGATGATCTCACTTTTTATTGGGCTTAGTTGTAGCTGAGGCAACCCAACCCTAAAAAGCTTAGGGGGGGTATCAAAGATGAGAAAGTGAAGTCTTGGAAGGCTTCTCCAAGTCTGCCCACACTATGATAAAAACCAGAGGATTCTCAAAAGTTTACGTTTTCCTTTTCCCTCAAGTGAACACAATGAAATACATCAGCTTCACAGCCCAAACCCTCTCCATGCTACGCCCTCACTGCAGTTTCAAAGCCTCGGTTCCCCTGGCTACCCTGGCTTCTCCTTGCTGCTACCATGCACAGGCAAAGTCCCTCAAATACCTGTTACCATAGGTGCCAAAGAAGACATCTGATAAAAGATGACTTTTTCTTTTCCTCAAAGAGGGGAAAACAATAATGACAAGGAAATTTTACTGCCCTTCTATATTTACTTCAGCGACTGATTTTGATGTTTCAAGCCAAAGACATGCTTGATTTGCCTCTTATGGACTGTATTCATGTGTGAAGAATGCTAGCTGTGGATAACCAGGCTAAAATGGTATCATGCCAAGGATTTCCACTGGAGCTGTACATGTTGGGGAGAGTTACACAGGCATTTTGAACATGTCCCCCATGAAAAGATCAGAACTGGCAGAAATGGCAAACTAGGGTTTCTCAAAAGAAAACCACTTGACATTTGCTTTTATTACAACCTACCTCAGACTTCTTTGTTGGATCAGCTTCCCCCCGAGGATGGAATATTCACACAATCTGCAAAAACATGACAATTACAGAAAAGATTGTTCAGAGTTATCTTGACTACATTTCAACACCAAATGTTCACTTTGTTTTATTTTCACCTCTGTTACGTTACACATTAATGCCTGATATTGAAAAATATGATGAGCAAACTATGCCATGCTGCCAATTTTTATTTTGCATTCCCATTTTTCAACACAGGTTTTGAATTTTTGTCTTCTTACCCCAGCTGAAGACAAATTCCTTAACTGGGAAATGCAAATTCAATTGTAACTTGTGTTGAATTAAGAAAAAAACCAGGAACATTCATTTCTTAAGCATTCTCATACAAATGCGAACCATAAGACTGATTTCCCAGCTCAGTTAAAGGCTCCAAGCAACACTGAATGCTGATTATATGCTGAGGTCAGACGGAGCAAATGGGTTTAGCTGCTTCACTAATAGCAATCAAGCTTCTTTAGGAAAAGATGTAGTGAAGTTTTGAAAATTCCTCACATAAAGATGGGAATTCAGACTCATGGAAAACTCAGACTCAGAGCCTGCTCCTTATATACCAGATATACCTCAGAATGTGCAGCAGCCTTATTTATTCTTTTAAGCCTTTCAAAAAGTTGGGGTCTAATTCCTGCACAGCTCCCTTCGGTAATTTTGAAAATGACAAGCAGATTGTAAGGTTCTGAAGGAGAAAGCTTATGTGATAGTTAATATTATAGAACAAGGTCTATTACATGAGACAGTCATGAGATAAATCCTGCAACAGCGATAGCAAATGGGAAACCAGACTTGTATGCAGCTAGCTCAACGATTCCTCTTACAGGCGATGCTAATAGTGCTTATGTTTGCGTTTCCCAGCATTTAAAAAACCAAAATTTAAGGTTCCCAAGTTAGCAAGCTAGCTCACCAGCAAAGAGATTGGCATAAATCACATGGAAAGGCCTTTCACTCTAGCAGAAGCTTTCAAGGATCAAGCAAGCAACATTGGGGCTTTTGCTATAAGCAAGTGGCTTCAGCAAGAGCTTTCAAAAACTGCTGCTTAGAAATTACAAAAGGAATATAGTCTTTCCCTGCACAGCTCAAAACCAGCCAACTCTCTTCACGTTCAACTTACAGAGGCTGTATCCAACCGCTGATACCTTGACTTTGGACATCTGAATCTAACCAGCGCAGTCACAGACCTCCCCCCTCAGCAAAAGCAAGATGCCAGTGAGGCGTGATGTACCATAGCTCAAAGCGAACCAATGCTGCCTTCTTTAGGGGATCAGAGGTGCTAGCGAATAACTCATTTTTTGTTATGTCCTGCTTTATTTCACACATTTCTTAGAAGAAAGGGACATGCTCCCTAGTGAATGAGCAGACCAGGAAGGTAGTTGCAGCACTTCAGCAGCAAAAGTCTGGAGCTCAGCACCTGACAGCAGCTGCCACAACACGCTTAGGAACCCGATTAGAGATGCCCTCTACCAGTGCAGTAACCAAGGCTGGTTGTAAAACTATCCTTTTCGAGCTTCTATATTCTGGGGGATTGGTGAGTTCTTGTTACCTTGTGCACTAGGCTAATGCTAAACAGGCAACGCAGAGCAGTACTTCACGCAGCAGACCCGCAGACCAGGGGCAGAGCTGCGTCACTTTGCCTGAGCTCAGCGTGGGGCCTGTGACATCTACTCCAGTCCTGTCAGCCGACCCCAGCAGGGATCAGAGTTAGCTCCAGAGCCAGGAGTTACAGGTACAGTACCACAGATCCACTTAAGGCTGCAATTTAACCTTCTTAGCCTGTCCAAAAGAAATCACACGGTGCTGGGTGTCCGCTACAGGTAGTTTTTAAAACGCCTTTTTATCAGTTCTCACAGCAAGTGTCTGTCCCTCGTGCTGAAGAGAACTAAGTGAACATTTCAGCTTTCTTTAGCTCTGTCAGGGAAAAGACAAACAATCTGAGAGTTGGCTTTGGCTTTAAGAAAGTGTTTAAAAAGAAGCAAGTATCACCTTCCATATTGTAGTCAGAGGCCAGCATTTCAGCTACAGGCATCGGATCAAATTCCAGGGGTCTACTTGGCTTTCACCTAAGGGCATATATAAACAATAATGTATGGGAGGTCTAATTGCACACAGTTAGGAAATTAAAACATTCCCTTGAATGGCGCTCCTAAAATATGCATAGATACATACATAAAACATGTGAACAGCCAGTGGAATTCAGAAATCCTTTTGGTTGAACAAAACGCCACAGAGTTTTTCCCGAAGAGGGACACTGTACAGTGAGGAGTTAGGATTTATCTGTCTAGAGCTTATTTCACTGCAGAAATACTAAGATCATTTAATCCCTTGAAGGATGTCTTGCTGTCTTTTCCAATACAGATTGAAGAGGACCACTTTCCTACCACGCTTCACCCTGCTTTCCTCCTGTCTGAACCTCTGCTGTCATCTCCATACAATAAATTGGATTACAGTTTTCCTCCTCTCAGGGATATGGTACTTATACTTTTTGATTTGTGTGAGCACAGCATGGGCTTGTTCCACTCTAGCAGCTGACCCATGGAAACCCGTTCAGAAAACAGGTACTGCTACTCCACAGTGCTTTTACTGAGAAAGAAAAAGTTGTGTCTCTGGGTGCAGCAGGAAAGCAAGTTCGGGCTGTGATGTGGTCCACTAGGTCACTTGTGAGCTCTGCTCACACTCTCCAGTGGGCCAGCCTGTCCACGGTAAGAGTGCTACTGCATTTAGACAAGAAGCCTAATTATGGCCAAAATCATCTTTGCAGTGAGAATGAGTGCTTATAAGGTATCAGAATTGAGCTGACTGACACGCTCCAGTACCTTGGGGGAGGAGCTCTGTGGTGGAGTTAGCATCTCATTTAAAAGAAGTGAGAACTATTTCAGATAAATTTTATGAGCATGAGGTCCCCATCCTACTTCTCTACTCATCAGAAGAGAGGTTATTTCCTTTCCTCTCTTCTCCCCCATGAGACATGTTTTGTAAGCAGCTCTTACATTTATTGTGCTTAACTGATTCTCCTAACTGGAACATCAATTTTTAGGCCTGTAAGCAACTGGAGGATGAGGAGGGAAAACACATCTGCATTTTCTGAAGGAAAGAGTAGTATGTAGATAGAAGACTTAAAGGGAAGTACTGCCAGCAGTACTATTAGTTAGCCATACAGTATCAGGGTTAGCAGTCTGCCCTCCAGCTCCATAGGAGAGCATGAATTACTGGTGTCCTACTGTAATACAGCCTTCTGGTGAAATGCTTTCACAGAGGAATTATGTGGGAAGCTGTACAGTATGAATGCTGTGTTTTCTGAAAAGGTTTGAAGCCCCAGCAGTAGCCTCCATACCTCTGGCAGAGGCATTTAAAGCAACCATGAAAGAAGGGCAGCAGCCTCCAAGTTCACACGTCCTTCTGTTTTCTGTGCTGAGGTCATGGTTTTGATTTTTGAAGTTTTGGTTTACACATATTCTTTTCTGCATTAGTCCCATGACAATTGCCCATTTCTCTATCCCAAGCAATTAGCACCACTACTGCCAGTGGGGCATTGTTGCCATAGTATGGTGGAGCCAATTATCTTCAGCTATAAAATGGATTTGCACAAACATACCATTGTACATCCTTTGTCATCTGTCCCACACTGGATTTCAGTTGCTTTTAAAGACATCTCAGCCCTTTTTTCTGAGCTATCAAGCACCACATGGATGCATTTGATTTTGTTCAACTCTCTGTTAGTCCTTGCATACTGAGAAAACTTAGTTTCACACCTTCCCATTCATTGATATTGCTTGAAGTGACGTATCATGAGGGTTTTCATGCAAGAGCAGCAGCTTTACACTGAAGAAGTTACTATAATCAGGCAGCAGTGTCTTTTATAAATTAAAAAATCCCCACACATTCTAATTTAAACCATTAGCATGGCCTGTGGTTAGATGACATTATGTTGCTAATGGATCCACTGTGGAATATGACACCAGTTGTGCTGTCCACTGGGATTTACAGGCATATAATACACATGTTTATTTCAACTCTAAAAGGCTGTACTAATGGCTTCAGCACTTTTGTGTTAAGTAATCGACATTCTCCCCCTTTGGCAGTGAATGCATATGTAATGCAATCTATGTTTTCCTGGGATAATTGGTCTTTCTTTCCTCAATCAGAGGTATGATGAAATTCCAGACTAGATCTGTGTTAGAGACAAGTTAGGCTGTGTCTAGTTTTCTTTGGTTTTCTATCTTTTAAAAAAGTCTTCTAGGTATTTTTCAAAGTGGTTGTGCTTTTTACTGCTCATCTCCTCCCTGCCTACTGTCTCGCTTCAGGCTTGTGTTCACCAGGACTAAAATGAAAACGAACATGCTAATATTTTTCTGAAGATGCTATTTCTTCTGTAGCCCAGTACTATTCTAGGAGAGGCAACTCCAGTGGCACTGCCGGCATCTGAAATGGGCTGAACTGTCAACAGGACAGATGCAATTGCTTAGTGAAACATACTATCAATGAGTAATTATGCTATGCAGTCTTCCATCTAACGTAAAGCTTGCTTATCTGTAAAGCACGGAAGTGTTTCCTTCAGTTATCAGTATTCCAGCACCCAACTTTACATCTGGATTAACAGAGGAAGCTTGTCACGAAACCAACTCCTACCATCTCAAAAAATCCCAGCACACAAGGGACAAGCAAGAGCAGGTAGCCTTCCAGATAACGCATTCCATATTAGGTGGCCTAGCAAACAGAACACACTGTGATAGCAGCGATTAGAGTTTGATTGTGCAACAACTGATCAGTTGAGAAATTATCAACACAGTCATGAGAGAAGATCTTATACTTTCTTACTGGTTACATTTATTGTGTTACAAGTATGCAATGCCGTGGTTGCTGGAGTGGCTTCTGAGTGGTTTTGACCCCATTACGTAGGATCGTTATGCATTCCAATCTGCCACACTACCTAAATGAAAGAACCCCAAAGGGTGTATCCAAGTCTGAAACAGATCCAGAGAGTCATGGGCATAGCAGTCAGGTATAACAAATGGGTCACTAACCAAACCTCTAACAGGTAGCAGCCAGTGAAAGAGGCAGATTCTGGAGAAGAAAAACTCCCTCTTGCTGTTCACTTTTCCTTTGTAATCTTTCCAGGTGGATAATGGTTCTTTTTGGATCACAGAAAGCACCAAACCAACAAAGCACTTTGCTGTGCTGTTGTGTTACCCTTCACACATACTGCAAAGCTAAGCTCTCCTGTGATCTGCTGATGCAGTTGGGCACTGTGCTTGCAGTGAAATCCAGACACACCAGAGTCTGTCTGTTTGGACGAGGAAGTTCTTTACAAATACAAATTTCAACTGCCTGCATTTATACCTAGAAGGCTAGAAGGTCTAAAGCTTTGTAAGAAGTCTCGAGTTATCAGAAAGCTGAGTTGAATGCTCACCTTCCTCTTTGCTTCCCTGTACTGCATGAGTTCATGTTGACCCCACTGCTTTGGTGGAGAACTTGATGATCAGAGCATGCTGTTTCAGACACGTACTAAAATTCAGAGGGAGAGCAAGTGAAATTCTGACCTTTAATTGAATAGTTGTTTTATCTTGGCTTTCCCCTGGACCTGACTTCCATTCTGTTTCTGAACCAAAGCATGGAGCTAAATTCAGGAAGAAAATATTTAGCTTCAGCTGAACAACACTAGATGCTAAACTAAAGGAAAAGCATTCCTTATTCCGCCTCAGGAACTTAAGACAACATAGCAAAGCATAATCCTGCAAACATATGGAACAGTATATATTTCACAAGGATCTGGAAATAAAAAGGGTAAAAAATAAATCAGCTCTCTCCAATATATATGCATGCTACATGCAGAGAGTTAAAGTGAAGAAAAAAATAATCTAGAGGAGCGCTTCCCCAGGGTGCACTGATATTCCATTTAAAAAAAAAAAAAACCAACCAACCCACACAAGGAAAAATCTCTTTCAAATGCCTCCTTGTGCAATAGGAACTTTCTTAAAAGTGTTCCAGACCACAGTAAACTGCATATTGCCGAGGGTTTGGGATTTGCATATTCCTAGTCTGCCACTGCAGCATGTATGCCTACCAGGCAGCTAGTGTCTGAAAGTCACCAAGTGACTATTAAATTTCACAAAGGAGGTACAACTGTAACACTATACTACTATTAATTAGATTTCAACCAAGATAACTATTACCAGGGATTTGTCAGATTTGTAAAATTGTAACTAGTATAATTTCAGTGTTATCTAGGGACCCAAGATAGACATCTCACATTACATTCAAGTTAACTAAACATAATTTATAAAAAGGTAAATCCTCAGTACAAAATGAAATAATTTCAATCAAAAGCACACAATCTGATCAAATACATGGGGAGACTGCTCCTTCTAGCTTGCATTTAATGAGAGGTTTCTAATTTGCATAGCTTTTTAGTAGGGGATGATGTGGCCAATTTAAAGTTCTCACATTTTATTTTTCTCTCTCAAGTACAAAGAGGCTGCCACCTGCTTTGGAAGCGTCCAGCTGGCCAATCTGTGTGGACAGCAACATTATTAAATTGTCTTCTGCCTCTTGCTGGCACTGGACCTGACCCACTACAGTGCATGCTACTTCCTCAAAAGCACTCAGCAACCAGAGCACCCACTCTGGACAGAGAAGTGTAAAATGGCATCACTTCACAGACTTAAGTTACAGCCATTCATTAGCTAGCTCAACAGCTGTAAACAATATTCCCAGACCTCTTTGGATCAGGTACATGCTGACAAGGTGACATTATAAAAGTGCAACACCTACAATCCACAGTCTTACAACAAAAACTATCTTATATCCACAGTCCTCCAGCAATTTACAGAGCAACAAAAGCAGAATATAAATGATTCTAAACTTCCACCTGAATTAAGATGCCTCTAAGAAGCAGATCTGCTTACTTTAATACATGTACGTGTGCTTTCAAAGATTTCAAGTGACTGGAAACTGTAATGCAAGGCAAAAAAATGCACCACTAACAATTAAATATCTTGATAGTACAACTATTGTAATACTATAGCTGATAGGAACCTGAGATTTTTATCCTTTCTACTTAGTTGTTAGCACTGAAAACCCCCCACAACTTACCCTTAGGTATCTCCACAGTAATTCCCACACCATTAGTTATTCACAATATTGCCTACTATCTATAAATGCACCTATTATGTGCACCTAGTATGTGTGGGTTTAGAAGCAATATGTATTAAATTTCCTACCACATCTCCTTCAATAGATACCAGAATCATACAGAGAAAAAGCTTGTTTGGTTTTTTTTATCCCCTTCTTTTTATATTATTATTATTTTAATTTTTAAACCAAAAGAAATAACCAGCACTAGAAAAGTACACAGCTTTAATCTAAGCCATTCAAGAAACAAGGTGGAAGTTTATAACACTAAAAAGCATGTGCCAGCAGTTGGAATGGCATATGGAAAAAAATGCAGACTAAATTCATAACCAGGATGGAGGGAAAAAAAAATCTTTTGAGAGTTACTTTTTTTGCATATTCATGCCCCAATAAATTGCTTTAATTAGCTAAAAGAATGAGGAGGCAACCAAGAATGAATATGTTGTGCTGAGTATGCACACCTTAAGAATATCACTACTGTTTCAAAAACTGCATTCTGGTAGAAATCCACACCTACCCAAACACCTTTTTTCCTCTATGTATTATTCATATAGTCACTGCTGACAGGACCGAGGAACTGTGTATTAAAGATAAAGCTGCTTTCCAACACAGTTGTCTGTTAAGATGCCCATGATAATTCTTTCCCTTACCTCCCTCTCCCCTCCCATGAATAACCATACTTAAAAAACCCAAAAGACTAAAATCCCATTTTCTCCTTAAGATAAATGTATGTACACTGCTGTGGAAACAGACAAGGGATGTTTGAGAACACAAATATTAAATAAAGCCCAAGGCATTGGTTCATTATCCCACAAAGCCCTACCAACAGAGACCAGCTTGGACCATCTCAATACATCAGAACCCAAGTATTATATGTACACTTAAAATGGGATACATTCATTTGCAGCTTTTCTTAAAATTTGCCAGGAAAAGAGTCAACACTCTTTACGAACACATAAAAAGGAGGATGAAGATCTTGGAGATGCAAGGACATTAGATGCTCCTATCTTTAAATGTCCAGCTGCTTCCAAAATTTAAGTGCTAAATATCTGACAAATTCCAATTCCTTTATAGGTTTTAGGCTAAACTCTGACTTTTATCCTTCCACATTTCAAATATCCACTTAAGGGAATAGTGACCTTGCTATTTGATCACGGTGAATGTGCATAGAACCACAGAATGGTTTGGGTTGGAAGGGACCTTGAAGATCATCTAGTTCCAATCCCCTGCTGCGGGCAGGGACACCCTCCACTAGACCACATTGCCCAAAGCCCCATCCAACCTGGCCTTGAACACTTCCAGGGAGGGGGCGTCTTACCACCCTCACAGTAAAGAATTTCTTCATAATATCTAATCTCAATCTACTCTCAGTTTAAAACCATTACCGCTTGTCCTATCACTACGTGCCCTTGTAACCAGTCCCTCTCCAGCTTTCTTGTAGGCCCCCTTCAGGTACTGGAAGGCATATTACTTTGGAGAAGAGTAATTGCTTCTCAGCTTGATTGAACTCAGCACTAGTTTTCTTAGCCTGTTCAGATTATAGTTCTCAAAATGCCCTCCTACTTCATGGGCAAACAACACTTACAATGAAGGCAGCAGTTCTGAGTTAGGACTAGACCATGCAGACCTTGGAGGAAATGGACAGCAAGGGAGAAATCCGACCCTTTTTTCAGATCCTACTACATACTAGTCCTGGGGATTTTCCTTCCTCCTTTTAATTATAGACTTTACTAACAAGCCACGTGTGTTTTTGAGCACTTGTTGATGAGTTCAGATTAGATGGGGACATGGCTATTTCCCTTTGGCAATGTAGTGAATAGTGAAGTAACAAGCTAGCCCAAGAAGCAATTTTCACCTGAACTTCCTTCTAATTACCATTCTCATTTAAAAACAATAAAAGGTGATTTCCCCTGACAAATGAAACAGTTTGTTGATATCCCTTTGAAGATCAATTTAAATTAAATTCACTGTATAATTCTAAATAACCCATCTACACACACGTACATAATTTACTTAACCATCAAGAGATTCAAGAAGCTTGCACTCAGTCTTCTTCTTATAGCAGTTAAAAGTAGTGCTTTTATTCCCCAGGATGAGCAGCGAGTAACAATCAGCAGTTCTCTCTTCCTCTTAATATTTTTACTCTTCCTCCTATTGCTTGTTCCTTTGCAGCCACGAGGAATGCAGTCCTGGCCCCAGTGAAAAAAAGTAAAACACATAGCTTAGGTATTTTACACCCCAAGCTCTCCACAGGTTGCTGCATACTCCTCTGGAGGGATGGTAGTGAACAAAAGAGATCAGAGTTAAGGTGATCAAAACACTCTGAGGGCAGAACAGACCTGGCTTTTGCAAAACATACTGTCACTGGCAGGATCACTGACAAGATGATCTGCAAACGTTTATCTGGTTGTCTTCTCTGCTGGACAGTCCTCTAGTTTTAGCTTCCATTAGCCCTATCAGTTACACTGATCCTCCAGACTGCATCAAGGTTCCCTGCTATGACCTCATTTAACATTTGAATTGACAATCTGGAGAAAATGTCTGGACAGGAGGAAAACAAATCTGCAAAAGCCATGAATTTTCTTTTAGTGTAATCAGAACTAAGAGAAAGCTGCAAACAGCCTGAGAGAACAGCACTTGTAATTACAAACAAAATTATGCACAAAGGCAGAGATCAGCTGAACTCAGTCATTGTAGCAAGGTCTAAATAACCAGTGCAGGCAAATAACCTGGCCATCATTACCAACAGGTTGAGCCATGGTTCAAAATGTTTTACAAAGCAGCTGAAGCAGCGCAGGAGCACTGCCAGAGGCTAGCACTGCAGCAGAAGGCAGCAGTTCTGAAGTCATACTTGCCCATCGTAGGCACAAAAACTTTGAAAACACTGTACTGACCCCCATTAAAGGCTGTAAGTATGGGCTTGGACACATTTGTGAGCATCATGTGCCTAACCGCATCTGTGATTATCAACAAACACATCCCTAATTCTCACAGAAATCAAAGAGAAATAAGTCAAGTCCTAACTTACTTGACTGTTTTGAAAGTTGCTGCTGTTACAGCATCTTGAGTAACAGTGGGTCACAAGCAATAGAGCATTCTTATTATAAAAAGCATCAAACGCCACATCCATCCTTCTCATATTTAATTGCATTGAAGTTAACAGGTGTTCATCAGTCTCAGCTGCTTGCGTTGTGCGTGCAAATTGACTGTACACATAAGTAAGTCGCATCCTGGATACTGGGCGATGGCCAACTTGGTGAAGCGAGCTTTAAACTGAAGGACTTGGGGGCAGGGTCCAAAGTGGCAATGCTCATGCTATCACATCCAACTGTGGAATAAGCCAGGCCAACCAGAGCAATGACAAATGTTCCTTAGCTGCCTCTCAAGATGAGAACCAGAAGGCCAACCACCTCAAGAGTGTGTATGGCTATGGTGGATCCTCCTGCACCCCTCCAGGGAAACCTGCGTGCTCAATTATCTCTCTGAAATGCTTTTACACCAACGCACACAGCACAGGGAATAAAGAGGAAGAACTAGATATCTGTGTGTGGTCACAGGGCCAAGGTCTCATTGCAATCACAGAGACATGGTGGGATAGCTTGTATGACTGGAATGCTGTTATGGATGGCTACATACTTTTTAGGAGACAGGCCAGCAACGCGAGGTGGTGGACTGCATGTGAAAGAGCAACTGGAACGTATCGAGCTCTGCCTAGGGGCAGATGAAGAATGAGTCGAGAGCTTATGGGTAAGAATTAAGGGGCAGACTAATATGGCTAACACTGTTGTGGGTGTTTACTACAGGCCACCTAATCAGGAAGAGGAAGTTGATAAGGCCTTCTACAGGCAGCTGAAAGTAGCCCTGCTTCTCACGGGGGACTTCAACCGACCTGATATTTGCTGGAAAGGCAACACAGCTAGGCACACACAGTCCAAGAGGTTCCTGCAGAACATTGATGATAACTTTTTGACACAGGTGGTGGAGGAGCTCACGAGGAGAGGTGTGCTGCTGGACTTTGTACTAACAAACACAGAAGGACTGGTTGGGGATGTGAAGGTTGGGGGCAGCCTTGGCTGCAGTGACCATGAGACGGTGTTCAAGATCCTGCGTGGAAGGAGCAGGGGAATAAGTAGGACTACAGCCCTGGACTTCAGGAGAGCTAACTTTGGCCTCCTCAAAGACCTGCTTGAGAGAACGGGTTAGGGCTCTAGAAGGTAGGGGGGTCGAAGAGAGTTGGTCAATATTCAAGCACTACTTCCTCCAAGCTCAAGATCAGTGCATCCCAAAGAGTAAGCAGTCAAGAAAAAGAGGCAGAAGACCTGCATGGATGAGCAGGGAGCTTCTGGAAAAACTCAAAGGGAAGAAGGAAGTTTACAGAATGTGGAAAAAGGGACTGCCCACTTGGGAGAAATATAGGAATGTCTTCAGAGTATGCAGGGGTACAATGAGGAAGGCTAAGGTCCACTTGGAATTAAATCTGGTAAGGGATGTCAAGGACAACAAGAAGTGCTTTTTCAAATACATCAGCAGGAAAATGAAGACTAGGGAAAATGTGGGCCCGCTGCTGAATGAGGTGGATGCCCTGGTGAAGGAGAATACAGAGAAGGTGGAGTTACTGAATGCCGCCTTTGCTCCAGTCTTTACTGCTAAAGCCGGCCCTCAGGAATCCAAGACCCTGGAGGTAAGATAGACAGTCTGGAGAAAGGAAGACCTTCCCTTGATCAAGGAGGATTGGATTAGAGAGCATTTGGGCAAACTCAACATGCACAAATCCATGGGCCCTGATGGGATGCACCCACAAGTGCTCAGGGAGCTGGCAGATGTAATTGCTATGCCACTCTCCATCATCTTTGAAAGGTCATGGAGAACAGGAGAGGTGTCTGAGGACTGGAGGGAAGCCAGTGTCACTCTGGTGGACCAGAGGAAACTACCAGCCAGAGGAAGGAGAACCCAGGAAACTACAAGCCAGTCAGTCTCACCTCCATCCCTAGAAAGGCAATGGAACAGCTCATTCTGGGGGTCATCAATAAGCATGTGTAGGTTTTCAGGAGTGGTCAACATGGATTCACCAAGGGGAAATCATGCTTGACCAATCTGATAGCCTTCTATGATGGCATGACCAGCAGGGTGGATGAAGGGAGAGCAGTGGGTGTTGTCTAATTCGACTTCAGTAAGACTTTTGACACTGTGTCTCATAACATCCTCATAAGCAAGCTTAGGAAGTGTGGGTTAGATGGACCATGAGATGGATTGAGAACTGGCTTAATGGCAGAGCTCAGAGAATTGTGATTAGTGGCGCAGAGTCTAGTTGGAGGCCTGTAGCTGGTGGTGTGCCCCAGGGGTCAGTACTGGGTCCAGTCTTGTTCAACATATTCATCAATGACCTGGATGAGGGGACAGAGTGTATCCACAGCAAGCTTACTGATGATACTAAGCTGGGAGGAGTGGCTGATACACCAGAAGTCTGCTCTGCCATTCAGTGAGACCTGGATGGGCTGGAGAGTTGCATGGAGAGGAACCTAATGAAATTCAACAAGGCCAAGTGTAGGGTCCTGCACCTAGGGAAGAACAACCCCAGGCACCAGTACAGGTTAGGGGTTGACCTGCTGGGAAGCAGCTATGTGGAGAAGGACCTGGGAGTCCTGGTGGACAAGCAGCTCTCCATGAGCCAGCAATGTGCCCTCGTGGCACAGAAGGCCAACGGTATCCTGGGGTGCATTAAAAGGAGTGTGGCCAGCAGATCGAGGGAGGTTATCATCTGGAATATTGTGTCCAGTTCTGGGCTCCCCAGTTCAAGAAAGACAAGGGGCAATGGGCACAAACTGGAACACAGGAAGTTCCATCTCAACATGAAGAACAACTTCTTCACTTTGAGAGTGACAGAGCACTGAAACAGGTTGCCCAGAGAGGTTGTGGAGTCTCCTTTTCTGGAGATATTCAAAACCCATCTGGATGCGATCCTGTGCAACCTGCTCTAGGTGATCCTGCTCTAGTGGAGGGGTTGGACTAGATCTCCAGAGGTCGTTTCAAACCCCTGTCATTCTGTGATTCTGTAATGAATCAGAATTGGACAGAAGTGTTCGGTGCTGCAGGCCATTACTTACTTTGAGCAACTCATCTGTGGCTGTGATATTCCGAAGAACAGTCTATTTATACATAGGTACTTCCACAAAGAATCCTGAAAATCCAATCAGTTGGCCCAGATCTGCCCCTGCAGTTCTCTATGGCAGTAGCACATTCCAGAGGTTTGTTTGTAATACTTGTCCTATTTCAGCAAGCCAAGTACTTTTAGGAATGCCTTTATTTCCCCATTTACCTTTAACAAAAATCTTAACAGGTATTAACAGGTTACGGGCTATTGTTCTTTGAAAACTAAAGTATGAATGCATCATTTGGATAAGCAAGTAAACACTACATTCACACTAAGATGTAAATCCACTAACATCACTGGAAACACAGAAAAAGAAATTCTGAACCCACGTGGTTTGAGTCATCATCTACCAAACACACTGTATGGTACAATACTCCTCTGAACAGAGAAGCTAAGGCTTCCTTGAAATCTGTTCCAAAGGAGCAAGTAACATTGTAGCTGAAATTATGACCTAAATAGGCACATTGTATTTTAAGAATCAAAAAGTTACTGTCCCTTGAGTCTCAATATTATGTCTGGAAATAATTCCAATATTTTACAATATAATTAAATTCATTGCTTGCCTAGGTTTTAAATGCTGGGCTGGGAAAAAGTGTGAACATGGGTAATGAAATGTGTGTAGTTATTATTGAACTTGGAGGATTTCTGGTCCTAGCTAAATTTGCAGAACCCACAGTCAAATAAATGGGAACGAAAACAGGCATACTGAATGTTAAAAAGGATACATACTATGTCCTTGAAAACATCAGGAGAGCCAAGTACCTGGCTCTGAACATTGTACGACATTAATCAGTATTACTGTGGCATAGAAAAGCTTATCACATTCTTTCGTACCCCAAAACCTTTAGTGTCTTCAGTGGCAACAGAGAGCCGCAGAAGTTCAGAAACTAGTACTGCTACTAGTACTTGAATTATCAGGGAGAAAAAAATTATCTTTAGTGGAAGCATCAGCTGACATTGTATTTCCCACATGCACATCCCAGAGAAAAAGCTGACGAGGACCACAGAACGAGGATTCACAGATTCATACATGTATTTTCACAGAAGACCTGTTTGCAAGATGTTAGTGACTTTTGGCTATCAAACCTTAGCAGGTAGGAGGATATAAATAAGACAGCCCAATAACAGGGCCTCAGTGAAAAAAACTAGGGAATTTCAATCATACATTTTAAAAAGTATTTATTTTAAATAAGATTTCAAGTTGAAAAGCCAATGAATTGTCATAGCATAGTTTTAATCTGTCCTATTATTACATCCTCCCACAGCCAGCATTATTTTCTCCTTTCAGACTTAAAAATCAGGAGAAATTGCAGAGTTGCCCCCCTTCAAGGCAAAGCAAAACACTCAGATCTTTCGATTTCTCTGCACAGCCTGGAAGAAATCTGTTGGAGAAGGCAGGCACACAAAAAAATGCCAGGCAGTGGGCAGGAACTGAATCACCCTTCTCAAACATGGTGTCTCAGTTTCTCATTTGTCAGAAAGTGTTGAAGGACTCCAGAACACAGAGGTTTTAGAAGACCTCAGCTCCCAGCCAGCCACTGCTACAAAGTCTCCAGTACAGAGTACCTACCAACATACCCTCTAAGTGCCCAAGCTGAGATCCAAGCCAGCCTAGGACCACCACCTGATGCAGACAGGGAAAGGAAGGCAAACTCAGCCAAAGTAGTAAGTGCTTGACCCCATGCCAGTCAAAAGGATATGGAGGCTAACCAGCTGCTTAGATTTTCACACTCTGGTATCAACAGCTAACATTTGCAAAGTCTCTAACAAATGATCACAACACCCTTTGTACTCTTTTATACTCTTTGTACTCTTTTGCAGACAATGCTAAGCTGAGTGGTGCGGTTGACACACCTGAGGGATGGGATGCCATCCACTGAGACCTTAACAAGCTTGAGAAGTGTGTCCATGTGAACCTCATGAGAGGTTCAAGATCCTGCACCTGGGTCAGGGCAACCCCTGGTATCAACACAGGCTGGGCGAGGAATGGATTGAGAGCAGCTCTGCAGAGAAGGACTTGGGGTACTGGTGGATGAAAAGCTGGACGTGAGCTGGCAATGTGTGCTTGCAGCCCAGAAAGCCAACCATGTCCTGGGCCACATCAAAAGAAGCATGATCAGCATGTCAAAGGAGGTGATTCTGCCCATCTACTCTGTTCTTGTGAGACCCCACCTGGAGTACTGCTTCCAGCTCTGGGGCCCCCAACATAAGAAGGACATGGACCTGTTGGAGAGAGTCCAGAGGAGGGCCATGAAGCTGATCAGAGGGATGGAGCACCTCTCCTATGAGGACAGGCTGAGAGAGTTGGGGTTGTTCAGCCTGGAGAAAAGGCGGCTCCGGGGCGACCTTATTGTGGCCGCCCAGTACCTAAAGGGGGCTTATAAAAAAGATGAGGACAGACTTTTTAGTAGGGCCTGTTGTGATAGGACAAGGGGTAATGGCTTTAAACTAAAAGAGGGTAGATTCATGCTAGAGAGAAACAAAGCATTTTTTATGATGAGGGTGGTGAAACACTGGAACAGGTTACCCAGAGAGGTGGTAGATGCCCCATCCCTGGAAACATTTGAGGTCAGGCTGGATGGGGCTCTGAGAAACCTGATCTCGTTGAAGGCATTCCTGCTCGTTGCAGGGGGGTTGGACTAGATGACCTTTAAAGGTCCCTTCCAATCCAAACTATTCTATGATACTTTACACCACACAGTGCATGGGCTGCTGCTTAAAATGGACCTTTGCTCTGACTGGATATGGCTGTTCCTCAATTAATGGTCTCTTCACCACTGTCCAAGTTCTCAAGCAAGCCATTAATGTGCCCTAAGATTTGTTAGCAGTTAAGTTCACAGAAAAAAGCTTGAGAACTTGCCACAATCCTGCTAAGAAACCTGGAAGTTGTCAATAATTCTAGGGGGTTTGAAGTGACATTTGATTCAGAGTAAAATCAGTAGGACATGGAGCTTTTGAGCCCAGAAATAATAAGAAGAGTAAATTTACACTCCTCTCTTTCTCTCCTCACTTGGAAGTGTCTCAAAGGACATTAATTACACTCTCCAAAGATTCACAAGCTTGGAGAGTTTGCTGGCAAGGCGTATTTTCCCAGCACCTCACTGCTATAGATTAAAGCAAAGCATGAAGAGAAGTACAAACACAGGATACTGAATCTGTGATGCTTTAAAGTTGGTAATGTATGAGGTAACCTTCTTATCCTGCCCAATGCACATATGCTGAAAATGCTTAGAAATGGTACCATGCAGCTGTCACTGTTTCACACACGCACACAGAAATTCAACATTTGCCATGACATAACATACAGTTACCATGGATATTTCCCTGTTCTTAGCATACTGGGAAGAAAAAAGAAAAGAAAAAAGAGCAAAAATCTCCATTATCCAATGCACAGTAACCTTGAGCAAGTGTTGACTCTGCAGTGACAGCCACCATACTGGCTAACACAAAAATGAACTTTATTTTGCTGAAATTATTGCACATGAATAATCTATGCACTGTTTAAGACTAGGATTGCTTTGCTACATGCCACGCAAGGATTGTCACTGGGCAATTAATACCCAAACGATCATGTCAACCACTAATAAGCAGGGGAGAGTGAAAGTTGGTTTGAGACCAAGACCCTTCCTGACAGCAATAATTCAGAACCAGTCTTCTGTTGAGGATAAATTAACTGACAGAAGAGGTACAAAGGAGGGCCACCGGCATAAAGGAAAGATGAGGGTCAGGGCTTAAGATGAGCTTTGGTCCTAGAAAGAACCAAACATGTAGTGGCTTCTTTAGCTTACCCCCAGGGGAGCATCCTGGGGAGCAAAAAGATATTAAATCCAAAGAAATGATGGCCCAAAACCAAGCATCTATTAGACCAGCTGTGAATTAGCAAATATTAGAGATAACAAGAAGTTCCACAGAGACAACAGGGGAGTTGTGGAGCTTTCCAGTTGGACCAGCAGAGAAAAGGAGGAGCTAATATTTCTTACATTACAACCTGGCAAAGTCGCATCTGGGCTCGTATGAAATCGCTTGCTATTATTGTAGGTGTTATGTTCCGTGCTCTGGTCAAGCAAAGATGCCTGAAGGCACTGCTACCCCTTGTAAACTGAGCCATAAAACTTCAAGCTAGTTCACTGTTCAGAGATTCTATTGTTTAAAAAACAACCAACCTACCAAACCAACCAACCAACCAACCAAAAACCCAAAAAACCCCCCAACCAAACCACCACAAACAAACAAACAAAACCCCAAACAACTTGGGGTTTACATCAAATTCACTTACTACAGGAGAGGTTCTAGTCAACTGAATCTGCATTTTCAAATGAACAAGCAATTAATCAAAAATAAAAGAAAATGTACTCAGAGTGTGTTTTCTGCAGGGGTTGGGTAGGCTGGGAGCGGAGGTAGCAAGGAATAAAATAAGCCAAGTTTAACTCATTTCGCTGGAGGTAGCTGCGATAGCCTGGCTTTTCCCAATTTCTCACCTGCCTTTCTTACCAGGAGGATTCAAACTGAAGCTGTAGAGCACATTTTGTGCCACAACCACCCTAGCAGAGCTCTACCTAGAGGACAGCCAAATTCTCCAGAGAATCTTTGAAGTCTTTTGCATTTATAGTCAAATATATGCCATTGTATATGAGCAAGTGACAGTTAGGACATGTCAACATGTAACCCTGTCTCCTGCAGCGGTTTCCCTGGGTGTCACTCCTCTGCATTAACCATATGGCGTACTGCTCAGCCCTGCCATGCTGAGATGCTTTGATCCCGCAGGGGATTCTCCAAGGGATATATACCTCCTGTGGCCTACCAGAGTGTCAACGCAAGGCTCAAAATCTTTTGTTATTAAAGTGGAAGCCTGAGATCAGAAGATGATATTAAAACAAAATCTAAATTTAACCAAAAATAATTCTGGAAGAAGTTCTCAGTAGCACTTTTCTTCTACACCATTAAACAAAAATAGACAAAAATGGTGTTGAATCATTAGAATGGCTGTTGCTTTGGAAACCCAGACTGTGAACCAGTTGTACTGGTGACTTGGGGAGGAAGAGGAGGGGGTGGAAGGTGCTTGTCTTTTAGAATATCTTTCTCACACTGTCTGTTCTGTAAAAGGTACAGTCTGATTGCAATAGCAGTCCATTTGTTTGGGCATAGTAATTTTCCAAGACTGCTTTCCACTCTTGGTCAAATCGGGTGATCTCTGAAATGAGATACCAGATTTTTGGACAAAGACTCTCATAGGTGACAGAATCTGCCTTTGTGATATCAAAGCTGTTAAAATCTTCAGAACCAAAACCCCCTAGCAGCATGTTTTGGACTTATTCTAAAATACATACAGTGTATCCATCCACACAGTATCCTGCTGTAATTATTCCCAGCCTATCAGGTGAGATAAGACAATACTGAGTGAGCACCTGCCTCGTCTCACAGAACTCAACAGTAGAAGAGGAAATCATCGCTTGTGTTCCAAGCTAGGGCTCTAGCACTACACCATCCTGCCTCTCTCCTTAACAGTTTTCAAAGCAGTGTTATATTAAAAAATAAAAGATGAGCTTTGAGAGCATCTATGCGTATCTTTCACATCTAGCAGCAGTAGCTAAACATAACTTTAAATATGAATCCAAGCAGTTGCCTTGACAGTGCTTGCAACAGAGAAAGCAGAATTAACCAAGCCAAAACCCTGAGACAGTGGCATGGTAGGACCAGGACCTATGGAGCAGCACACCCTGTCTTCCCCAGTTTTTTCTCTAGGTTTGTCAGGGTCTCCAGGGTGTGCTGACTGCTATTCATGCACGTCCTGCATATTGCATAAGCATAATTATTCCCACTAGACCCAGCCTGTTTCTCAAACAAAGACTTAGTAGCAAATTTCTGGAAGGAAGTTGTGCCTTACCGTTCCCTCTTTACTCTTGCAAGACATACAACTACGGTATCTGTACTACTTGATCACTATGAAGTGTTGTCATAAATTATTTAAAGAACAATTGTCCAAATAAATGAGCGAGGTACTGCTTATTTGTGAATGCACATTTGCTTGCTAATTTGTAATAACTAGTCTTCTGCAAAAGGCTTCAAGGCCATTACTGTGAGTTAGTGTAGCCCTACGATACGTTATATTGTTTTGGTTTACCATATTCCTGACAAACACAATAAAATCAGATTTTTTTTTTTAATGTTTCATACTTCCAAGCAAAACCTGGGCAGATATCCAGCCACATGAGAAACACCAGAGTATTTCAAGACACACAAACTACATTAAAATGAACGGTTTTGGACAGCAGCCCCTGCCATTGTAAGGGGAACAGAATCAATTTACTGAAGCTGTGACCAGCTAGTCAAAGTAGGGGCTTCAGCAAACTAATTAGGGAAGTGCATTAAAGGTTCTAACGGTCAGAGTCACTTGGAGTTAATGAAAGATTTTCCTAGTACAAAATACGTAATACTGTATTGCATTACTCAAACATCATCATGTAATCCCTAATATTAGACAAGCCTGTACCCACATCCTCCAGGCGATACCATCTAGAAGTTGCCAGCTGCTGCGGAATTACTGAAAGCTCTTACACACCAATAAAGATGAAATGCCTCAGAAAACATAAGTGTGTTGCATTCGTGAAGACAGCAGTGTTGGTATGCCCCAACTGCTCCCTTATTTTTTGTTTATTAAGCATAACAACTTGTAAGAATAAACAGTAATGTAAATCCAGTTTTCCCATATCTCAGGAGAGTGCCTCATCATTAAACAATAGTATACATCTAGGCATAAGAAGATGTGACAGAATGCTGTCATTCTTTATTCCTGAAATTGTGCTATTTCACATGACATAATATACACCTAATTATCAACTAAAACAAATAGCATACCTGCATTTCTGGAACGAATTCCTTGAGCAGAAGGGTCACTGCATTCCAGATTCTGTTCCCAAAGAACCCTGAAATATGAAAAAATATAAATAGTCCATGCAGCACAGCTAAGAAGCCAGGTTTCACCCATCTTAGGTGGCATTCTGAAAGATAGTCCTGCCCTTACTTGCACTCCGCTGAGTACTTGCTCACTCACCAGAAGTGGAAGAGCTTCAACAAAAGCCAGTAAGAACATCCTAGAATATCCTATAGACAGCCAAATAGTTGCAAGACCTGGGAAATAGTTGCTTTCAAAATCTCTCAGACAGATGAGGGATTTGAATGTGTCTCACATGCTGGATAAACAGAAAGAAAAAAAGATGCAAAACACTGAGCTAGCAAGTAAACACAGACTTAGGCACAGCATTGTACAGGGACCTTACCTACCTAGCAGTCAAAAAGTTAGGTAATTTAGCACTCGGTATCATGAAACACAAACCTTCTGTCTATATTCAGGTCAATATGTCTAAAAAACGTCTTGTTTTTAATGAAAAATAAAAATCCAGTTCTTCAGGTAAATCTTTAAAGAAGCTCCTGGATAATTAAGTCCCATTTTAAGAAGCATCTTGGGCAGATAAAGCCATATTTGGGACACAAGTTTATACTGAATTCTTTGAGTTTTCCAAGGATAACTAAAGCAGCCTCCGTGATCACATTCTACCTGCTTTTGAAATAGCTGCTCCCACTTCCCAGCCCGCTGGCTCTTGTCTATTTATATTTTTAAGTCTTTAGGGCATGGACCGCTGCTGACTGGAATGATGGAGTCCTGAACTCAGCTGGGCCTGTGGGCATTCCTTTGATGCAGACCATCATATGTTTATAGAAATGAAAAAGGCTGTGTTCTTTAGCAGCTAGACCAAGTTTGAATAAGCAGCCACCTATTTCTGGCAGTAAATACACAAGAGAACAAACACTACTGTCTTTGATCTCTGCTCACCTAACAAAAAAGGACTGTTTTGACAGGTAATTTCTAATCAAGAGGATAATCTGGACAGTGCATTGCAGCTAATGCTGGTGAACAACATTTTATTAAATTCATATACTGGTGAATTGTCAGCAGTTATTTTAGCCTGCGTGTAGTGCAGCTTTCAGCATTATTGATCATGAAATTTTAATATAATGCTTGGAAACATTCACTGGCATTTCAAGAACACCATACGATTGATTTGGAACTTAGCTGCCCCCCAGAGACAAGTCCTTATTGTCTGGTATCCCTCTCCTTTCCCTTTTCAACTCAGCTGGTTACTGCATAAAAAGTTGCTTGAAATTTAAGTTTACTCAGAGTCCATAGGCCGTGCTGGCCTTTATGTTATTGCCTATTACTGCAAGTCTACATTTCTCAACAGCTTTCTATTAGTCTATAGATTTATTTCACTTTTGCCTCATTTGACGCTGTTATGCTAGGCTCCCTTTTCCTTGGCTCCATGCAACAGTGAAAATTCAAATGTAATCAAGTTTTCTCACAAGTAAACGCACCCAAACCTGAAATTATGATACCTTGTCATCCCACTGCCCTCATAATTAATAGTCCGCTTCCATTTGCTTTCAACAGATATAACTTTTGGATAAAACCTTGCCTTCAAAATCAATTTGGACGGTAACCCATTGTGTGAATTACTTGAAGGCTATTAAAAAAACCCCCAACAAACAAAACAACAAAATCAAATAAAACAGCAATAAAAACAAAAAACCCACACATGCAAAAAGCAAAACAAAAGCAAAAAACAGCCCACCACTTCCCCCCCCACCCTACCCCCAGTCCATTCTCCGTCTCTTGAATATTGCCTGACTTTGCCAACATTTGTTTCCCACGACTGAAATTCTGCCTTGGACACTGATTTCCCGCCATCTCCAGCAACCTGATTATTGTGGTTCCTTGTAGTTTGCCTCCCTTCAGCTACTACATCAAACCACATAATACGGGTAGAGCTAGCTTGCACAGCCCCACAGGAGATACCTGGCTGCATCCAGTATCACTTGGTGCCATGTCAACAGACATCCTGAAATCACCCCAGAATAAATATGAGCCTGATCCCACTCATGTGAAATAACACCTGACTCTGGATCAGGCCCTGGGGGCCAGATTCTTCCCAACAAAGTCCAGACTCTTACCTTACACACTTTAGGAAACAAGGAGAGAGCAAGAAAGCTTGGCATGTTCTCAGGTGGTCCATCGATGCCAGAGCCATAGTCCTCTTAGGAGCAGCAGAGCTTCTAAATGCCTAAGTATGGCCATTATTTAATAACGATATAAACCCTTTGTGATGTGGCTTAACTTAAAAAAAAAACCAAAACCAAACCCAAACAAAGTACCCCAACAAATTAAAAGCATAACCAGTTGTATTGCTGGCATGTTTAAAGTCCAAAGAGAGATCCCAGGCAAATTTAAGCCAGAAGAAACGGCTCTCCATTGTCCCACACATCCCTAAATCTCTTAATAAACCACAGGAGGAAAAACAGCAGCCCTCATTTTGCAACGGGAGCTCCAACCAGCCAGCTCCCCCGTGTTGGCTCTAGCCAGCAGCAAGTTTCTCAGACATCTCCAATAACTTCGACTCTCTATTTCTACTTTACCTTCACAAACATCACGATGCTCAAACTTTTAAGGTCAGCCTCACTCTAGCCACCACGAAGTTTCCGGTGTCACTCCCACCCTGCAAAAAAGCAGCAGCAGGTCAAGCCTCATAACTGAAATTTTACAAAAGCACTTTTAAAAGAAGTAAGAGAAAAGGCATTACTCAGCCCAGCCCCTGCTTACTGTGTTGCAGAGAGGCATTTGCCTCATGTCTTCTACCAGGGCAGACCCTCCTCACAGGGGGTGATGGTGTGGAGGCCCCCGTGTTGGTGGAAGAGTGAGCCGTTCCACCTAGCTCAGCCACACCATGCTAATGAGTGACTGGGCCAAAGCTTGGGGGTGGGAGGAATACAGAGACCACCTGCTCTGGGTGTACCCTGATGTCCAAGGAGGGAGAGCTCCTAAGAGGGAGCTCCTCTCCACTAGCCCCCTGAAAACTTGCTCCCATGTGGCTGGCATAGCCAGGAAGAGCTGGCTGTACACCTGGCTAAACCAGAAGCAGGTGAGCCCCTACGCCAAGGAAATCAGCCTCTGCACTTGAGGGGCGATGTCTGTGCCCTACTATGTCCCTCCGCTGTGGACAAGCCCTGCACGACACCCAGGCCCAGCACATGTCCTCACAAGGGCCTGTCCCCCCACCCTTGCCCTGGAGGACAAGAAGGAAAAGCGAAGAAACAAGCACAGGATATTTTCCCAGTAGAGCAAAACTGTATAGACAGCCATGATTTGCAGAACACCAAATCTCCTCATTTGTTGCCCCTCAATCTCCTTCAGAAACAATATATTATCCAGCAATGATTTCTCAGCTGTGATAATTATCAGCAATGACAGGCTATTAAGGGCTTAAAACTGACTAGGAGAAGCGATACAAATAAGATCCAAGCACAAGATAGACTATATTCAGAATTAATGGTTATTCTCCTAGCCCTATCATTACCTTGACTTCCTGCTGTCCGTGATGTCGTAGATACTCTAGTACCATGTCAACAGCTGGTCCCAAAGCCCGCTTCTTCCTGAACGCAGTGCAAGTGTCCCTTCCTGGGAAGACAGACCTCCCACCGCCAAGTGACAATATCAGCCAGCTAGGAGTAGTTTTCACTCTGCCCCAAAAGTTATGCCGTTCCCCAAAAGAGCATAAAATTAGAGAGGTACAATCCACAGCCTTATAAAACTAGAAGACATAAAACTATCAGACAACTGGAAAGGTTGCTAGACACGTAACAAGACTTCTGCAGAAGCTGCCAGCACTACCTCTGCAGGCTTAGCACAGGCTGAAATATCAGCCACGATGACTAGATCTGACACAGGGCCTGACCTTTAAATGTGTGTTTGGAGCAGGAGCTCATCTTGGAGCTGCTAGGAACACTTTGCCATCTTCCCTGCACAGAACTCCTCCAGAAGAATTAATTCTGTTGTCTTTCCACTTTCACAAACCCACATGGTCATTAAGAAAGTGGAATTGAAGTGTCATTCCCCAAGATTCTCAGGTGACTAAGCTAGCATGGCTAATGACTTTTTAATATCTTTTTATGCCTTCAGGAAAAGTGATATAAGTAATGTAGTATTTTGTTTTCCAGTTCTATAAACCCATTTGTTTTTGTCTCATTTCAGAGTCCCTCTGGAGTAGCTCTCCAATTGGGCTTATTTTGTATTTGTTGAAGTTTATATCCATCTATTTTCCTCGTAACAAGGTTGAAAGCCAGGAAGCATAATATCCTTCTATTTCTGAGAAGTCATTTCTTTCTGGCTAACCTGGACTCTCTGACCCAGAAGAAACTGTATCATCATTGAATTAATTTTCCTCAAAAAAAAAAAAAAAAAAAAAAAAAAGCAGCCGCCTAAAATGAAATAAGCCACAGGGAACTGTGTGGAATAGGAATAACAGCAGACTGATATGTTCATTTTATGTAACTACTTCTGCTCTTTTATGGGCCAAGTAAATTATTCTGTTCTTCCAGTTCTTGTGGCTTGTTAAACATTAGAGGTGTTATTATAGCTGTAGCCAGAAGATTCTTATTCCGGTACTATTTAAACATGTTGTTGTTTTGTGTTTAGTTTTTTTTTTTCAAAGAAATGTATCTGTGCTTAGATAGAGTTACTATTAAGTATAAAACAAAAGCAGCCAAATATAAACTGCAAAAGAATTACAGTCAAATGAATTGCAGGAGGTAAATGTGTTTCATAGAAAGTAATACAAGTGCTATCATTCAGACCAGAGACTACATTAGAGGAATTAGAGACAGATTATTGTTCATTAGGATTTTATACTGAGACTCTTATGAACATTTAAGCTGGCCTGTTCACAGCATTAAAACATCCTCCTTAGACCAGTTCAGAAAGTAAATACTAGGACACAATTATTTAACATGCCTTATTTTCAAGCTTATGTTGCAGGTGTCTCACAACTTACTACTGAAGGAATCAAGCTGAAAACTGGTATCTGACTATTCTACCACCTAATTAAAATGCTGAATTTGCCACAGCTGGGCACAACATGTTTTTCTCACCCCTGTGGCAGCGCAGGCCGGTGTTGCTCAGACGGAGCGGTAACGCAAGCCACCTCTCCTGGGGCAGTCTGGTGTGAGACAGCGCACGGCCGCACGTGCGTGCGGGAGGCCCTTGAATTTCTCACTTCTCTTGGAAAGGGCACTTCACACCAAAGCAGGTCAACCAGGGGAATTCTGCTTTTTTAAAGTTGAAAAGATGAGCTATATTCCTTTCCTTTCAGTTTTTCCATCCCTCCAGGGCATACCTACTGAACCTACTTATGGAAGTGGTAAGTGATTTTACCTCAACACTTAACAACCCATTCTTGTGGGGCAGTTGCAATACAACAGGGCATTTCATCCCTTCCATTGTGCCCCGCAGGTGACTTCAGAGGAAAGCACTATGGGGCACATCAGCCCAGGGACTATACAGCCCTTATGGCCATTATTAGGACTTGCAAGCACCACCCTAACAGACGAATGAGAACTTCACTAGCAGAAGAAAAACTATCTCAGGAATAACAACTCGCACAGAGGCAAACCTTTGTGTGTTGCCACAAATCGGCGCCAGTGGATCCTTCTCCGGCACAGCCACAGGAGTAATCCCTTAGGGTGTTGGATTCTCCACACCAGGAGCTTCCCACATAATTACCTTTAGCTAGAAAAATGTTAGTCTCATCCTCTGTTCACCTCAAACTTTGTGCTGCAATGGACCAAATCACTTCTCCCTGTCTTTCCAAATATATGACACTTGTCTTTTTTTTTTTTTTTTCCTGTGGAAGGGTGACTTTCCCTGGCTTAGACACCAGCTGCTGATCTTCTCTCCTCTCTGAGAATCAGAGACTAGCCTGGCTCTGGGATGCTCCCACCAGGCGTTTCCATGTTGCACATGGGTCCAGACAAAGCCAAGGTTGTGCCAGCTGAAGGAAAATAGCTCCTGTCTCAGATATGTTTTTCAAGCAAAGGAAAATAGCTTCTGTCTCAGATATGTTTTCCAAGCAGCTTGTTCCTTCCTCTGTGTGAACATGTGCTGACAGCCTGTCTCTCTGTCTCATCCTCAGCATCCCAGACAGGGGTGTTGGACTGCAAGCAGAAACTGCCGATAGCTCAGGCTTTTAGCGATGATGTGGAAGAGGTGGTATTACTGATACCCCAGACAGAGGCAGTTCACACAACATCTCCTACTCCTCAGTCCCATTCCTCTTTCAAAAAATTACCTACCAGGCTGTGGACAAAAAAAATCTCAGAATCCAGCTGACTACTACTTAGGCTCTCTATAAGCAGAGACAAAATAGATGACCCCTGTTTCAAAGCTCACCCTCACAAAGTAAATGCTTATAGCTCTGCTACCACCTGATTTCTCAATGGTCATTCCCACAGAGAGAAAATTATGGCCTTCCCCCCTTCCTACTGTGCTAACTGATCCTCTCAAGCTGAAAATGGTCTGCTAAATGCCCTTCAAGAACCAGCCAAAGTGGAGTAATCCGATTCCTCCTTCTGCTTGTGCTATCTGCACTTCTGCTGACCTATTGGGGGCTTAATGATGTGACTGCAGGGGTTTCATATATGTGCTATAGGAAAGTCCCTTCAGCTCCCCGGTCTGTTAAGATCCTATAAGAAAAGTAGCATATTATATCTTGTGAGCTAAACTCTTCTCTGCCAGCTTTCGCAAGGACCAGGTCTGGCTTGCTGCACCCTTGGAAAAGCTCAGCTTGTATAACACTGCTTGCCAGCCATCCTACCAAAATAGCTTTATATTCCACTGCAGGATTCTTGTGCAGCCAAAGAAGCAGTTCCATGAATTCCCAGTCAATTTTTTTTTGTTTTTAATCTTATGATGACAAGTCGGAAAGCTTTATACCAGAGGATTTATAAAGCAGGTTAGCCTTAATTGGCCCTGTATCTTTCTCTGGCCTTAACACATGTGCTAAATGGGTGTAAAAGCTGTTGTATCAGCAGTTCTTTATTATACTCCCTTTGTAAACCATCACACGAGACAAATTAAGGCAATGTCAGATTCACATTCTGGAAACTTGTACTTCCCATTGTAAAGTTGGAAGGCAACAGCACCCTTGGTCATTGTAGAAAATAATGTCAGTTTTAAGTACAATATTAAATTGTTTTGCATTTAAAATGTTTCACTTCAAGTGCACTGAAGATAGATATCGGTTCCATTTGCCTCAATGAATTTTCTGAGCAAGTACCCACAGTGTGGTTGTGCCACAGCTCTCCTCCGTTTGACTCCAGACCTTGTTTTTATGATGTGGTTGGCTCCTAAGTACACTTACCCTTAAACATGTTATAGAAAGAAAGATCGATAAAAATTAGATCATTCTGTATTAAGATACCCTCCCCCCCCCCAACAATCCCTTATATTCTAATCTTGTGATTCAGTGTAATTATGTAATGCTTCTTCGGTGATGAATACGCTGATAGGTTGACATTAAAGCTACGTTTGAGCTATTCTAGTCTGTAGCATAATGATCACATGTCCAGTAATAAAATTAATGCGGCCTCTTGAAGTTGTACCCTCAAAGTCTGGGAGCGCTCCTCAGACCATCTCTGCCATACAGAAATGCCTCAAGAGGAGGCAGAGAGGCTGTAGCATTCCCCACAAAAAATGTGTTTTGTTGCTATATGCCTTTTTCCCTTTTTTCTTTCAAAATACTTCCATCTCCTCCTGCAGAGCTTGCTACAGCATCCCTGTGTGTAAATAGCATGCTCCTCTATAATTAGCTTCCTCCTCTGCGACTTAATCAGTGATATTGTAAACCAGACACTGTGATAATTTGATCAGCTCAGTGGCAGTGAATTGTACCATGACTAAAATGTCCAGGCTGGTTGTAACTATAGGAGAAGCATCTGCTTGAGGGGAAGGGTGATCTACTCATTAGGTTCAGAGCACGTGACTACATTTAAACCCTATAGCTAATCCCAGTTCCTATTCCTCGCAGACAGTCCTACTCCCTAGAGTGAAGAGGCACTCAGGCTTTCTCTCCCTCTATGCTATCCAGTGATTCTACTCCATGCACTGCTTATGCAGAAGGGAAAGATTGCTATATCCATTCCAGAAGAGATCGTAGTCTCAGGATTAAACACTTTCCAATGAGGTAAGTTTGGGTTTCAGAGCTCTTCATGCAGGAGAGGACAAAATCCTGCATTTCTCCTAGCTGTACAAGTGGATGGGAAGGTATCAAGAGAAGTAAGTTTTTCTCTTGCCCTAGAAAAATGAAAAATTACAGTAGCACCACCGGATTTTGTGCAGCACATAAACTGCAAGCTGCACCCTGTGCATGGCACTCAGGTCCAGGTAGGCGAAGGGATGCCTTTGCTGTGCATAAGTGCTACAGCCTTCGAAGAACTCTCCTCCCAACTGTTTTTTGCTGGTGCAAAGCTGAGAATCCAGTAGATGACTAAGCATGCAGAAAGAAACACCATGTTTCTTTTGTTTTAGAGGAGGCTCATGTTCCAGGACTCTGAGAAGCAATGTGGTGGCTTTGGCCTCACCAGTTCCTTATTGATCCCATCACTACTAGTTGTAGCCAGTGTGTTGCAATCTCCATGTAATCTTGAAGCATTTGGAGCATATATGAATAAATGCATTTGTTTAGTCCTCTTCCCTCCCCCACCCGGAAGACCCTTCCAAAACCTTGAGCAGGTTTCTATATTGCATTAGGTAGCTCTGTGCTTTCTGGCTTTGAGCCATCCATAGTAAGACATCACTGAACCTAAAGGTTTCCTTCTGCAGTGTCAGTTTTCTCTAGACTGCTTGGGTAACCCTTGGCTGTGAAAATACATGCAAATTGCACTCTGCGATCTGCTAATGAGTTCTCAAGCTGGATTGTGCACTTAAATAGCTGAGAGTTGCTTACATAAGTTGTCTTCCCCCCCCCCCCCCCCCCCCCCAAGTAAGCCTGGTTTCAGAGTATCAGGCATGCCATTAGATGCAATTTGCTCTTGCATCAAAGTGGTGACATTGTTTCTGTGTGTGTTAACTCTGGATTTGCAGGTGTATGCTTGCATGGAGGCAGCATGAGCAAGCTTGCTTGCCTCATGCTGCTAATTGCTTTACAGCATTTGGTGCCAAAGCTCTTAATCAATGCTCTCACTCAATAGCAGAGTTCACTCTTTCCTGTATGTCACCTGAGTGTGAATTTTAGAGTATATGATGTGAGCAAAGAAGAAAAAGCTGTGCATTTCTTTCCAAGGAATTGTGCTGAGTCTATTCAGCAGTGAAGGACCAAGATACTTCTGGGAGTAGCAAAGGATGAGCTGGACAAGAGGAAATGACCATGCACCATGTAGACAATGCATGAACAGATAAGAAGCCAAGCTGTGAGGGGAAGGTGGATTTGTCTTACACATGTAGGAAATCAGTGGAGAGATTCCCTGGTGAAACACCCACGGGCAGCGTTCACGGATCGTCTGGTAGGAGAAGATGATAGATAAATTGAATACTTCCTCTTCAGATGTCAAATTCTGTCTCCATGAATCCATACGATACAGGTCTGGCTTCTTGCCCTATCAACAAGCTGAACTGAAAACATATCATGCCCCTAAAGGGGGGCATTTTGTTCAAGGATTCGTCCTTTCCTCCTGGCAGCAAAGCAAACAGTGCAGGGTGGACTCAGACTGTTGGAGCTGCCGTTGACTCAGTGTAATGGCATAAACGGGCTGCTCCCAGTGCACTGGGACTGGCGGAGCTGTTCACAGCCTGCTTTTAAGGCCAGAAAGAACTGCGTAGTGGTAAATATTCTGTGTGCCTGTCCATGTGTGGGTAGGTAGGGATGTATGTGTGCAAACCCACACATAGACCTTATTGTTTACCTAGGAAATGCTACTGCAAGGATGCAGGGCTGGACACTGTTTCTCCCTGAAAGGGCTCTTCCCGGGGACCCCGTTCTGTGGTCCCAATGCACAACCCAAACCTGGCTCCCAGAGATGCTGTCAAGCAGACAGGAGTAGCAGAGAGTGGTGGAGCCTCAGTCTCAGCAAGCAGAACTGCAGCATGACATGCGGTCCCCCGTGGCTTGCAAAACAGACTAGATAAATCAGAAGCTTTTCAAAACCCACAATATCTCCAGGAACAGGCACCTTGCCCAGTGTGACAGTATTTTTCTTTACTTGAGATTCTTGTTCTGAAAAATCTCTCCTAATTTCTGTGCTTGTTTTGTACAAAGGCAAGACGGTAGATTGTCTTGCTTTCAGTGCTTTGCTCCTTTGCCATGATGGGAGTGTGTTGCTGCAGAGCTCTGAAAAAGCACTGAAGGCAGTTAGAAGCAGAAGTGCCACTGAGAAATGGTGAGCCTGGCACTCCTAAATCCTTTGGCAGCCACTGGGAAGACTGCCCAGCATTAATACAGACCCTAAATGCTCAGAGGACTTTGTCTCTGAAAGAAGCACATCTTCACTGGGAAGTCATGCTGGTCCATCTCCATTGTATAAAATACCAGCCAAAATGACAACCCAGCCCACCTCACTGAGGAAAAGCGAACAAGGAAAACTTACCGTGTGCAAAGCCGTCTTTTCCTGGCCTCTTTGGCAAGCAAATTAAAGCCTATGCAGCATATTTATGCATTGGGATTTCTGGAAGGGGTAAGGCTTATCCTTGTAGTAAGTCAATCACAACAACAGCACCCCACCAGAGAGCTTGCATATGGGCTAAGTACTGTTCCAAGCAAGTACTTTAACTTAAGAGATGTTATGTGGGAGCTGTCACCAGTAGAAGGATCCAACTTTGGGTCCTTAAAGGATTCTTGAAATGCATTCTACATATGCTGCACCTTACACTATTTGCCATAAAGCTGTTGCATAGCTCTGCATCTTGCAATTCAAGAGCACTGTTTGCTAGGACACGTCTGACACCACCGCTAAGACACTACATGCAGCCATTTTTGCATTTCTGAAAAGATACTGGAAAGTTGGAGAGGAAGCAGAATTTTGTAGTTTGAGGAGGAAAAAAAAACCACCTTGCATCAAGAGGTTTAATTAGTGCACTCTGCTTAAATTACCAAAACAAAGATCAAAAGGTGACTTAAGAATGGGATAGCTTAATGTGGATAAAGTTATGGGTTTTGCAGATACATTTAAGTAATGGAGAAAGATGTAAAAAGGCAGCAGCTGAGACCAGAAAGGGGATAGATTCCAAAGGAAGAGGAAGAGCTTTTAACAATGAAGGAGCTTAATTATTGCAATGAAATATTGGGGCAGGGGTGGAGTCACATCATTAGATAAGTTCAGATCAAACCTTTATTCTTTCTGAGAAAATATTTCTGTTACCCAGGAATTACTGTTCCCAGTACAGCAGGAATGCATATTGTTTTAAGGTCTTGTGATACACTGGGGTGCAGACATGTTCTGAAGTCAAAATGTCTGCACTGAGGATCCTTGCTAGGCTCAACAAGATCACCAGATCCTATGACCCAAATCTTCCTAAAATACTTCTTTTTATTAAGTCCTTGAGTATCCTGTCTTTGAGTTGACTGACAGGTCGTGTCCATCACATAGCCAACTTGAATGCCATGTAGAGAGGGGGTCCTCACTGGAGGGGAAGCTTCCAGCCTGACTAAATGAAAATAACCTGACTCTGGCAGCAGGCATACTACAGTCACACCTCTGCAAGGTAGAAGGCTGGGTTTCAGCTGAAATGATTGCTTCATTTCTCTTGGGACAATACCTTATATCATTATTTTGCTAAAGGCATCAAGTACCACAAATAAAACCCTTCTTCAATTTAGAGTTGCATGTTTTGGAGTCTGACTGCCTCAGGTTCCCTCAGCAAACACTAGCCTGAACGATGGGAGTCCATTGACCGGGCAAGTCCCGCAGCAAGCCCTTACCCTGAAACTGGGCTCCTCGTCTGGCAGGTGACTCTTCATAATCACATCATTCTGTAGAGCCACAACTTCTGCTGCATGCCAGGGGATCTGTTTCCTTTAAGTGCAGAAAGACAGTTAATTTTGGCAGGTAGCCACTGCTCTTCTCTGTCTAAATTCCAATGTGTCATGGCTCCAGTGTGAGCTGAACATAAACAACAGATTCATGCGCTGTTCAGCAGCTATTGCACCACATTACGAATTCACCATATTCATTTAAGCAATACATTCACATGCAGTGTGGGATGCGCTTTATGTATCACACCACATTTTTGTCACATACCACTCAGTCTAATCCAGTATCAGCAAAACAAACCTTTTGCAGTATTTTCCCCTATATCTAGTGTTCGGATATTGAATTTGGACAAATGGGAGGGGGTTCCTAAAGATGATTTCTAAATGATTGCAGCAGAAAGCATAATTAGGTTTATCTTTTGGAGTAGCATGAAATCATCTGCATGTACTTAAGAGTTCAGCAAGGCTTCAGTACTTTGCTGAATAAAGATTGATGGCTAAGTCAGATCTGCAACGAATCTGTCTCCTGGATTGCTACACCCTTGGCACCTCAGCACTCTGGTCCCAATCTGTAAGCATTACTGGCTGTATTCAAGTGCTAGATCTTTTTTCCACTGCCTGTATGGAACAGTGCAAGGGAGGGTAAGTCCTGCTGGCTGATTTTAGTGTAATAGGAGCTATTGAGTAGAGTTTCACCACGAACAAATGCTTGAGGGGAGTTTGGCACCCAAGCATTCAAAAAAATTCTCTTGGAGGCTGATTTGCAGCGTCCTGATAGGCATCCAAGACACTTCCAAATAATGAACAGTATACGACAAATACTTGCACATCAGTCCAATTAATGGTATATGCAGATGTGACTGAAGTTTGAGTCTGTATTAGGTATGTCAAGCAAGAGCTTAACAGCCATTCCACAGCCAAGCCATTTTAAAGATATTATCCATCTTCAGTGCTGCCTGCTACAGAAAACGTAGCAAATGTATTCTATTTTATTTTTTCCCTAAAGGCTTGCAACAAATAAACTGAGATAAACCTTATCCTATGATCATAGGAAAATTCAGTTTGGAATGGACCTCAAGAGATCATTTACTGCTCATATGATTCCCCTGTAACTAAGATTTCATTGTAGTAGCAAAGAAAGATATGAGGTCTATTTGCCTGAGCAAACCTGGGTCAAATCTTGGTGTTACCATGATCTAGTAGAACAGCCTTGAGTTGGGTACCAGGAGACTGCTGCTTTGGGATTCAATACTGCTGCTGTGCAGCTTTGTGCAACCCTATCTTCTTTCTGTCCCTTTTGTTGCTTAATTGCACGGGAAGGTCTTGGAGGAAGAGGCTCTTTGTTCCGGGATTTTTGAGCTGTGTGTAGCATGATATGGCTTTGGTTTCAGTCAGGGTTTGTAGATGCAACCATAATAAAACTTAGCACGATAGTGAAGTGATAGCAGTGTTACATGAAGTCTGCAGCAGATACTGGAACTGAAACCCGATTCACTGAAGCTTGGTCTCCGCTTAGTCAATAATATCATCTCCTGTGGAATTTGCCAATTTCCATCAATAAAATACCAAGATTCCCACAACAGTTCATTCATTACTCAGTCTCTCTTTTTATAAGGCTTATAGAACTAATAGCAGGTGTCTGAGGTGGCTGAATTATTTAAGGATCCTGGTTATTATTTTTTCTAATTCTTCATTTCTTTTTGGCTTCATTGCAAAGTGGAAAGACATCAGTTTAAGTCTCTGCAATGAACCACTCCAAATTATGTCTTTGAAGCACCATCTCACAATGGGACTCATCTTACTATTGAGTTTTTTTTAACTGCAGCAGGCTAATGATTTACTGAGTTATTTAGCAAAAACCCCATTGATTTGACATGGCAGTGAGATCTCCAGCTGATGCTCACGCTATCTTTTCTACCTCCCAGTGTGTCATCAGAATGTTTAAAGCTGTAAGCCAGATCCATAGCCTGTGAATTGGTGTCTTCTGACACCTTGGGCCAGATATTCACCTGCTTTATTTCACGATAGGGCAACTCAGACATGCAGAAGATATCTCCACCCAGAGAACAGCTTTTAGTGGAGTCAGATTAGGCTTTCTGAAAGAAAGAGCTTTTTTTATTATGCTAATGGCCAGCATGTCTCATCCTTAGCCAGAGGAAAAAAATGGATGTTAGATTAAATGACAATTATTGTGCCTTCTGGCCTCAGTTCATTTAAAAGAATTCCTGGTACATACAATTTCACTTTGAGATTTAAAAAAGTATGGTTTAGTGTGCAGACACAAGCCAGGTCTCTCAAGAAGGAAGGAACTTTTACTAAATTACATCACAATATATTAGCCTACTTAAATTGCTATGTATTTTTCCACTTATTCTATTAGAAGTGGTAGTACACAGGAGAGGTGGAAGGGAAAAGACAGCTAAAAACAATAATTGTGCTATTATTTCTAAAGAAACTACATTTTTTCCAATGCACTTAGATGTTCAATTTGAAAAAAGTTGTTTCAGTTGCCAATGAGAAAAACTATGGGACCAAGTTGTCATGGTCTGTTAATATACTATATATTTCTGCTAACCATCTGGCTGCTTTCAGTGCTTTTGCCACTCAGGGAGAATGTAATTTACAATCAATTTCAACAAATACCATATGCATTAGATTGGGAAAACAAATTATATTTCAGTATTACACATTGTAGAAGAGTTTCAAGTTCGCCAGACCCTTCAAGTTGTTGGGTTTGTTGTTGGGGTTGGTTTTTTTTTGTTTGTTTTGTTTTGTTTTGTTTTGTTTTTTGTTTTTTTTTTAAATACTGTCTGCAGCCCAGCAGCTTGGAGACTGAGGGTCCAGTTGGTAATCCTGCAGGCACTTGCTCAGCTGCTTAGGGTGAGGTGCGCAGAGAGACTGAGGAGCCCCTTCTGGAGTCAGGACTTGTGAGACCAGCTCACAAGCATCAAGTCCAGAGCACAAGCCACAGCCTGGTACTGAGAGCCTATTTCCTACTCAGAGCATAGTAAGGACATGAAAGATTTGTATCAGTCAACACCAGGGCTTTTAACTCTAGATTCTGGAGCTGGTTTGAACTTACTGAAGATTTAGTGTAAAAACACAAGACCCCTTAATACTTAACTCCTCAAGGTTCCTTCCACAAGTATCCAGATACTCAGTCATGAAGGGAGGTTCTTTATAGCTACTCAGAATTTTAAGGGACAGGTATTGAGGCTTTGGTGAGCATTGTTTTAGTGGTTTTATTTTTCAGTTAGCGAAGCAGAGATTTTTTTTTCTACAAAAACAACTCTGAAAAAAATCAGCAGAATTTCATTAATTTTTTTCATGTGTTTGAAAGTTCAGATAGTAAATATTTTAACAGTGCTTCTAATTAGTTAACATAGCCATCTAGTCTTGCAAGTAGAACGTATGGAAAATTTCTACTGAAGCTGAATGTTAACAGATGGGACTTTACAAGCAGTCAGCATTTATCTAATCCTCCTTCTATTTGACTAAACTGGAGTTTTACCACTTGCTCTGGGAAGAACAGGTTTGGGCCAATTTTAAAATTCCTTTGCTATTAAATACATAATAACTACCAGATTTGGACAAAGTTGCAGTCTCATTTTCAAGACAGCATGATAAGCATTGATATTTTTAAACACCAATCACACTACTCCATTCTAACATTTTATAACAGACACATTAAGCAGGACTGAATTGCTATTCAAGCCACTAAAAGATCCTACAATCTGATCTTTAGAACTTCAGTTTAACAGCAATGCGAATGGCATTGAAGGAATACACAGAATGAGCTTAGAAGCACTTCAAAAAATCTGACTGCCCATCGTTTAGATTACAAATGCACATTCCTTTGCAGAAATACACTAACTTTACAAGTGTAACAGCAAATATTATCAGCCTGACTTCAGGTATGTTAGCAACTCCATTCCTTCTGCATGTTTGGAGCCTTATACATTGCAAAACGTGCCTTAGCAACTGAAAAGATATTTTCTGACAGGACACACAAATCACTTCCACAATCAAAAGACCCCGTGCACAAAACTCACATAACCTAATATTCCTCAGCATTCAGAAAAAGAGTATACTAATTTGTACTAACTAGGGAATTGATTCTCCTGCGCTGCTTATAAGCAATGTACTTGGCAAGCGTCAAACAGCACATTATCTGTAGATTTAATTTTTCATGGAAGGCTGTAATCAGCACTCCCTTTACAGTGCTGTTATTTCCAATGGAAAGTGCTCCAAGAACAGTTAGGCATTTTGTCTCCAGACAGCACTATAGGAGGGGTATGATTGTTATTGCACCTGCAATGCCCTCAGCAGATTAACTATTAGCTGCATCTCACATGTGCTACCAACCAGAAATATTAACTCATTACAAAAATAAAGGAGTCTGAAAGAGCTATGCATTTGTTCTACCAGTCTGTTGTGTGTGCTGTGCCCTGGACAGGGCTGGCTGGACTCGCTGCAATTCTTTTCAGTGAAAGATGTGAGGTGTCATAAGTGATTTTTATAGAATAGCCTCTGTAGAGACCTGGCCTGGAGTAGTTAGCACCAGCCTGAAATAGCTCTGCTCTGAATGTTAACATGGCACCAACAGTTGGGTTTCGAGTTTTCAGAGATTAAGCAAAACCTAGCACCAGGGTCTTTTCCAGGACCCTTCTACAGGAGTGCTCTTTCTAGTGCTTCTTTTGAAAGCAAAGTCCCTTTTCCCATGGCTCGTGGCTGCTGCCACAAGCTCAGTGGGCTAAAGAAGGTCTTTCCCAGAAGTCAGCTTTGTGACTGCTTCACCTTGCTGCTCAGCCTCCGGGGGACACACAGCCAGCACCCCACAAAACTGACTTTCAAGCTTTCAACAACTGCTCGGTGCTTTGGATAGCAAGAGAAATGTACAGTTATATTTAAGACAAGCCTGAGCATGTCCCTCCATATCCACAGATCTCAGGCGTCTGGAGAGAGTCCAGCAGAGGGCTATAAGGATGATTAGGGGACTGGAGCCTCTCTCGTATGAGGAAAGGCTGAGAGAGCTGGGTCTGTTTAGCCTGGAGAAGAGAAGGCTGAGAGGGGGTCTTGTCAATGCTCATAAATATCTAAAGGGCAGACGTCAAGAGGATGGGGCCAAACTCTTCTCTATGGTGCCCAGTGACAGGTCAAGGGGCAGTGGGCACAAACTGGAACACAGGAAGTTCCATCTCAACATGAGGAAAAACTTCTTCACTCTGAGGGTGACCAAGCACTGGAACAGGCTGCCCAGAGAGGTTGTGGAGTCTCCTTCTCTGGAGATATTCAAAACCCACCTAGACGCAATCCTGTGCAACCTGCTCTAGGTGATCCTGCTTTAGCAGGGGGGTTGGACCAGATGATCTCCAGAGGTCCCTTCCAACCCCTACTGTTCCGTGAATCTGTGAATTATTTGGGTCAGGCCTTTCAAGAGCCATGGGCTCTCCAGCCCATGTATCTTCTGCTCATTGTGGAGAAATACTAGTATTTCTCTCCCCTGTGTAATCCACTTTCAATCTCCCTAATTTGGGTACATTAGGATGTGGATTTGTCACTCTCTGGGAATGCAGACACTATCTGACCTTTTTTATCCTGTTGACTGCCATTGTCAAATGCAAACCAGCAATCTCATCATGGGTTTCCTATTCACCCCTCCACACTAAGTCCCAAAGACCCTTGTTGAGGAATGCTTTTTGGCCTTGACATGCATTTCTTCCCTATGTTGCCATGTGGATCCATCCATCCTCCTAAACATGTCTATTAACCAACAGACAATTGTTACAAGAACATCCCTTGCCTACATACATACAAATTGGTGGTCTGTAGATAGAACTCAAGGATGGACAGCATTGCCTGGAAGTCTTGGCAGCTGCCACCAGCTTCCATTGTACAATTCCTTAGCATAGCACCTTATTTCATAGCATTTCCATTAGCATGGTATCTTATTGCACAAAACAAAACAAGCCATTTTTGGTTGCTTATCCATATCGCCTAGTGGCTAAAATGATTTTTTTTTCTTTTCTAGCTAATTCAGTGTTCACTAAAACAGAAATAAGGATTAATTTAATGAAAATACAATACTAATTAAGCTCTTCTGGTAAATAGATGTCACACACTGAAATATGGGGAGTATGGAAACTACAACTAACACACAACTCATATGACCCATATCACCTATCAGCAAAGCAGCTTCCAGAGAGTATTCCTGGCTTTCAGACACCTCAGAAACAGATTTTTCTGAATAGATGGGCACGAAGCAAGCAGAGGAAATACTACTGCACTGCCACAGGTTAGCTGATACAGGCCAGTACCGTTGATGAGCACTGTTGCTTTGAGTGCTTCACAGTGTTGTATCTACACTGGAGCTTTTAACAGGTTGCTACCAGCATTATATCTGAGCCACCCAGTAAATGTAAGTTCAGAACTCTTTGCAATTGCTTCTTATTTCCCGTAACTTAATTACAATCCTGGATTGTGAGTCATTACCACCCGTAGCATTCAGCTTTTCTTTATGTCCCTGAAAAAGAGAAACATCTTTTACTTAATGGTGAAGTGCTTAAAAGATATATCAATGCTGTTTTAGCCTCTTCAGTTTAGAGCAATTTTGTGGAAGGTTTTTGGTGGTCTAGATCATGAACTATAATACCAGTGATTTCATCAATGGCAGGTGCTAAGCTAGAACCATAGGCACTTTCCATTCTGAGCAAATTAAAAGTAGTGAGGCCAATATGGAACAGCTACTGCAGCGTGTGGCTTCCGAAATAGAAGATTATCTTCTGTCTTTGGATGTCAAAGTCTGAACTGAGTGCAGTTTCCAAAGTTCTGTCTGTACTATATAGTTTTTAAACATAAAAATGTGATTCTCAAATCATACAAAAACCCAACAACAAAATTCCAGAGATCTGATAAATACAAATTTAAGAAAATATGCCAAAGAAGAAGAAATGTTGTTTGTTGTGAAAATTTCAGCTATAAAAAAAATGTGATATCTTTAAAACAGCTACATAGAGGATAACTCTAAACCAGCTCCTCTGAGATTTATTGTTCACATTCTGAATAAGACCAGGGGCCCATGTAAAAATGAAAAATGCTAGATGCAGAACCAATAAAACACTTTCCCCATTACTAATCTGCAGAGCTCTACTATAAGATGCCAGTGGGAGATACCGTAGCAGCATTCAAAATAGCAGCATTTATTTCGATAAACGGAACTTTATCAGTGTTAAGGAAAAAGATTAAGTAAATGAAGTTACTTTAGGAGTTAAATCAACAGTTACTTAGACATGGAAGGAAACTTCCTTCATAAACAACTTGCTTGCAGGATGCTTACGTCTCACCCTGAAGCATCCAGTGCTGACTACCGCTGCAGATAGCAAAGACTTACCTGGGATGTGGATTTTATCCAGTCCAAAGTTGACACTCCTGAAGTCACATGCAGCTATTGCATTCAACAAAATTGTCAGATTTCATTAAATACTTTGTAACAGAAAATCCAAGAATCTGTCTTTAGTTGTTTAGAATAAACTGTCTGAGGTTTGCTTTCTAAAACCTCACATTTGTGTGCATCTACGTTTGCCCTTGATTTACTGCTATATATACAGAGCACTCAAGATCAGAGATCTTATTTCTTTTTGTTCTCCACAAAAGCAGAAGGTAGTAACTAACCTGGCCACATACTGAAAACATGTTGCAACAGCTTTAAAATCCTTCTTTGTGTAAGAGAAGTTGCATGAAAAAACAGGTGCCGTAGCTACTGGGAGCTGGGTGTAGGTAAAGGACATGGCACAGCCCAGCCTATGCGCTTACAGCTGTGACAATGCTTTGCATTTTGTTTACAGCTCTCCTGAAAAAGTAAAGGTGTACGCTTGCTCCTCCACAGTTTAAAAGCATACTGTAAATGCACTGAGTTTTGCAGAAAAGTCTCTATCCCAACTCAAGAGCCAAAGTGCCTGGCAAAGCAGGGTCCATACATTTTCCATGGGTACGGATTAAGCGAAGAGTTCCCCCAAGCACGCACTTTTCGTTTAGCTGATGCTCAAGATGACACCAAGAATCCGCCCAAGTTTTGAGCGAGCAGCAGACACCAGTGTTGAGCAATTGCTGAAAATACAGTACATGTGAAATCCAGACAACTTTGATTCAGGCTGTTTCCAGTTGCAAAAGCCCTGGCAAGGAGACCCAGCTAGAGCTGAGCCTCAAGCAGCTTGGCAGAGGATGCTGGACACATCAAACAGGGCAGACACACAAGGCATGCAAGCAGGGCCACCTGGCATTAACCCAGTGACAAAGACCCACACAAAACTGAGGGAATGGGGGGGGGGGTGGGTGATGCAATGAGACATCAGGGGCAAACCCTGTCTTCTCTTGGGGTACCATGCAGGCATTTGTAGCTCTCATGAGACTCCCCATAGGACCACGGTGACAATTTTAAAACAGCAAAGTCCAATTGCTCCTTGTTCCCAGGGCAGCACCAGTGCTCCTGACCTAGGCTGCTGCTCATCCTCTAATTCACCCCTCCTCAAGAAATGAAAGGAATTAAGAGCCACCCTTGAACATAAGCCAGTTGTAAGAAGCCAAATAATTTTATCCAATTGATTTGTATTTGTGAATCGGAAGAAGCTTCTCCTCCCACCACACTTCAACCTCTCTAAAATAAAGTTACCAGGTGAGGTCTCTTCTTTCAGCTGCCAAACAGGGGCTCAAAATACCATGCTGAATTACAGACAGGAAATTCCCCCTGAAGGAGGAACTGCTGCAGTTGTAGTTCTTTGTGCTATACTTTATTCACTTTCAGATCTATGAAGACCCCTCATCTTTCACTCCCATCCATTCTTTTCACCCCATTCCAATACTTCTGCTTTGCTAAATGTCTGGGAATGAAAAGCATTTGGTTTTGTACACGGCAAGATTTTTCCCCTGATCCTAGGTAAAAGATTGGACTGTGAGAACCCAGCTCACCCAGTTTTGCCTGTCCACTTGGGAAGGATTTGGGTGGGGGCTGGCATCTGGAGGATGCCTTTTCACAGGAGGTGTCCACCCTACAACACTGCCCACCATCTGAGAGATGTTCTTGTCCCTG